>NC_064010.1:3780000-4095000 GCF_932276165.1 Plutella xylostella
GCAAAATGTTATTTTAAAATATTTTTACTCTAAGAAAATATATATATCAATATGTACTGTAAAGAGTGTTTAAATATACTTATTTATATCCCTTCTTTACCTTAGAGTACAAACGAAAGAAATTTATGTAATTTACGACTTTAGGGCGCGAGCCAAATAGCATCACAGTCAGTGACTTTATTTTGTTATCAAATATCTAGCCCTAGATTTTCGCTTCTTCGCCATCATCTCAACGCTCAACATATCTCGAGTGCTACATACAATATTTCACTTAATTTTCGAGATATATCGTGTGAGCGAAAATTGCCTCCTACAATTGCTTGTTATACAGGGTGTTTCAACTGCTTTTAACAGTGAATACGTTTGGAAATGGCTTGCACGTGCTGCGTCTACTACAAATACATTTTCGAACGAAAACATTAAATCCGTTGCTATGGCGACGAATAATTCACAACAAACGAATTAACTCAAAACATAAGAAAGGCTAATATTTTACAGAGGTTTAAAATAAAGTTAAATAATTAAAATACGCAAAATGGTTACACTTAATTTATAACATACTTGCGTGTGTTTTAGTTAAATGATATTTTTTGTTGAATAAATATAATAATGTGATTGATGTTTTAGAGCGCGCAAATTCAATAATTTTAGTACTTTACACTACTTATAAGCCACTATGGGTGAGTATTAATTTTCCTAGTTTACATTATTTACTTATTTAAGTGCCATCTACAGTAAAAAATATTGAATTATCAAATAAATAAGTAATTACTAGGTACGTCCATATGTAAAGCAAGTGTTTTCTAAAATTTTGCCATATTAGACTTTGAAGTGATAAAGGTACTTTTGTCACGAAAATCCCATGGGAAATCCAAAGCTTGCAGGTAAAATTTAGTTAAAATCATTTATCTATGGCCTAAATCTAATAAGTAAGACGCAACTTATACTTTCAGATTTATACTAATACCCTTGACTCGGTCAAGATATACTAGGTACCTACTATGTATGTAGGTACTAACTACATCCGTACCTCGTTAACCTGGAATAGTTGACATACTCTTGGAATAAGTAGAATTCTGTCGGCCTTAACAACACTTTTGTACCTAATGCAAGGTTTTTATTATATTTTGTAGTACAATTTATAATGTTGCCTTGGTGAAAATGCGACAATATGTGCCTAGGTCGTACATAATTATAATAACTTATTTAAAAACTGCTACTATAACACACCATATTATAGTAGCAGTTTTAAGATAGTCAGAGTATAGTAGCAATATAATATAACATTATATTGCTACTATACTCTGACTATCAAAATGAGATAGATGTCATTTAACATCTAACCTAACCTAACCTAACACATTTTATGTACCTAGGTACCCATGAATGTAACATCCGCATTTATAAATGTTCCATTTGCAGTGAAAAGCAGTATAACATCATAGCATCTACAAAGTTGCTAGTTGGATCAATATGGTTCCCTATACGTTACCGGGACGCTGTTTGGTCCTGGTCGTGATCGTATCGTTGCTAGGGACCGGCAATGCCAAGTGGGTGGAAGGACATATTGATACTAAAGAGGTAAGTAAAGTCTGGCTACGCTAACTTTGCAACTAGTAAATAAATAAGATACTTACTTTTTTTGCCAGAAGCTGCCGTTTTTAGCGTTTTTTGAATAAAATTCTAGACATTATGTATTAAAAAAATTAAGGGTACAATTTAAATCATCACCAAAAAAAATAATTGTACGCTAATACATTGCACCAAAAAAAATAATTAAAACCAAATAAATTAAATCAACTCCAAAATCGAAACCCCAAAAAAAAACGTTTACGTTCCAAAATAAATAAACACGCCTCCAAATAATTGCAAGTTTACAATAGAAAATCTTTTTCGTCGCCAAAACGGATAAATCATCACCAAATTATGCTATACTAAAATATAAACATTGACACCAAAACTAAGTGTTTAATTTTTTTTTATATCACCAAATTATCCTACCCAAAAACTATATAAAACATAGTATACAGGTAATCGATTTACCTGTTAATTTTAATATGTAGGCATTTACGGCTTTAAGAGTGTGCGGCATGAATTTTGAATTTGCGCGATGCTTGTGGACGCAATGTATTGATGTCTAGTACATCGACCTCAATACATCGCGGCAAATTCACCCCTTCTGGACAAGGTCAAATTTGAGCGGCGCCATTCCCCCGCCCCCGCATACTCATATTTACCATTTACACATTTACCTATCATCATCATGATCATCAGCCAATAATCATCCACTGCTGGACATAGGCCTCTCCCAAGGAGCGCCACAACACTCGGTCCTCGGCCTTCCTCATCCAACCACAACCCGCCTAAGGTCGTCAGTCCAGCGGGCAGGAGGGCGTCCCACGCTGCGTTTGCCTGTTCGAGGTCTCTACTCGAGAACTTGTCTACCCCAACAGTTATCGGTTCTTCGGCAGATATGACCAGCCCACTGCCATTTCAGCTTTCATATTTTGACAGCTATGTCAATAACCTTAGTCCTCTGACAGATAACCTCATTTCTGATACGATCCATCAGAGAAACCCCAAGCACCAAGCACTTAACTATAATAAATTGTATTTCAATTCCTTATTTCTATAGAATTTTTGTACATGGCAAAATTCAAACCCTCGGCCACACGAATGGGAGTCGAGATGGCGTAACGGATAGATTTTACTAGGCACATACTAATGATTTAATTAATTCATAAAGCAATTTAAAAAGTGTCTTTGTTTTGGGATAAGCTATTTATTATTTGGTATAAACTTAATTTTTAATATTTACTACGTAATATTTTTTACGTTCGAAAGGATTATTAAAATGATACTGATAAAAGAATATATTGGTTACATCTATATAGCGATGATATACTTTATTTGGTTTGAAATAAATTTTAATGGTGTCAATATAGTTTTACAGTATGCAGTAAAAAATAATTTGGTTCATTTCAAAAATATTTTGGGAAGCATGATTTGGTGATGATTTATCCGTTTTGGCGGAGATTTCGAATTTATTGGCGGCAGTATCATATAATTTCTGGTGGAGGTTTAAATACAAGCCAAAAATTAATTAGCATGACGAACAAAGTACCTTACATATAGCAGAAACAATGCTACAACCAAATATTCTTTATCTTTATATCTGCCCTGGGTATCAGTAAGTTATCTAGCAGTCAGGGTCACTAACCACTACTACCCTCAACAATATTAGTCTATGACTACCCTGACGCACTACACCATTCGATCGTCACTTTGTATAATATGCCTGTTCTAACCACCCACACTAAATATCCCCATCTCTCTGTTACAGCGGTGGGCGTTTCTATCGCGCTTCTGCTTCCTCTCGCTGGAGGGCCAGTTCGAATACCAGATAGAGTTCGACAAGGACATGGGAACCCCCAACTTGCTGTTGTACTACGACGATGACAGCCAATGGCCGGCTGTGTATCATAGTAGCAAGGTAATGGAGAGATTTGTTTGTAATAGCGATGGATGTAAACAGTGATGTTATGAATTTGATGTGTCTATGGTTGTGGCCAGGATGGTTCTTGACTTTACTTTAAAAGTAGGTATATCCAGCCACGCCCTTAAAAGCACACCTAGCGGTATTTTATTGACTTAAGGCTTATCTAAACTTATTAACTAGGTAATAGGTGGTAGATAATTAATTTTTTATTCCATTCCACCAGGCCATAATATGGTATTCCTAAATTAATGAAAAGGAAGACATACCACATAAGTGTCATAAATTACAAGAATAAATATAGTAATCGTTGACCTAATAATGTAACAAAGTTATTTCATGAAATGCTACAAAACTTTTTCATTTTTATCATGTCACATATTACACTCGTTTCCCCAGACTTGCAAAGAGCGTGAAGCTGTGTTGAACAAAGCCGGTCAGAACCAGGTGATCAAGCTGTCGCACTGGTATCCGGACACGGAGTTCTCTGGATGCGTCATCACGAAGGAGAACAAGGAACTGCCGGCTTCTAAAAGGTAAAAAAAATACTTTATTGACACTAAATTTTTAATTAAATTTGTAACAAGATTAAGGGTCTGTTTCACAATGTCTGGTTAGTGGCTACCTGACGGATAAAATACATGCTGTCACTCTCTGTTATTATTTTTTAGACAGTGACAGCATGTATTTTATCCGACAGGTAGCGACTAACCAGACATTGTGAAACAGGGGCTAATAGTAAAATATTAGGTCCTTACATATGAAATTGGCGTTTTCTATAGGAGGAACATAAAGTCGTTTTTTTTTAAATGAAATATATAAAATTAATCAAAGTATGTACCATTGCTATGTATGCACTTTTTCCATCTCATAGGTAGTTCATTGATCCCCTTACTAAAAAAACCATTCGGGCGGGAATCAATAAAATCTTTGAAGGTGGTTTGGACTGCCCCATCGGAGTTGAATTTTTTTCCTTGCAAGTAGTTATCCAAATTGCGAAAAAAATGGTAATCTGTTGGAGCAAGGTCCGGAGAGTACGGTGGATGTCCAAGACATTCTAATTGAAGCTCCTCTAATTTGGTAGCCGTCTGTTGTGCAGTGTGTGGTCTAGCGTTGTCCTGAAGCAGCAGTGGCCTAGAGCGATTGACCAGCCTCGGTTGTTTAGCAGCTAGCTTTTCCATCATGGTTTGCAGTTGCTGACAATAGATATCTGCCGTAATCGTCTGGCCAGATTTAAGAAAGCTGTAGTGAACGACACCGGCACTAGTCCACCAAACACTTACAAGCAACTTTTTTTTAGTAAATTTTCGCTTAGGGCAGGATTTGGCTGGTTCGCCAGGGTTCAGCCATTGCGATGAGCGCTTCCGATTATCGTAGAGGATCCACTTTTCATCATAGGTAATGATTCGATTTAAAATTCCTCCATTATTGTGCCGGTTGAGTAACGTAACGCAGCAGTCGACGCGCGTTTGTCGGTTTGCTTCACTCAATTCATGAGGTACCCACCTTTCAAGCTTTTTCACCTTCCCAATTTGCTTCAAGTGGATTAGAATAGTTTTATCACTAACACCGGAGTCTGCAGCTAACTCGGACGTGGTTTGCGATGGATCCGCTTCCACAATAGCCTTCAATTCTTCATTATCAACTTTGGTCTCCGGCCGTCCACGAGGCTTGTTCTGCAGGTCGAAATTTCCAGAACGAAAACGTTGGAACCAAAAACGCACTGTGTTTTCTTTTGCGACACCGTCACCATACACATCATTAATCCTTCGAGCCGTTTCTGCAGCACTGGTGCCACGATGGAACTCATACTCTTAAATAACGCGATATTTCAAGTTTTCCATTTTGTAAACAGAGTGACACAAAGAAAAAAACAAAAGAAGAAAAAACAAATAAATTAGGGGGTTTGAAACACAAATGCATGAGTAAATAGCTGTATGAATTTGAATTTGGAATTCCTAACCATAAAGGTAATATTTGAGATCACAGTGGCCAGTACGACGATATTAGGTCCTTACATATGAAAACGCCAATTTCATATGTAAGGACCTAATATTTAATTTCTTATGTCAATTTTACATGGGTTACACACACATTTAATTTGGATTTACCTACTAATTTAATCTAATATGTTGTATTACCTACCTATGTAATTACAGTAGATTTTGCTGATTATAAATTGATGCTCAAATCTAAACTACTTAAATTTTCTTCATTTCAGCACAACAACTATTCAACCTCTTCCAAAAGTCCCAATACCACCGTCAGACGAAAACAACACCGGCGAAACACCGATCCCTTCGCCAGAACCTTCATACTACGAGCAGTTTCTCAAAACTACCACGGTCAAACCAAAATCTACTATTGTCGATACAAATTCTACCACATGGTATGAAGTTGTACCAACAGATGAATTCGAGACGACGACTATAGAGGATGAGCTGTGGGAAAGTGTAGGAGGGAATGGTAGTCAATTTGAGAACTTGAAAGATGTTGAATTAATGTTTTCTAACAAGGATTCGTCTGGGGTATGTATTTTTTGTTTTACACTTATTACATTAATTACTCTTTCGACGTCCTAAGTTTTACTGTAAAGCCATAGTTACTGGGAAATTTTTGATCGTGCATATATTTTTTTAAGAATGTTCTCTAATTGTTTATATTTTAAATATTTATTGTCTCAATTACTTGAAATAATTTAATTTTTTACCTTCTTTCCCTCCACTTTCCAGCACAAGATCAAGCGCTCGACGTCCGAACTCTACGAGCGCTTAAAGCGCCGTCGAATCCACGGCGAGACGAACGCTGCGTATAGCAACTCTGGCAATACTGGCAACACTCGAGAGAAATTAATAGTATCGTGTCACAACTCTAGGAGGTTTCGCAGCGCTAGAGAGCGGTGGTGGTTCATAGCTATCAGTAATTGTGACAGCCCTAAGGTAAGTTTAGATGATACAGTTCACGCCATATATGATCGCCATATAGGTATGATACCTGTAAGTTAGTTAGGTCCTTATTCTCCCGTAAGACATCAGTGGTGGCGCGGTCCTAGTGGTGGAGTGACGAAGACACACGATAGTGTTGTACCGTTCTTTGAAAGATAACTATTGCATGAATAGCTGTTGATGGTGGAAATTTTACAAGTTAAGAAACGGATGTTTTTTTATTCTTTTTCTTATGTTTTCAGGGCTTGGACGTGAGGTACAAATTCCTAATGACAAACGGACCGGAAGGAGATTTCTGGCATTACCATTTCTCTGCGGATGAGTTTTGTAAGTAAATAAATGATTTTTGTTAGGCTTTATCTTAATTTAGATATCAAATATGTAAGAGATCATATAAATTGACATACTGCTGGTAACCAGAGCTTTGGTTTATTGTTTTTCTTGTATATTTAGAGAGAGATTAGTGCCAACTTATTAGTGACATTAGTCCACTGCAAAACGATCCATTATTTTCTCACACTTACCTCCTGAAGTAATACCGAGTAAAATACTGAAGACAGGGCATTTATTATACTTATTTATACTGCTGTATTTATAGAGAACGTTGATAACGAGCCCGTGAAGCGACAGCTGCTTACATATAACTTCCTTGTATACAAACCTATTACTTTCCTCCACAGACGTCCTGCCCGTCCTTCTCGCCTACACCTTAGCCTACGTCATAGTAATGGTGGCCGTCATAATGTGTAGCGTCGAGCTCAAGTCACGTCATCTCCTACACTCTACTTACAAGCTGTTCCTGTTCTCCGCCGCGGCGCAGCACTGCGGGCTGACGCTGCAGGCGCTGCAGTATGTCAGCGCAGCTGTCAATGGGTACCAACGAGGCGCTAACAACTACATGGGTACGTTGTACGTGTGTAGTGTGCAGCATATAGTATGTAGCGTGGGACACCCTCTTCCTCATATGCTCCGCATATAGTATGTAGCGTGGGACACTAGTGTGTCGTGATGGTGTGGCTCATCATGTGTAGCTATGAACTCTTGTCGCGTCATCTCCTACACTCTACTTACAAGCTGTTCCTGTTCTCCGCCGCGGCGCAGCACTGCGGGCTGACGCTGCAGGCGCTGCAGTATGTCAGCGCAGCTGTCAATGGGTACCAACGAGGCGCTAACAACTACATGGGTACGTTGTACGTGTGTAGTGTGCAGCATATAGTATGTAGCGTGGGACACCCTCTTCCTCATATGCTCCGCATATAGTATGTAGCGTGGGACACTAGTGTGTCGTGATGGTGTGGCTCATCATGTGTAGCTATGAACTCTTGTCGCGTCAGCGGCTGCACTCCACGTACAAGCTGTTCCTGTTCTCCGCCGCGGCGCAGCACTGCGGGCTGACGCTGCAGGCGCTGCAGTATGTCAGCGCAGCTGTCAATGGGTACCAACGAGGCGCTAACAACTACATGGGTACGTTGTACGTGTGTAGTGTGCAGCATATAGTATGTAGCGTGGGACACCCTCTTCCTCATATGCTCCGCATATAGTATGTAGCGTGGGACACTAGTGTGTCGTGATGGTGTGGCTCATCATGTGTAGCTATGAACTCTTGTCGCGTCAGCGGCTGCACTCCACGTACAAGCTGTTCCTGTTCTCCGCCGCGGCGCAGCACTGCGGGCTGACGCTGCAGGCGCTGCAGTATGTCAGCGCAGCTGTCAATGGGTACCAACGAGGCGCTAACAACTACATGGGTACGTTGTACGTGTGTAGTGTGCAGCATATAGTATGTAGCGTGGGACACCCTCTTCCTCATATGCTCCGCATATAGTATGTAGCGTGGGACACTAGTGTGTCGTGATGGTGTGGCTCATCATGTGTAGCTATGAACTCTTGTCGCGTCAGCGGCTGCACTCCACGTACAAGCTGTTCCTGTTCTCCGCCGCGGCGCAGCACTGCGGGCTGACGCTGCAGGCGCTGCAGTATGTCAGCGCAGCTGTCAATGGGTACCAACGAGGCGCTAACAACTACATGGGTACGTTGTACGTGTGTAGTGTGCAGCATATAGTATGTAGCGTGGGACACCCTCTTCCTCATATGCTCCGCATATAGTATGTAGCGTGGGACACTAGTGTGTCGTGATGGTGTGGCTCATCATGTGTAGCTATGAACTCTTGTCGCGTCAGCGGCTGCACTCCACGTACAAGCTGTTCCTGTTCTCCGCCGCGGCGCAGCACTGCGGGCTGACGCTGCAGGCGCTGCAGTATGTCAGCGCAGCTGTCAATGGGTACCAACGAGGCGCTAACAACTACATGGGTACGTTGTACGTGTGTAGTGTGCAGCATATAGTATGTAGCGTGGGACACCCTCGCACTCATATGTGTAGCATATAGTATGTAGCGTGGGACACCCTCTTCCTCATATGCTCCGCATATAGTATGTAGCGTGGGACACCCTCGCACTCATATGCTCCGCATATAGTATGTAGCGTGGGACACTAGTGTGTCGTGATGGTGTGGCTCATCATGTGTAGCTATGAACTCTTGTCGCGTCAGCGGCTGCACTCCACGTACAAGCTGTTCCTGTTCTCCGCCGCGGCGCAGCACTGCGGGCTGACGCTGCAGGCGCTGCAGTATGTCAGCGCAGCTGTCAATGGGTACCAACGAGGCGCTAACAACTACATGGGTACGTTGTACGTGTGTAGTGTGCAGCATATAGTATGTAGCGTGGGACACCCTCGCACTCATATGTGTAGCATATAGTATGTAGCGTGGGACACCCTCTTCCTCATATGCTCCGCATATAGTATGTAGCGTGGGACACTAGTGTGTCGTGATGGTGTGGCTCATCATGTGTAGCTATGAACTCTTGTCGCGTCAGCGGCTGCACTCCACGTACAAGCTGTTCCTGTTCTCCGCCGCGGCGCAGCACTGCGGGCTGACGCTGCAGGCGCTGCAGTATGTCAGCGCAGCTGTCAATGGGTACCAACGAGGCGCTAACAACTACATGGGTACGTTGTACGTGTGTAGTGTGCAGCATATAGTATGTAGCGTGGGACACCCTCGCACTCATATGCTCCGCATATAGTATGTAGCGTGGGACACCCTCGCACTCATATGCTCCGCATATAGTATGTAGCGTGGGACACTAGTGTGTCGTGATGGTGTGGCTCATCATGTGTAGCTATGAACTCTTGTCGCGTCAGCGGCTGCACTCCACGTACAAGCTGTTCCTGTTCTCCGCCGCGGCGCAGCACTGCGGGCTGACGCTGCAGGCGCTGCAGTATGTCAGCGCAGCTGTCAATGGGTACCAACGAGGCGCTAACAACTACATGGGTACGTTGTACGTGTGTAGTGTGCAGCATATAGTATGTAGCGTGGGACACCCTCTTCCTCATATGCTCCGCATATAGTATGTAGCGTGGGACACCCTCTTCCTCATATGCTCCGCATATAGTATGTAGCGTGGGACACCCTCTTCCTCATATGCTCCGCATATAGTATGTAGCGTGGGACACCCTCGCACTCATATGCTCCGCATATAGTATGTAGCGTGGGACACTAGTGTGTCGTGATGGTGTGGCTCATCATGTGTAGCTATGAACTCTTGTCGCGTCAGCGGCTGCACTCCACGTACAAGCTGTTCCTGTTCTCCGCCGCGGCGCAGCACTGCGGGCTGACGCTGCAGGCGCTGCAGTATGTCAGCGCAGCTGTCAATGGGTACCAACGAGGCGCTAACAACTACATGTGTACGTTGTACGTGTGTAGTGTGCAGCATATAGTATGTAGCGTGGGACACTCTCTTCCTCATATGCTCCGCATATAGTATGTAGCGTGGGACACCCTCGCACTCATATGCTCCGCATATAGTATGTAGCGTGGGACACCCTCTTCCTCATATGCTCCGCATATAGTATGTAGCGTGGGACACTAGTGTGTCGTGATGGTGTGGCTCATCATGTGTAGCTATGAACTCTTGTCGCGTCAGCGGCTGCACTCCACGTACAAGCTGTTCCTGTTCTCCGCCGCGGCGCAGCACTGCGGGCTGACGCTGCAGGCGCTGCAGTATGTCAGCGCAGCTGTCAATGGGTACCAACGAGGCGCTAACAACTACATGGGTACGTTGTACGTGTGTAGTGTGCAGCATATAGTATGTAGCGTGGGACACCCTCGCACTCATATGCTCCGCATATAGTATGTAGCGTGGGACACCCTCTTCCTCATATGCTCCGCATATAGTATGTAGCGTGGGACACTAGTGTGTCGTGATGGTGTGGCTCATCATGTGTAGCTATGAACTCTTGTCGCGTCAGCGGCTGCACTCCACGTACAAGCTGTTCCTGTTCTCCGCCGCGGCGCAGCACTGCGGGCTGACGCTGCAGGCGCTGCAGTATGTCAGCGCAGCTGTCAATGGGTACCAACGAGGCGCTAACAACTACATGGGTACGTTGTACGTGTGTAGTGTGCAGCATATAGTATGTAGCGTGGGACACCCTCGCACTCATATGTGTAGCATATAGTATGTAGCGTGGGACACCCTCTTCCTCATATGCTCCGCATATAGTATGTAGCGTGGGACACTAGTGTGTCGTGATGGTGTGGCTCATCATGTGTAGCTATGAACTCTTGTCGCGTCAGCGGCTGCACTCCACGTACAAGCTGTTCCTGTTCTCCGCCGCGGCGCAGCACTGCGGGCTGACGCTGCAGGCGCTGCAGTATGTCAGCGCAGCTGTCAATGGGTACCAACGAGGCGCTAACAACTACATGGGTACGTTGTACGTGTGTAGTGTGCAGCATATAGTATGTAGCGTGGGACACCCTCGCACTCATATGTGTAGCATATAGTATGTAGCGTGGGACACCCTCTTCCTCATATGCTCCGCATATAGTATGTAGCGTGGGACACTAGTGTGTCGTGATGGTGTGGCTCATCATGTGTAGCTATGAACTCTTGTCGCGTCAGCGGCTGCACTCCACGTACAAGCTGTTCCTGTTCTCCGCCGCGGCGCAGCACTGCGGGCTGACGCTGCAGGCGCTGCAGTATGTCAGCGCAGCTGTCAATGGGTACCAACGAGGCGCTAACAACTACATGGGTACGTTGTACGTGTGTAGTGTGCAGCATATAGTATGTAGCGTGGGACACCCTCGCACTCATATGCTCCGCATATAGTATGTAGCGTGGGACACCCTCTTCCTCATATGCTCCGCATATAGTATGTAGCGTGGGACACCCTCTTCCTCATATGCTCCGCATATAGTATGTAGCGTGGGACACCCTCTTCCTCATATGCTCCGCATATAGTATGTAGCGTGGGACACCCTCTTCCTCATATGCTCCGCATATAGTATGTAGCGTGGGACACCCTCTTCCTCATATGCTCCGCATATAGTATGTAGCGTGGGACACCCTCTTCCTCATATGCTCCGCATATAGTATGTAGCGTGGGACACTAGTGTGTCGTGATGGTGTGGCTCATCATGTGTAGCTATGAACTCTTGTCGCGTCAGCGGCTGCACTCCACGTACAAGCTGTTCCTGTTCTCCGCCGCGGCGCAGCACTGCGGGCTGACGCTGCAGGCGCTGCAGTATGTCAGCGCAGCTGTCAATGGGTACCAACGAGGCGCTAACAACTACATGTGTACGTTGTACGTGTGTAGTGTGCAGCATATAGTATGTAGCGTGGGACACTCTCTTCCTCATATGCTCCGCATATAGTATGTAGCGTGGGACACCCTCGCACTCATATGCTCCGCATATAGTATGTAGCGTGGGACACCCTCTTCCTCATATGCTCCGCATATAGTATGTAGCGTGGGACACTAGTGTGTCGTGATGGTGTGGCTCATCATGTGTAGCTATGAACTCTTGTCGCGTCAGCGGCTGCACTCCACGTACAAGCTGTTCCTGTTCTCCGCCGCGGCGCAGCACTGCGGGCTGACGCTGCAGGCGCTGCAGTATGTCAGCGCAGCTGTCAATGGGTACCAACGAGGCGCTAACAACTACATGGGTACGTTGTACGTGTGTAGTGTGCAGCATATAGTATGTAGCGTGGGACACCCTCGCACTCATATGCTCCGCATATAGTATGTAGCGTGGGACACCCTCTTCCTCATATGCTCCGCATATAGTATGTAGCGTGGGACACTAGTGTGTCGTGATGGTGTGGCTCATCATGTGTAGCTATGAACTCTTGTCGCGTCAGCGGCTGCACTCCACGTACAAGCTGTTCCTGTTCTCCGCCGCGGCGCAGCACTGCGGGCTGACGCTGCAGGCGCTGCAGTATGTCAGCGCAGCTGTCAATGGGTACCAACGAGGCGCTAACAACTACATGGGTACGTTGTACGTGTGTAGTGTGCAGCATATAGTATGTAGCGTGGGACACCCTCGCACTCATATGCTCCGCATATAGTATGTAGCGTGGGACACCCTCTTCCTCATATGCTCCGCATATAGTATGTAGCGTGGGACACTAGTGTGTCGTGATGGTGTGGCTCATCATGTGTAGCTATGAACTCTTGTCGCGTCAGCGGCTGCACTCCACGTACAAGCTGTTCCTGTTCTCCGCCGCGGCGCAGCACTGCGGGCTGACGCTGCAGGCGCTGCAGTATGTCAGCGCAGCTGTCAATGGGTACCAACGAGGCGCTAACAACTACATGGGTACGTTGTACGTGTGTAGTGTGCAGCATATAGTATGTAGCGTGGGACACCCTCGCACTCATATGTGTAGCATATAGTATGTAGCGTGGGACACCCTCTTCCTCATATGCTCCGCATATAGTATGTAGCGTGGGACACTAGTGTGTCGTGATGGTGTGGCTCATCATGTGTAGCTATGAACTCTTGTCGCGTCAGCGGCTGCACTCCACGTACAAGCTGTTCCTGTTCTCCGCCGCGGCGCAGCACTGCGGGCTGACGCTGCAGGCGCTGCAGTATGTCAGCGCAGCTGTCAATGGGTACCAACGAGGCGCTAACAACTACATGGGTACGTTGTACGTGTGTAGTGTGCAGCATATAGTATGTAGCGTGGGACACCCTCGCACTCATATGCTCCGCATATAGTATGTAGCGTGGGACACCTTCGCACTCATATGCTCCGCATATAGTATGTAGCGTGGGACACCCTCGCACTCATATGCTCCGCATATAGTATGTAGCGTGGGACATCCTCTTCCTCATATGCTCCGCATATAGTATGTAGCGTGGGACACCCTCTTCCTCATATGCTCCGCATATAGTATGTAGCGTGGGACACCCTCTTCCTCATAAGCTCCGCATATAGTATGTAGCGTGGGACACCCTCTTCCTCATATGCTCCGCATATAGTATGTAGCGTGGGACACCCTCTTCCTCATATGCTCCGCATATAGTATGTAGCGTGGGACACCCTCGCACTCATATGCTCCGCATATAGTATGTAGCGTGGGACACTAGTGTGTCGTGATGGTGTGGCTCATCATGTGTAGCTATGAACTCTTGTCGCGTCAGCGGCTGCACTCCACGTACAAGCTGTTCCTGTTCTCCGCCGCGGCGCAGCACTGCGGGCTGACGCTGCAGGCGCTGCAGTATGTCAGCGCAGCTGTCAATGGGTACCAACGAGGCGCTAACAACTACATGGGTACGTTGTACGTGTGTAGTGTGCAGCATATAGTATGTTTAGCATGGGGAATCTTATTAAGTCGTCTGTAAAACATCTTTCTAAATGAAATAGCCATCAATATTATTATTTGTATTACTACTATTTGTTAATTACACGAATCTTTACTGAAATTCTTAAGTTTTTTGATTTTTTAAATACTATTTTTATTTTTAAGTTAAGTACAAATTTTTAAGTTCTCAAAAATGTGTTTTAGATGTTTAATTTTATGTTTTCAAGTTTCTCAGCTTACATTTTTGTTTTTAAGGGCGTCTTGCACAACCAAGTTAAATAAAATTAAATAGTTTGTCTCTTGCTCTGACAGTATAATGTCAGAGCAAGAGGTCATAGATTTAATTTTATTTAACTTTGTTGTGCAAGACGCCCTAAGTATGGTGTCAATAAGGGTCAAAATCAGAGAGGTGAGCATTATGCTTCCGATAAAGTTTTTCCTCATTTTATTACATGATATTACTAAAATACTTATTTCAAAATAAAGGTTCTGTGCATATAATTACAGCACACTCAGCATATTTATTTCGCTATGGTAAGTTTTATTTGATTTTAAACAAAAAAGGTCTAAATCGTCATTCCGGGAATGCGTCCTTATACCATGTTTCAAAGTTCAAACAAGTATTTTTTTTTTAAACTACCACTTAAAACTGTCATATTTTAATATTAGCTTTTAGTATAATTAAATTAAGAATATACGTATAAATTACATTATTACAAGTAAAACTTCTTCATATTTTGGCTATTCCAATGCTGTCCGTCGTTTATCAAATCATTCCGTGAACGTGGTGGATATCGGTCAATGTAAATAAAACAACACACGCCAGGTGGCGTTAGCGAGCAGCAGTGTTAAGTTCACAATTCAATGCAAAAGGCGTGTGTTATGTTTTCGAAAAAAAATTATTAGATTTTGTTGGTAAGTACCTTTTAATTTCAAATGTGTGAAGCGTACTTTAATTCCCTGTCACTACGGGAACGCTCTTTAGTAAGTAGTTTTTCGAAAAATTGCGTACTTTTAGCAAAATTATTATAAATATTGTTGCTCACTTGTTCATAATCTCTAAAACCAATATTTAACATGGCGGCGTCAAGCGAGACATGAAAATATTTAACGAATAATCATTTCGGGAACGGTCATTTCGGGAACGTTCTGGTATATGACAGATGTTCCCGAAATGACGCCTACGTTCCTGAAATGCCATTTTTTTGGGCAAAATTATGCTTTAATGCTTATAAAACCATAAACATGCAAAATTTTGGTTTTAGGTATCCATTTAGTACGAGTAAGATGAAGAACGATGAAAATGAAGAGAAAAGGAAGTCAAAAAAGGCGTCCGAATAAACCTTAGTGTTGGTAGCTCAGTCGGGTAAGCGCCCGCTTCTCACGCAAGAGATGCGGGTTCAAATCTCGGCACTGACATGTACCAATGAGTTATTTTAACTTAAGTACAATGTATACCATCGCTCTTACGTTGAAGGAAGACATCGTGAGGAAACCTGCATATCTAGATTTAGCACATCTAGATATGTGAACCAGCCGCAGTGGACCAGCGTGGTGGGAAATGGTCCAAGCTTAGGAAAGCAGTTTAGACCTTGGGGATATGCGCAAAGGTTCCACTCGAGAAAGCCAGGTGCAGGTACTTGCACCCCCACAGAGAATAGAATAAAACCTTAGCGTTTGTGGACTATCAGAAGGCCTTTGATTCGATCGAGACAACAAGGCCTTACAACGGTGTCACATTGACTACGGGTATATCGAAGTGTTAAAGTGATTGTATAGAAACGCCACCATGTCAGTTTGAGTACAGGACCAGACTACGGAAGCAATTCCATTGCAGAGAGGTGTGAGACAAGGAGATGTTATAAGTATCTCCGAAGCTCTTCACTAATGCGATGGAAGATGTCTTCAAGCTCCTAGACTTGGAAGAACTCGGCAATCAACGGCGAATACATCTCTCACCTTCGGTTTGCCGACCATATCGTGGATATGGCAGAATCGGTGGAAGACCTAAGCAAAATGCTGACCTCAATCGGGTTTCCCAACAGGTAGGCCTCAAGATGGATATGGACAAGTTAAAAGTCATGGCCAATTCTCAGGTAGCGCCCACCTCAATATCTATAGGGAACTCGATTCTTGAAGTGGTGGAAAATTACGTCTACCTTGGACAAACAGTCCAACTAGGAAGATCCAACTTCGGGAAAGAGGTCACTCGGCGAATCCAACTTGGCTGGGCAGCGTTTGGGAAGTTACGAAGAGTCTTCACGTCCGAAATTCCCCAGTGCCTCAAGACGAAAGTCTTCGAACAGTGCGTGTTGCCAGTGATGACCTACGGTGCCGAGACGTGGTCTCTAACTTTAGGCCTCTTGAATAGGCTCGGAGTCACTCAGCGAGCTATGGAAAGGGCTATGCTCGGCGTGTCTCTACGTGATCGAATCAGAAATGAAGAGATCCGTAAAAGAACCAAGGTAACCGACATAGCTTATCGAGTCAGTAAGCTGAAATGGCAGTGGGCCGGACACATTGCTCGAAGAACTGATGGTCGGTGGAGCAGAAGAGTTCTCGAGTGGAGACCACGTACCGGCAAGCGCAGCGTTGGGCGGCCCCCCCAGGATATGAACGGTCGATATAGTCAAGTCCGCGGAGAAGCACTGGATGCGGGCCGCCTCCGATCGGACAAGGTGGAAATCATTAGGGGAGGCCTATGTTCAGCCATGCACGTCCTATGGCTGAGATGATGATGATGATGATTATATTATTTTCATACACCAAATGTACCAAAAATCTAGCTTTGCGTTCATTTAGGGAAGGTCAACGTCATTTAGGGAACTTCGTTGTCATTTTGGGAACACCCCCATCATTTTCGGGAACATCACAAAAACGGCAAATAAGTCACTATTATGTAATGCTATAATTAAATCTTGCATATACAGCATTAAATTACCTTGAAACCTTTGTATTTATATTATTAATATATAACGTAGTGCAAAAATGTATACAATAAATTGAAATTATGGAACGAAATTTGCACAAATTGGAAATTTATGGAGAGTAATTTGAAAAATAAGTGTTTTCATTATGAAAAAAATCAAAATAATAATATTTTCTGATTTAGGAAAATACAAAAAAAAATACAAAAAAAGGTTAATTACAACTTCTTGAAGGGGATTCTTAAACGTGTTCGTTATATTATTATTTAAAAAATAATTAAAAGTGTTCCCGAAATGACTCTTGACCCTGTCATTATTCTTATTAACAGGTATAATTTCTAAAATATACAATTTTGTGCGTGCCTCATCACAGGCTATGCTCATGACAAATGGCACAACAGACTCCACTTGTTAGTTTTCTTCAAAATAAAACTTAATTTCTCAGATATTTGAAAACCTAAAATGCTCACCTCTCTGATTTTGACCCATAAAGACTTTTTAATTATTATGGTTACCCTCAATAATGGAGGTAGCGAGCCAATAGTTAATAACAACCTTTTTGTTTTTTTTCAGGGCAATTCCTATGCGGTATCTCAGAGATGTCCTTTCTCCTAGTGCTAGTACTAATGGCGAAGGGCTATTCCATAACTAGAGCACGACTGAAGCTGTCGTTTAGCGTGAGGTTGACCATATTCATGTGTATTTACTGCTGTATGTACCTGGCTCTGCTGTTCTATCAAGCTAAGGTAAGAGGGGTAAATATCTATTTCGGTCACTTTAAACTGGACTGTACTTTTATAATGGCACCTTTCCTTGCTTTTATTAAAATTGTGAATGGCACCTGTATCTGTATCTATAGCCTACCTAAGGTACCTACAGTCAACAAAAGAGATAAGTATCAACCCCCCAGTGCGAACAGTTTGACCATGGATAAAGACAAATGAGTGTACTTCAAATCACCTGTTATCATAAGCGTTACTTATGCAGTGTGGTGTAGTAAGAAAAAAGTGGGTGACTCAGGGCTCATCCTAAAACATTAAATTACCTAGTTCAATAACTTTTGAAAATTCGCATCCGCCTTTCGGCTTACGCACTTTAGGTACCCTTTATGCAACACCCTGTAGTGGTTAATCACTTCTGCTGACTGCTGCTACAGTTACAAAATCTAGTGTAAGTATTTTCAGCAATTCTTTCGCCATTTCTTCTCCTCTGCGACTATATATAATATATATCAATAAACAATTAATAATAGTAAAATTTTACGTTGAATAATATGTTATTCTATTCTCTATTCAAGGCATTCGACCCGGGCGAGGTTCTCTACCTCTACGAGAGTCCCCCCGGCTACGCATTAATAGCGCTACGAATTTGTGCGTGGTTTGTGTTCGCGTACGCCACCTTCTTCACTGTCAAGAAGTTTCCGCAGAAGGTATGTTTTGTGGACGTGCACATACATATATGCTCAAGACTTTAATCCCCGAAGGGGTAGTCATTTGTACTCACGAGATAAGTCACGAGCCGTATCGCCGTTTTTGAATGAATACAAAGCACTTAGGATGTACACATCTAGAATCTAGATGTGCAGGTTTCCTCACGATGTTTTCCTTCACCGTAAGAGAAAGGTTTAAGTAGTAGACATCAGTAGTTATACCTAGCACAAGGCGCATACGACATGACGTGGCAAAAGTTGTGCTTTGCGCTTGCTCACATCGCGCGGCATCTAGAGCGAACGCGACATGTGAGTGTATTGCGAGCCGTGTTAGGTATGTAGAATAAGATACCCCACTCCAGAAGACGTAAGAATAGGCCAAATCGATAAAGAATGATGAAATGGCTTTTTATTTATTTACAAGTTAATTAACACTTAATTGCACAAAATATAGAAGTACTTACTGAAAACCCCAGATTTAGGTATAAAGTTCAAGTTGGTACCTAATCAAACACGTTATGTTTCAGAACATGTTCTATTGCCCTTTCTTCATCTGCGGAACCCTTTGGTTCCACGCGGGGCCGCTCTTCATACTCACCGCCAACTCTTATATTGGTACGTTTCACCATCATAATCATCATCGCCAGCCAATAATCAACTATGCTAGAAATAGACCTCTCTCAACGACCGCCACAACTCTCTGTCCTCGGCCTTTCCATACAGTCAATAAATAGGTCGCACGAAAGGAGCCACCCTAAGCAATGAGCGACGTCGCACTGACGCGACGCGCTACGAACGACCTACGCCATCATCACTTTATATACTTTAGCCTGTAATGGGAATATGCATATATTTTTTTATAGTCTTATTCCACAGTTTTACATCGCTTTAATATAGTAAAAAAAATTCAACCCCAAAATAAGTTACTTAAGGTATTTTAAATAAAGTTAAAAATTAGCAACCGACACGACCACTGTAAACACCCGTCATGATAGCGCTAAGTGTGAAGTCACACTCTTGTTTCATGGCTTAGAATAATGGTTCTCGCTAGTCGCGCCTACGCTCAGTTCTATGGGCATAGATTATTCTGAGATTGACATATATACTAGCGTTTTACGTCACTTCCGCCCTAAGAAAATTCGTGACGTTTCTAATATTTGAACTTACCGCAGTTTTTTTCTACTTTTCAACAATTAATTACTTGCTGAAAAATGAATTATAATCAAAAATTTTGATGGAGGCATAAATTTTTAAATAACAAAGTTTATTAAAAATAATATTTGACCTTTATTTGAATCAAATGCATATTCCCTATTGTACACTGCTGGACCTGGAGAGACCTACCTCTCTGAAAGAGCGGCAAAACACTCTATCCTCGGCCTACCGCATCCCACCACACCAGCTACATAAACTCCTCGTTCCAGCGATGTGGAGGGCGTCCCACGTTACCTTATTAATGCATCTGTGTTTATTTCAGACAAGTGGGTCCGTGAGAGCGTGGTCACGGCTGTGTTGCTGTTCATTACTTTCTGTGGACACATCATGTTTCTGGTAACTATTACAAATATTTTAAATATTTAGTGAAAATGTTCTGAAAGAGTTCGAAAGCTTAAGTTTCATCATCCGCTGCAGCATCCAGCGTCCACTGCTGGACATACTTGCACCTGAGGCATCATCATAGGCCTCCACAATATTCTACCCTTGGCCTCTGCCTCAAAATGAGGAATCATTCAGCTAACGACTACTTGTCAAAGATGCGATCAGATCTATAAGTATATTTTTTTATTTCCTCTTCAGCTGCTGACGCTACCTGTCTTCGCCAACAAAAACTTTCCATACCACGTGCGGACCACGCAGATTGGAGTCATGGAGGTAACACTAGATTAAATAATAAATTATATTATCCTAACTATCCTAACTAATATTATAAATGCGAAAGTAACTGTGTCTGTCTGTCTGTTACTCCTTCACGCCAAAACTACTGAACGGATTTGAATGAAATTTGGTATACATACGGTAACAAGAACATAGGCTACTTTTTATCCCGGAATTCCCACGGGAAAACTTTTTAAGGCGAAGTGAAGCGCGCGGGAACAGCTAGTTTATAATAAATGGGTAAACCTGTAAAACATAAAACATAAAAAATAAAACATAAAGTTTCATTGTCAATAACTCTAGATACTTACTAAGTTCTTTATCGAGAATGCAGGGAAATTCTAAAATTACTTACTTTGCTTTAAAAACTAAACACAGAATTATTTTATCTGGGAATCATTGCCATAAATTGTATGTACTTACCTAAGTATTTTACAGTGCCACAAACTTATCTGTTCCGGTGACAGCCTCACGTAAATGTGTAATATTTCTTCATTCTATAAGATTTAAAGTTTGCCAGTAGTGGTAATTAGCTCTGGTGGTTTCAATAAACCCATCTAATCTGTATCAATCTATAATTCATTAGTAAATAATGAGATTATAGATATAAATTTAGTTCGCTCTCACCGGAACAGATAAGTTTGTCGCACTGTACTATATGTTTGTATTGTATGTTTTTTTTATTTCCATAGGTGGCCGGCAGTGGTGCTCTGGACAACTTCGGGCACAACCCCTACCAGCCGGGCGCGGGCGCGCCGCAAACTGTCATCATTCCATTGACTAGGTCAGTTGCAACCAGTTGGGGAGGTTTGTAGCGTGGGACGCTTTAGCTCGTCGCCCATAGACGTACGTACAGTCAGCTGCATAAGTAGCTGTACACTTTCGAACCTTGTCAATCTAACAAACCGCCTATCCATTCATTGAAGCATTGACGGTTCGTCAGTTTGACAAGGTACAGAAGTGTATAACAACTTATGCAGCTGACCGTACCTAGCTGGTAGTGACAGGCAGGCATGTTCAGCAGTGTGAGGATATTGGTTGATGTGGAGGTTTCCTTAATGCAAACAAGATGGCGCCACTTTCGGACCTAATTCCTAATACAGCCTGGTTTACTTTTTCAAAACTTAATTATTCTCTCTTCCCTTTTGCTACCAAAATACCTACTTGTTTAGGCAATTTTAAAAGGCCACTTCTAAAAAAGTTTTATAATTTACTTTCAGAAGGACCGAAGAACTTATAGGAAACATGTACAGCCAATACATGGCGCCTACCCCTCTAACCCTCGACGAGCACCGCCTACCCATCGCAACCATCCTACCGCCGCCTACCCTCAACAATATACCTAAGAGAATCGAATCTCTATCCCCGAAAAACCGCTTAGAACAGCAAGACAGCACAGATACCAATACTTCAGAGGATATAAAACCGACTTTGAGTAAGACAGAGACAGAAGATGAAACGAAAGATGTGTTTACTATTGAAGGGCAGATGGATAAGATAAATTCTGAGTTTGTTGGGAAGCTTTCGCCTGAGACTTCGCTTAGTTTAGTGAATGGAGTGCCCAGTCCGCCAGAGGTCGCTAGTCCTACTGGCAGTTTTAGAGGTAAGCTATTTTAACGATAATTTAATTTTAGCCCGCGGTTTTTTATGCGGTTTAGATTCCCGACCCTAACATGTAGGTAGGTAAGTACCTATTTACCTAGTTACCATGAGTTTTTTTGAATTTGGTATTACAAGAGTCTGAGTCTGTCCAACATTTTCATTTTCATTATCTGTGCGCATTAAACACAAGTAAATCGTAAAAGAATCAAGATAAGTCACTGTTTTCGCCACCCTTTAGCACTTTTGCAACTCCTTGTAAACGATTTAAAATAAAACTTTTACCGATATTAATTACAGATTACAGAATAATAACTAACTAAGTGGTCGATATCATTCGATATGTTGTATAAAACAGCATAAACACATTTGTAAAATTGGCAATTAAAAACGATTAAACACTCTGTAGGTCCAGGTAGATCCCAAAACTATAAATAAACCACTAACAAAAGATCATTCCCTCACAGACTCATCGCGCAACCTGCCCCTGCTCCGCTCGCGGCGCGCCGTGCTGGACCCCCTGCCGGCGGGGGAGCCACCACAGTGGTCGCTGGCGCGCGGGCCCAGCGTCGTCGCCATGATGAAGAAGAGGACTGTTGAGGATGATGATCTAGGTATTTATAAGTAATCATAATGTAATGTAAAAAGAGGAAAAATGAAAAAAGAGAAAAAAAAGGAAAAATTTTATTCCAAAAGTCTTTCATTCACCCAAAGGTTGCCTGGTAGAGATCGCTTTAAGTGATAAGGCCTGGAACTTACTTTGTAATCTAATACCTATTTCCGCCAAAGATGTGCTATGCTACGTTATGCTATGGTTGCGTTTGATATCCCCCACTGTGAATAATATGATGTAATGGTCCCCACAGCATACTACTGACGAAAACGGGCTATTTTCATACTCTCGTAATTTCGTAAACAAAACCTAACTAGAACTATATCTGACTTATAAATATAAATCTTCTTCCAGACTCCCCAAGCCACGACTTTCTGCCCGCCGGTAAGAAAGTCCCAGCCGTCCGCAACGGCCTGCCGAGCTCAGGGGAAATATCTACCATACACGAGGGCAGAGTGCCCACCTTCAGCAACACTGTCAGCAAGGCCACTATAGACCTGTTTAGTGTTGGGAGCAGGAGCTAGAAGTTGGTAGCAGAAGGAGAAGTAAGAAGGAGAAGAATTCGGAGTTACTAATTAGATAGATATAGGGTGGCATCATGTGGGGGTCACCACTTAAATATATCGTAAAACTAACAAACGAAATATCCACGATACACGAGGGCCAAGGCCACATTCAGCAATACTGTCAGCAAGGCCACTATAGACTTGTTCAGTGTCGGTAGCAGAAGCTAGAAGTTGGTACCAGAAGAGAAGTAAGAAGAAGTCGGAATTACTTATTAGATATAACTACCTAGGGGTCTTAAAAGACTTTCTAACGACATCGACATACGTCTGGTCGTTATTGGTAGGTGGATCCCATACATTTTTGCCCAATATCCTTTGGTTTTACAACATTTGTAAAATCGTATTCTTTTTACAAATTGGGATACGCTGCACTGTCAAAGGTAGGTAATATGAGAAAAGTAAATGTAAGATGTTATTTTAGTAAACTCATTATTAGATATCACAATCCCTGAGTTTGAGATAAGCCGAGTAGTTTGTAACATAGCTAACTCTAAATGTATTATTTGGCGGCGAACGAGCGGCGAGGGCGAGTGACGTTGCGAAAAGTCGTTATAGCTCGACAACTTCGTGCGCGACCCTCCTTGCGGGGTGAAAGAAGTGGCGGGGGCGAGGTAGCACGACATTTTAGAAGACGAGTACACACGAAGAAAAGTGTGCCCGGATAAATCTCGCGATGACGTGTCACTATTTGTGACGTAATGTAAGAGTAAATTATGTTGATCAATAAAAAGGTTCTAAAAACTAGTTTCATTATTTAGGGTGGATTCGACCAAGCTAGAGTAACTTTTTACTCACGATTAAACTATCAGTTACTCGGGATTAAGCAGATTTTGCATTCTACCAAACCTCGGCCAAACCAAGATTCGGCACACGGTTCTACAGAAAACCCCCGAAATAGTTGTCGGGGAGTGGGCACGAGCTAGCAGTAGTTGGTCCATGATTCGATCAGCCAGGTTGGTATCGCCATTTATCATCACACCCCAGAAATAAAGGCACATATAGGTAGTACACACTCGATTTATTCGGAATTACCGATCTTACAAAATACACGAGGATGCACTTGATACAGTTGGATTAACTTTGATAGCGAAACGTGGTGATCCCTGCGGAAGGTTCACAACCGACTCGTTCAATAATTTAAATCAGATTAACAGTCCATCCCTGCTCAACCGACTACCCACCTTACCTTTTTATTTTTTAATATGCACCGTCCACAGATTCCACCCAACTGCCAACATTTCAAGTGACAATTTGACGTTTCGATTAATCGAATGAATTTAGTAAACCTTAATATAAAGCAAGGTAAACTCAAAATCTTCTTGAACTCCGACATAGTTTTATAATGCGATTTAATCTATTTGCGAAAATGTAGGATTTGTGGTTTTTGACGTTATTTTATTGACGAATCATAGATAATAATAATATGATTATTAAAATTTAAAAGGTAAACATTCCAAGGATTGTGGCAGTTCTGGCCTCAACACTCATCCTAAGACTAATGGTCTCAGGATCAGTGGTCTCATGTGCGTTGAACTCAGATTATGACAGATTTTACAACACATGTGGCCGCCTCGACTGCTCGGCCGAGACTGCCATAATAATGACGTGCAGTGCACGCGTTGTCCTTCCCCGCGACCTCTCCCGCTACCCGCTGTCGTCTTGGGTACCTCGTCCCCTCCGCGTCTGTCACCCCGCAAGGAGGGTCGCGCACGAAGTTGTCGAGCTATAGTCGTCATATTTAGCCTAACGTTAAGGGATGCCTTTTAATCTCATGTCAACCAGGCGTTCGCGTGCTCGTGTTCTGCTGGTTGACAGAAGTAAAGGAGGTGATCCCTTTACGTTACGCTTATATGTGCGGTGACCTTAATACTCCGAGGTTGGGTAGATTTAAGAGAGTAGAGTTTAAGGCACATACGTTTAAGCAATAAAATAATGTGTGATATAATGATAAATCTAGTCAATTATTGCAATAAATCATTTTCAGTACTTACAATATATTTTTTGTTTTATTATTTAAACCCTCCATTAATTTTATAAGTAGGTACCTTGGTAGTATTATTTTTATGACAAAAGAAACGTCGAATACCAAATAACGTTTTTATTTAACAATAAGACCGGTATAACCCATGATAGCTATTAGTTGACTATAAAATGTCATCATTATTGAGCTACTTTACATTTTAGTATACAAACAGTAAAACAAAAATGACAATTTGATTGCAAAAAATATAATATACTTACCTACTTGCTAGGTATGGCTACATAATTTACAAAAATATACATTTGCTTCTACTGGAATGAGAGATCTATGAACGAAAATCTAGAATAAATATATATTACATGTTAGAGAGAAAACATGCAGGGCGTAAAATTATGCTCCCGAAAAATATAATAGTCAAACTGAACAACTTTCCCAAAAAAAAAACACATTTGCACTTTTTTCGATCTTCCCTACAAAAAATTTTTTCGGGAACAAATCACTTAGACCATGTCATGTATTGTATATCGTCATAAGAGATGGTTTTAATTCGTGTAAATAATGGATATATAAATAATTGAGCAGTATTATGAGATTTAACTCCAATTTCTCCATAGTCGGTTAGATCGTAACCAGGGAAAGGTTGATCAATTATACGTCATCTCCATATTACATTCTTGACAGATGTGTCAAAAGTCAAGCAATAATCCCTGGTTATGCACTAACCCACTATGGTGAAATTAGCACTTAACATGGTGGGTACAATAGGTTTATACACAATTAAATAACATTTTGCCGTATTTGTTGCCAAACCAATACTCTGAGCGGGAAGGTTCAATTAAAAAATAGCTTTACTCTACAGGGTGTTTCAAAAGTGGTATATGCTGTTATGTAGTAAGCCCCGGGTCTCCTATTTACGCCGTAGTTCGCGTCCAGCGTCACTCCGTAGGCCGCGCCACGACGCTCACTATAGAAATGTACTGATGCGGTCTCCCTCACACGCCGACGTTGGCGCGTAGATGTAGTGAGCATCGTGACGCGGCCTACGGCGAGACGCTGGACGCGACCTACGGCGCGTAATAGGAGACCTGGGCCTAAGCCGGATTACGGTGACTCTGAGGCTCTTTCTGAATAACTTTTGTTCTACGACTTTTATTTTACCTAAGCACTGTTGCAAACCATACCAAACCATGTTCCATACCATATCAGATGAAATAAAAATAGGTACCTATTACAGGCTCAAAATGTAAATAAAAAATTAAACTTTACTTCTGTGACAGATGCTAAGGCACAGAGTCAAGCTATATTTAGTTCTTAATATCTATACAGTAAATACAATTTAACTAAATTCATTATTAAAAAAAACGGAATGACTCGATATAAAAGCATAAAGAAATAAATATAACTTATAACCAGTATGAGGAACCAATATACCTAATATTATAAGGAATCGGTCTCCTATTTAATCCATAGCCCTTTTCCCTAAATGACTACGTTAATTAATAAATATAGCACCAATGCTATACATTGTTTTAATCACAAAATTATGTGCCTCTACAATAATTTACTACATTTTTCGTTATTATTTTTAGCAGGTCGTGGCTGGATGAGGAAGGCCGAGGACAGAGTGTTGTGGCGCTCCTTGGGAGAGGCCTGTGTCCAGCAGTGGACGATTATATTTTGTTGATGAAGTGATGATGGTGGAAACCTATTCCATTATCTAAATTAAAATTATTAATTAATAATAATTTTAATTTAGTTATAATTATTACGCAGTAGGAATATAATTTTGCATTCAGTTATGTGTGTGTATAACTTGTGCGATATATAATATTAACAGTTACAAATAGAATAAAATGACAGTAAATAACATGACGGAATCAAGGATGCAAACTTAAAGCCTCTTGTAAAATCATGCAGTTATAGTCGTCGAAATATAATAGGCCCGTTTGGACAGCTCCTAAATGTATGGGCTGACAGCTGGTGTCAAACCTAAATAATAAAAAATTTAAACAATAAGTAACTTTTGGGGATTTAAAAGTTCTTTTTTCGTTCGGCCGTTAAATAATAAGCCCCATTATGTGTCTTTTTATGTAGGTATTTCATTAAGTAAATCAAGAGTAAATAGCAAATTTGTGTAGCTGTCCAAACGGGCCTATTATATTTCGACGACTTTAAATGAGAATTTTGACCACTTCACTAACGTTTATTTTGGCTCTTTGGTTCATTTTTAACTATTCATAGCTTGTGGTACTAACATCGTCTTGCAACACCATTCGAGTCTATCTATTATTTGTGAAATTCAAAGTCAATTTTAATTATACAGGGTGGAATTTTAACAGATGTTTCTGAAGGCAGTTCATGTATGTAACCGACTAACTAAAAAACTTTCATTATTGGACAAACTCTGAAATCCCGTTCAAGACCTACTCAATGAAAATGTATAATGTAAGTATACACATATTATTATGCCCACGAGTATAATCCCCGAAGGGGTAGTCAGAGGTGACTCGAAAGCGAGACACCAACTTTTCTCAATACATTTGTACTCAAGAGCCAGATCTCCTTGGTGTTTATATATTATTTTCGTTTAATGTAAAAGCACTACCTTCTGAAATTCAATAAAGTTCCACTCTGCATGTCACTATTATATAATATGAGAATGCTAAAGTGAGAGATACATGAAAAATACATTAACCCATAAATGAGGGTTTATATGATAAGAGTATGCTCAGTCCTAGCCCGCCGTCCTAGCCTAGCTATAAAATAATAAATAATTATAGCAGTCCTGACCCGGCAGTCTAGTTTGTCTGAATGACTCCAATCATGCCGAGGTCCCGGGTTCGTATCCAGGCCGGGGCCGATATTTGTTTAAAGACAAACATTTGTGCTCGGGTCTTTCGTTTGTGTTGTTTGTATCGTGTATGAATAAGTGTTATTTAAATCAATAAATTCATAAATACTCAAAGAAACTTTAACAGTCACTCGGTAGGTCCATACTCTTATTGTATAAACCCATGTACCTATTTCTATTATTATCCTTTCAGTGTTTTCGTCACTATATTATTATAACCCCCTAAGCCCAACTATCAGACTAAGATTCTTGACTGCAACCGCAACTGGAAAGCAAAAATAAATGTTTTGTTACGTGTATTTTACTAATAATATGAAATTACCTGAATATAAGAAATCAGTCCCCAACTTATTCAGGATGTTGCAAAAACTTAGTAGGGTCAAACAAGACGTCTCTGGTTTACGAATTTGTCGAAAAATTCTAATATCTAATTTCTCACGGGCAATGAAAAGGTTCCACTGAGAAAAGCACCAAATTACTTCTAAACGGAAAAGGCTAGCTTAATGACGACTTCTGCAACATTGAAGTACATTTAACAGAACATCAGGATATAACCAACTAAAAACGGAAGTATTTTGTTCCAATTGGGATCGTTTAGTGTTGGCATTTTTAAATGGAACTTTTTCATTGCCCGGCAGTGTATTATAATAACCCTCCACTTTCGCAACTCCCTGTAAAAAAGTCTATAAAAACGATGTGGCTTATTTAATTCTAGACTAGACTTCTAATGTGAATTTTGCTCACCTGACTGTGTTCCGTCAACTATGTGCTGTTCTGTGGTAATTTTGTCGGCGAGTCACCTTTGTCTAGTGGGAGCTGAAAAGGAAAATGGAAAACGATTATAACCCGCCATAGGCCATTTGAGAGAAGTAAGGTCCCCACGATAATATGTAATGATAAGTAATAATAATGTGTTAAAAACTACAACATGGCGTTATACATGATAAAAAGAAAAATGAAACAATAAAGGAGTAATGTTGTAACTAAACGATTTTTCAGGTTTATAACTTGAGCAGAGAAATCGTGGTTCATATAAGTTAATAAAATAAGTTTTTTCATGTCTAATCATGATCAGAAGAGTTTACACATGTTCTTTATCGACGTAGATAAATGTCATATATCGCGATTCGCCATAAATACGGCGCTCTGATAGGTGGAACGCGCTTTAAAAGGGTTTATCGACGTCGATAACGAACCCGTGTGACGGCCGGTATCATTAGCTGTATCTACCATTTGATGATCAAACGTAAATCATTTTAACACCCTGTTGTGATAGATTAAGTTTGAATTTTTATACATATAATATTTTTCTTTTCCTTGTATTAAGTTATGTTTGTATTTTTTGCACTTTCCCCTTTTCTTTTGTATAATTTCTCTCTTCCGAGGTAGTCTGGAAGAAATTACTCTTAGTAATAAGGCCGCCATTTGTACCGTCTATGTTGTGCATATTTTCTATTATAATTTCTGCGTTTGTGTACAATAAAGAATTATCTATCTATCTATCTGTAGATGTGTATGTGTAGTTAGATAATAATATCTTAAATTAAACTATATTCCTTGAATAAGTACACTGTACCCCTTTTATATCTCTCGTCCATCCATTCAAAGGTTGTCTGGAAGAGATCGCTATAAGCGATAAGACCGCCTTTTGTACCCTAGTTAAGTGTCTATGTAAAATTGATGATTATTTCTTGGTGTACAAATAAAGAGTACTCTATCTATCTATCTATCAATAAAGAACCCGTGTATCGGCCGGTACCATTAGCTTTATCTACCATTTGATGATCAAACATAGTCATTTGAACACCCTGTATCTCTCACTCACATCGTCCACCCTCAGCGTGCTCGCGTGTCCGTTCCCGAGCGAGTCCCGCAGCGTGTCGTCATCGTCCTCGTCCGTCGGCACGTCGTAGAACTCGCCCTCGCTGTCCATCTCGTTGTCGGTACCTGAAATAATTAAAAAAACTTGTGTTAATTACGCGAACTTGTGTTAATTAGAAACTTGGTAGAGAGGTAGCTAACAACTAGGAGAAGGATATAGGAAGGCTTTTCAAGGCGCCGCGGACAACAGTCAGCTTACAGTATTAAGTATACAATACAAATAGTCCTTATTGCACAAAATTGGAATTTAAAAAAAGGACACAGAAAATTATATGTTTTATTTAAATTCACCAAGTTCACCATTTTGTAACATGTATACCTAAGCTACTCGTTATACGTCATTTGAACAGGCTCCTTTCGGTATCAAAGAAACTTCCTAAACTCACCAATAACAGACTGGTAGTCAGTGAAATACTCGGAGTCGGACGCATAGCTTTTCTCTCCGCCGTCAACGCCATCTACCGACGCGGCAGACAAGCTTCTGCTTCAAGCTCTTACCGTGGATTTGTCATTGTGGTGAAAGGATTAGCCAGTTGATTAGTTGCTTTGCACAGCCAGAAGTATGCAAGATGTGGTAAATACGTCACTAAGAGGGTCCTGTCATGTTGAATTTCATCCATATTAACTAACCACATTCTGAACTATATGCTCATTAACTTACGATAAAACCAATGAAATATTTTTTTTTCTGCCAACTCACCAATAATAGACTGGTAGTCAGTGAAATACTCGGAGTCGGAAGCATAGCTTTTTTCCCCGCCGTCAACGCCATCTACCGCGTCCGATGGGACAGCAGCGCGCGGTGGCGCCACCTCGCGGCGAACGCGCTTCTTCTGTTTCAAGCGGCGGAGGTGGCTAAGGAGACAGTCAAATGCTTTTAAAACATTGTATAGATAGGGTTAAAAAAAAATAATATGGCGCCACCTCGCGGCGAACGCGCTTCTTCTGTTTCATGCGGCGGAGGTGGCTAAGGAGACAGTCAAATGCTTTTAAAACATTGTATAGATAGGGTTAAAAAAAATAATATGAATGTATATTTTTATTTTATACAAAAATATGAATATATATTTTTTTCTAAACTACTCCCCATTCGAAAAAGGCAGAAAAAGATTAGGTTTTTGTAAAAATTACTATTATAAATTCTAGAACTAAAGTTGTTTATAATGATGAGTTGTATCTCTTTCTTTTGGATGTGAACTGGGATAACCTGTGTAATTTATTCCACCAATATGCTATTTACAGACATTAGAAGTGTGATGTCATAACTCATAACACCTTCAAATATAATGTTTACTGATCTCAAATATTGGTTAAACGTATTTGTACAGTTATGTTAGGTTTGATCTTATGACAAGGTCAAATTGTGGTTGTATTTTTTATAAATGTGATGATGACATAGATAGATAGATAGAATATTCTTTATTTGTACACAAGACATAACATTTATAATGAGAAGTTAATAAATAAATATAAGTATTGTAGTAAGATATTAGCTTTATCTCTCATGAGATTAAATTGGCAATTCTGAGCTCAATAATTGGATCAAAATTAAATGAAGTAAATTATTTTTTTACTGATAAAGTGATGCTGATGAGATTGATGAGATATAGAGAGACAACTAATATATTGTCGGGATAGTCGTGCACTTGACTATCTCGGATAGGCGCCTACTTGACCAATTCGTAGTAACCAACTTGACTACTATCATGGACACCGGATACGGGACGCCAGCGCCACCTGGTGGGCGCTGAACGGAGTCTAGGAGTTACAGCTCGAGCCCGGCTAGCTCTCTCTTCCTCCAGCCGTCGCGTCGAGCAGTCGATACCTCTAGAAACTGTTCCGCGTTCTGTACGAAGTGTCGCATAGTGAATTTATGTGCTAAGTAGTTAAAATAATTGTGTCAGTGCTCGTTAATAAAGTTTAATTGCAAATCAGACTGTTGAGTGTTTGTTCTTGACGACTGACATACCCCGTAGCGTGCCCACACAACCTCGGCATGGAAGACGAGAACGGCAATTCTCAGCCCCCGCCGTCATCAGATGTGGGATCAATGTCGGTTCGTCATCAAGAAGGCGGAGAAAACGAAGGTGACCGTTGGCGAATCCTGCTCGAAGCGCAAAATGCCAACATGCGCGCACTCATCGAAGCTCTGCAGGCTCCCAAGGTCAGCAGCAACGTGGAGCTACCTGAATATGATCCGGAGAAGATAGATACAGACGCAGGGTCATGGTGTGCAACGGCGGAACTGTGTTTCGACGAAAACCAGCTGCAAGGCGGACCGCTAGTCCTGGCGATCAGCAAGGCGCTCAAGGGGTCGGCCTCCACGTGGTTTTCACATACGGCTTACCATGGCATGCAGTGGAGTGAGTTTAAAACACTTTTCCTCACGAGATTTGCCGCTAATGAGACTTTGGCGGGTAGTCTGATAAATTTCAAAAACGACAAACCCAGTGAAAAAGAATCTCTTTCTGCATTCGCTAACCGCATGATGACGTCCCTGATGAACCGTTGGAAGGACGCCAGCAAGGAGCAAATAGCAGTGGCCACCGTACTGGCGCAAATCTCACAATTTGACTCGAGGTTACAGCGCCTCGCGTTCACCACTGATATTTCGACAAGAGACAAGCTGCAGCAAGAACTCCATGCGTTCTCACACCTAAAACGCAAGATGAGCCACGGTGGTGATTCCTCATCAAGTGCACCCGACATCAAACGCCCAAAAATGAACATCATAAAGTGTTTCATTTGCGGCAAACCTGGGCACAAGCGCTCGGAATGCAAAAGTTCCAGCAACAGAGATCGAAGACCAGTGGCATCCACATCCAGCCAAGCAGCAGCCTCACAACCAGCAGCTACGCGACCCTTGACGTGCTACAAGTGTGGCAAGCCCGGCCACATAGCGGCGCGCTGCACCGCCAGCGGCGCGGAGGGCAGCGGCAGCGCGGGAGCTACACGGAGCGAGCGGCGCGTAGATGTCTCCGTCGTGCAGCCTCCGACAGGCACTATGGTGCATAAAGGTGAGCTGTATAGTTTTACTTACGATAGCTGTGCTGAATGCTCGTTGATAAAAGAATGTTACGCTGCTAAATTTAGTGGAAAAAGACTTCATAATGTAGTTTGTATGACCGGTATTGGGCAGTCACGAGTATTCAGTACGGAGCAGATATTGTGTACTGTAGCTATTGACGATCATCCTCTAGAGATCCTACTACACGTTTTACCCGACAAGTACATGCATTACGACATTATGTTAGGTAGAGAGATTTTAAGACAAGGGTTTACTGCTAACATGAGTGAAACCGAGTTTTCCTTAGATAGAGCGACTGTTGTGAACCTAGTTAAGTGTGATAGTGAAACTCAGCCTGATTTAAACACAATCGATACCGATGTGATAGGATCTCAAAAGTCAGAGTTATTAGCGATTTTAGGCCGCTATTCTAATTTCTTCATCACGGGATTACCTACGACACGCGTTACAACTGGAGAGCTTAAAATTCGTTTAATCGATCCAAACCGCACGGTACAGCGACGACCCTATAGAATGTCCCCCGAGGAACGTGAGGTAGTTCGTAGTAGAGTCAGAGAATTATTAGCCGCGGACATAATTAGGCCTAGTTCGTCTCCTTTTGCGAGTCCAGCTCTGCTTGTCAAGAAAAGCGACGGTTCTGACCGTATGTGTATCGATTACCGTGAGCTAAACAGTAATTCTGTATCTGATCGGTTCCCTCTACCATTGATTTCGGACCAAATTGATCGTCTGCGAGGGGCTAACGTATTTAGCCAGCTAGATTGCGCAAGTGGGTTTCATTTAATTCCAGTGAGTGAGGAGTCGATAGAGCGAACAGCGTTCATAACACCTGTGGGCCAGTACGAATTTTTGACAATGCCCTTCGGCTTAAAGAATGCCATTTCTGTTTTCCAAAGAGCAATAGCTACGGCTCTAGGTGAATTAGCGAATGATTACGTCATTAATTACGTAGATGACTTGCTGGTGATCTCTACCAATGTAGAGCAGGGAAAAGAGAGGCTTAACACGGTGCTAGATGTTTTGACCAAGGCAGGTTTCTCGTTAAATCTTAAGAAGTGTTCATTCCTCAAAGAAAAGGTACAGTTCTTAGGTTTTGAAGTAGAGGCAGGACAGGTTAGGCCTAACAGTAAAAAGATAGAGGCTTTAACTTCTTTACCACCTCCCCAAACCGTGACTCAACTGAGGCAGTTCATTGGACTAGCTTCTTATTTCAGACAATTTGTAAAGGATTTTTCACGAATAATGGCCCCACTCTACAGACTGACGTCACTCAAAGGCAATCTGGACTGGAAACAGTCACACGAAGATGTTAGACAACAAATCATCTCAACCCTTACCCAAGACCCGATCTTAATGATCTTTGACCCCCAGTATCCGGTAGAGCTGCACACGGATGCTAGTAGCTTAGGGTATGGAGCTATTTTACTCCAAGTAGTAGATGGCAAGCGTCACGTCGTAGCCTACTTTAGTAAACGTACGTCCCCAGCCGAAAGCAAGTATCACTCGTATGAGTTAGAGACGCTAGCAGTAGTGAACGCAGTGAAACATTTCAATACCTCCACGGCAGAAAGTTTACCGTAGTGACAGACTGCAATTCATTAAAAGCATCGCAATACAAATCGGAGCTTACTCCTAGGGCACATAGGTGGTGGGCATTTCTGCAATCATTCGATTTTGATGTGATCTATAGAGAGGGCAAGAAGATGGCTCACGTTGATTTTCTATCGCGCAACCCCGTAGAGTCCCCCGTAGAAAAGCAGGTAGAGTCCCATGTAGAGCAGAAACGGATTGACGTCACGGAACTCACATCAGATTGGCTTTTAGCTGAGCAGCAACGCGATGTAGAGATAACGAAAATTAAAGAGTTAGAAAGTGGTCAGATGAACGAACAAATCGCAAGCACTTACGTTTTACGTTCGGGAATTTTGTATCGTAAGATTCAGCGTAACGGAAGGACAAAATGTTTGCCCTACCTACCTCGTGCATTAAGATGGTCGGTCATTAATAACTTCCACGAGTCTCTCATGCATCTCGGTGCCGAAAAAACACGCGAAAAGCTTTTCGATTTCTATTGGTTCCCGGGAATGACTCAGTATGTAACAAAATTTGTAGAGAACTGCGTGACGTGTAAAGTCGCGAAGCCTCATTCAGGAAAGGTTCAGGCGGAATTACATCCTATACCTAAGGTAACGGTCCCATGGCATACAATACACATAGACGCGACAGGAAAGTTGAGTGGCAAAAATGATAGTAAGGAGTACATTTTTGTTTTGATAGACGCATTCACAAAGTACGTTCTCTTATATCACACCACAAACATAGAATCCAAGAGTAGTATCCGAGCTGTCAAACAGAGTGTAGATCTTTTTGGTGCGCCAACTCGTATTATAGCGGATCAGGGCAGATGCTTTGCGAGTAAGGAATTCCGCGATTTTTGTGATAGCAGCAATATTAACTTACACCTCATAGCGACCGGTTCCTCACGTGCGAATGGACAGGTAGAGCGTGTTATGAGTGTTCTGAAGGCAATGCTTACCGCGGTAGAGTCTAGCAATAGGTCATGGCAGGACGCGATTGGTGAGGTTCAGTTAGCAATAAATTGCACAATCAATCGTGTTACTAAGGCTTCACCTCTAGAGCTTTTAATCGGAAAAGTTGCTAGGCCTCTGGCCCTGATGGGCAGCAGTGAAATAGAAGATGTTAATTTAGAGGAAGTCCGCGAGACAGCTTCAGAGAACATGCAAAAGGCGGCGCAATATGATAAGACGCGGTTTGATAAAACTAAAGCACCTTTTGATAGATTTTCGGTCGGTGATTTTGTTTTAATGGAAAACGAGGAAAGAAATCAGACCAAGTTAGATCCCAAGTATAAGGGCCCATTTAAAGTTATAGAGGTGCTGGATGGTGATCGTTATACGCTCAAGGCTTTGAACTCTAAGCGAACTTATAAGTACGCACATGATCGGTTGAGGAGAATGCCGGAGAGTCATGTACCAGAAGAAATTACTGTGTTAGAAAATGATTGTGATGAGGACACTGTTTAAGAACTCTTAGTCAGCCGTACTATTCAACCGTACCATTAGTTATTTCGTAGCTGTAGCCCGTTGGAAATCGGTGTCTCTTGGGGTAACCCAAGTAGTCCGTGGGTGCGCAGTGCGCGATTGACTTTGGCGGAGGTTGGGGTCTGTAGAGACCGTAGCGTGTAGTGATGCACGGGATCCACGCGGTGGATGTGTGATGTGAGCGTGTTGTGAGCAACTGCGATTGCTGGTCGGCTGTGTGAGCCGTGGTGACAAGAGTTGCTTATCTCAGTGAGGTCTATGTGACAGGCCTAGTTGTTTTATGTTGTAAATGAGGTTTTGATTCATGTGATTTTGTGAATTAGAGTGGTACATGTCTCTGCCGAGCTGATTACTTTGTAAAAATTATCGTTAATTAAACTGTAAGTTCTATTATGTTACCTAAACTAGAATTAGTAGTAAGAAAACTTAATAAATGACTGTACATTTCAATGATAAAAAAAGAGTTTGTTCTTTGTTAGGGTCAGGAGTGACCGAGACAGATACTGTTTCTGTTTTTTTTCTCTTTGCAGATTAGCACACGAGGACGTGTGTCAGCAGGACGGCCGTGTCGGGATAGTCGTGCACTTGACTATCTCGGATAGGCGCCTACTTGACCAATTCGTAGTAACCAACTTGACTACTATCATGGACACCGGATACGGGACGCCAGCGCCACCTGGTGGGCGCTGAACGGAGTCTAGGAGTTACAGCTCGAGCCCGGCTAGCTCTCTCTTCCTCCAGCCGTCGCGTCGAGCAGTCGATACCTCTAGAAACTGTTCCGCGTTCTGTACGAAGTGTCGCATAGTGAATTTATGTGCTAAGTAGTTAAAATAATTGAGTCAGTGCTCGTTAATAAAGTTTAATTGCAAATCAGACTGTTGAGTGTTTGTTCTTGACGACTGACATACCCCGTAGCGTGCCCACACAACCTCGGCATGGAAGACGAGAACGGCAATTCTCAGCCCCCGCCGTCATATACTATGTAAACTCACGTTTCTTTTTGAAGTTCCCTTAATGCTTCCAATTCTATTCTCATCGAAGACACTTGCTTGTCAAGGCGAGCCACTTCCGTCACTGGAATTGATACAAGAGAGAAATACATAAATTGAGGCCACATGTTAGCTGCCTAGTCAAATGGTCTGCAAGATGTAGGCATATTCCAGACCATCTTAGATTTATGTTTGCACATGTAAACATGAACACTTAAGTAGGGGTGCTTACATAGACTGGGTTCCCCGTATCTACATGTACCGGTAACCTGATGTTTATCTTCCCGCCTTCTGTCAGTGAGCGCTACCTAATCAAGTTACCAGTACAGGTAGATACAGGGAACCCGATTCTTTATGTAAGCACCCTAAGTCTTACATACCATTTGTTAGCATATTGGTCACAAACAAAAGACCCTTACCCAGAGGGGCCCAGACTTGTATACATATAAATTACGACTTAGTAAAGTCTGGAAAACAAGACAAAATATGATACTAACCTAACATAGCCCTTCGTTTCTCCGCATAGACCTGCTCGTATATGAACATGCCGGCGGCTCCCACCAGCCCCACCACTGCAGCACCCATCATCATCCGCGAAGACAGGTAGCTGGTATTCATCCCGCTGTGTTTATTTATATACAATCGAAAACCTCGATCCAAACAACACTTTTTTTAGGTTATAACCACTACAGATGCCGTGTAACCACTGTATTTGTTAAGTTAAATAATTCGACACGGATAGAAGAAGAAAAACACGTAAATTTGAGATTGAAAGCTAAGAAAACTCGAAAAACCGAGGGAAACGATGAAGGCACTAGTTGAGTTTTCGAGGTGCAAACGTAAGGTAAGAGTGCAAAGATCACAATTTTATGTTAAGGGTGCTTTTTATGTGCATGAGGAAATTTATATTACAGACTTATTTGCCAAATTTGCATTTGAATAAAAATTGTGAAACCAGCAGGGGGGGGTCAGTGCCTTAATGGCTGAACTTTTAGTACAAGGTAGCGCCATCTCTTTATATTACTCTTATTACCAAAAAAGATGTAAGATGGCGTTATGAACAAGACCATAGAACAATAACAAGACACATAGATAAGTAGTATTTGAATGTCAACATTGTCATGATCTATGGCTATTATGAAGAAATTGCGTGTCAGTGTCAGTTCAGTTGTCTTACAATGTCTCGCAAATAACATGTTTAATTTTTGTAAATAAAAGCCTATATTCTCGGTATATCGTTATTTATAAATTTTATATAAAAATAAAAATGATGTGTCAAGAAAAAGCATCTTTATCAGCTAAAAGTGTTTTTATGTAATTCTTGCGACCTAACAGATTCCATATGGATCCAGGTTCCACGTGGTTCCACGGGAACCGAGCTGAAATGGCGGCACTGGCAAAGAGCGTTCGACATCTTCATATCCGCTGAAGATTAAAATACTATGTGTACCAAACTGATAAATGTCGTCAAAGATTTGCCTCGCGAGGATAAATGATGCACTATTATCTTGGACGAAATGACTTTATCACCACAAGTGCATTATGATGCCGCTAGGGGTCAATTGAAAGGATTTTCTTCTCTTGGGAAACATTAAACTAGCAAAACATGAATTGGATTTCATGGTGAAAGGAATAAAAAAGGAATACACACACCCACTCGCATATTATTTTACAAGTGACATGAACAAAACTGAACTGAAATATTGTTATATGCGAGGTAATAAATAATTATATAATAATTTGTTTTTTATTTATTGTTGCATGTAGGTAGGTACATAAATATGTAGATTGAACTTACATTTAGCTAATAATTGTTATATTAACTGTTGTGTGGTGTAACTACGTTAAGGCAAATATGTCTTACTAGCTGTTCCCGCGCTCTTCGCTTTGCCTTAAATAGTTTTCCCGTGGGGATTCCGGGATAAAAAGTAGCTTATGTTCTTTCCCAGGGTCTAGACCGTATGTATGTATACCAAATTTCATTCAAATCCGTTCAGTAGTTTTGGCGTGAAAGAGTAACAGACAGACACAGTTACTTTCGCATTTATGATATTAGTTAGGATAGTTAGGATTAGGATATCATTATAGATTGAAGTTAATAACTTGTGATAACAATCCTTACTCCTTACTTTAATATTATAAATGCGAAAGTAACTGTGTCTGTCTGTCTGTTACTCTTTCACGCCAAAACTACTGAACGGATTTGAATGAAATTTGGTATACATACGGTCTACACCCTGGGAAAAAACATAGGCTACTTTTTATCCCGGAATTCCCACGGGAAAACTATTTAGGGCGAAGCGAAACGCGCGGGAACAGCTATATCTATATATACAGGGTGTCCCAAGGGCACCCTGTATGTATGTACAATGAGGCTGAGAAATAAAAAGAGATGGCACTGTTCAGTATGACGTATAGAGTATGACAAAAACCTCCTTGAGATGCCACTCTTTTCACAATTATTTATTTTTTCTCTATGGAAACCAGCCTGCTGTCAAACAAACTATTTTCGTCTCTTTTTCATGTCAAACAAAATCGAAACTTGACAGATTCATGTGTCAACAGCGTTAATTTCTCAGAACAATAACGCTTTTAAAAAACACGCTCCAGATTATATGGATTTTTTACTCCGAACAACTCCGAATAATTACCAAGCTTTGACTTGGGAGTTGCAGATATTCTAGTGTTGGAAACTTAGTTGGAAAGCTCAAGGGTGGAGAAGACTTTTTACTATGTTTATCATCTTACAAATCGAAACAAAGTTAAGAAGATGATGTCTTGTATAGATCTATAAATAGGTAGGTAGTACGTTTGATAAGTAAGTACAGAGCGGCTACGTCCCTCTGGCGGCGGAAACTCAGTCGAATACATGAGCTAAACGATATCGGTTATTCCTCTTATCACCTCACAGCAGTTATAAACAAGATACTTAAAAGAGTTTTAGTTTTTTTGCCAACCGACCAATTTTTTGAAAATTGGTACAGTGAAACTATAAAGTCCTGAAATTAAATGAGGGCGCAGCTATCTTTCAAGTAGCAACCCTATATAGCGAAACAAAACTGACTTTGATACTTGAAATTTTGCCTGTGACTACCTACCTTATTTCTGTATTTAAAAACAACTTACCATCCACAAAAAAGCTCATTATTCAAGCTAGTATTAATATGAAGGCTAATAGTGAAACCAATAAATATTTATTAAGATAACGTTATTACAACTGTATAAAATATACGGATTTGTTGACAAAGGGCATACATAGTAAAAACATCAATTTCTCTTTTTAGACGGCCTGTTCTGTTTTTTCCAGGAGTTAGAAATATTCCATTATAGAGCCCTCTTTTGCAGTATGCCAGACGGTACTGTCCGATAAGACGCCTTCTGCAACATTGAAGTACATTTAACAGAGCATCAGGATGTTACCAACTAAAAACAATAATCTTTTGTTCAAATTTAAATTCAATGTTTGAAAAAAATGGAATCTTTTGGTGTCAGCATTTTGTGAGTGGAACTATTTTATTGCCCGGGAGTGTAGTACCTACTACTATTGTGCACTTTTATTTACTTTTAGTTTATGTTTTGTATTTCTACTCATTCTACCCTTTCTAATATTTAATATTTATTACTCAATACATTTGATACAGATTGTACATATTACATTTTATCTATATACCTACCTACCTTACACAAACACTGTCTCACCCACTATTTATTTATTTCTTTCAACAATTATAACCTATGTAATTATTAATATTTTATCACTTATCACAACTCATCATAGTTAATTAATATATATATACCAACTACGCGTTCGTGACTGAGGTCAACACAAGGGCCAGCTGAAAACCAGCGCTGTGGCCTCACTGTCCATAGCATATGCTGAGCTGGTGCCGTTTTGACACTCTGGACAGCAACCTTTATTTGTTTTGTTTGTTATGTATTAAGTATTCTCTTTATTTTGTTGTTGTTTCTTTTTCTCTCTTTTTTTTGTCTTATTATTCTGTCTCAGTGTGTCAAATAAATGTATCTTTCTTTCTTTCTTCTTTCTTTCTTTCGATACTCCTATAAAATAAAATAAAAAATGATTATTTGAAACTACCCTTAAGTTAAGAAAAACAGAGTTACAGAATAACCCCCTTATTCATAAAAAAGTTACTGAACGGATTAACTATTGAACTGTTCTGTCCCTCTCTGACAGAGAACAATTTGTTCTTTGACAGAGAGTGACAAAACAGTTCAATAGCTAATCCGTCCAGTGACTTTTTTATGAATAAGGGGGTGAGAATTTAGTAAGTAAACAACAAATATAACTTCAAGTATCAATATGTTATGGTTTGACTCAACCAGAGTCATTAATCTTGGAACAAATTGTAAGGAACAAATTATTCGCTTAGTAGCGAAAGTCATACACAGATGGCGCTACTATCGTATTACCCAAACAAATTGAAAAGCAAGTAAATTATTAACCTACGCTGTTAATCGTAAACATGACTTAAACTTGGATTATACTGTGGTCAGAGTATGCCATCATATACGTGTATACAAAGTATAATACAAAGTACTCTGTGGACTCAAGTTAAACCAGCTCAAACCTACAACCAGCGGTATGTAAACAATGTTCGACTTGGGCTCTAAACCTAGGTTTATTGATAAATGATGCGTTGGTACTAATAAAATATGAATTATTACAATTAATACAGCGGACAGTGGTTCACAGAGTATGCCTAAACCAAACTACTTTGAAGATATTTGAACACAACATGGCAACACATAAAAAAATAAAAAAGTCAAACAATCGACAATCAATCCGCAGCTATGAACAGTTGGATATTTTGGAAAAATATAAAATTACTTTGCGTTTTTTGTACCCCATTGCTCTTTTGTTGTATTTACGTTTATATTTTGTACCAACGATACATAGTCCGGAGAGGTAGAGGGCAAATTAGATTTTTCTAATAGGTTAGAAAAAAAGTGTTTTATATTTTCGCTTAGTAGTGAGATTTTCGTTAAGAATAGTATCGCAAACGCCTCATTCTTTGTCTAGCTCATGTAAAGGTTTAACACACAGGACTGTAGGCAACGTAAAATGGAAGACCAACCCAAGGAATCTTTAGCAGCACAAAATGCCGAAAACACAAAGGGTGACATATTGGCTGGCGATATTCCGAAAGCCGGTGATGATTTAAACGATCCTGTTGCTTCTAAAATTGATGGCAGTGGCGATGCACTTAAGGAAACATCAGATGAGGTGACCACACTATCTATGGAGAGTGAAGACACTGTTGACCCATCAAAGGCTACTCCAAATAAGGCTTCAGAACCTGTACCTGAAGGTCATGATAATGTTTGTTCACCCAAAACCGTAGATGCCGCATCAGACCTTCAGAAACCGAAGCCTTTTGATATGAAAAGCTTTAATAACGAAACTGAACTGAATAGTGAAGACATAGAACTGAAATGGGATGATGATGAGGATGGAGATAATGTAGTTGATGACAAAACTCCAGGACTGATTGAAAAACTTAATTTAATAGATGACAAAATCTCCAACAAAGATGATTATTTGGATAAGGCTGCTGATACAACACCTATGGATGTAGATGAAACAGAAAAGGAAGAGGTATTGCCACCTGAGGCATTAGATAGTAAAATAAAACTGCCGGAACATACTGAAACAGCCATTACTGATGCCAAAGTGGAAACTAACAGTAATAGACAGACTGATGAGAGTGATGGTAAAATAGATACTCCTGTTGCATCCACAGATGATGTTGAAATGGATTCTTCTAATATAAGTAGTTTTGTCAAAGAATCTATTAATAAAGAACTAGAAGATAAAGTACTTGATGCTGAAACTAGTGATAGTGTCAATATGACTGAAAAAATGGAAACTGACCTTGTAAATGATGAACTGTCATCTACATCAATTTTAGAACACAAAAATACCAATGATGACAACATAAAGACAATGATAGAAAATGAAGTAAATACTATGATGTCACCAACTGAAAAGAATGATGATGGCGCTCCATCTATTGATACCACTTTACTTCATAAAACATCCATTGGCACTGTAAGTTTAGAAGGTCAGTCAATTCCTAGTGATGATCCAGGTTCTAAAATAATATGTGAAAGTACAGTTGCTACGGTTGAAAACCTTCAGAAAGATATGCCTGAACCATTCATCAGCAAAGATATTGATGATCCATCAGTTGAAACTCCTGAACCATCTAAAGCTCAATCTGATGACATTGATACAACTACAGATACAGCAGAAAATGTTGCTTTGTCTACAGAAATATCAGAAAATGCTGTGAGTATAAGTACATTGGAAAATCCTATTGATTCTAGTGACACAATAAAGAATGTTGACTTAGTTCCATCAGAAGTATCAGCAACTAATGTTAATTCTTCTGTCAAGAAAGAAAATAGTAATGAAAAAGAATTTGTTGACGCTACTCACACTAAAAAGGAGATAGAAAATCTCTCTCCCACAGCAAAAGATGTAGAAGAGTGCAAAAATATGGGACCAATTGCAACATTAGATGAAGTCAAGGATGTCAACAAAGGTTTTGCTCTACAAAGTTCGAAAACTATGATGGAACCGAAAGAGACTGTAACTAACACAGAACCAATAACTTCTGAAGAGGAAAAAATAGAAGTTGATACAGCAAAGGCCAATGCAGCTAATGATATCACTGACACAGTACAAAACACAATGGAAATTGACACTCCAGCTCCAGCAGTTGAACCAAAACCATCTAAATCAAAAGCTGAAGATGAGTCTATTGAACCACAAGACATTAAAACAGAATGTCCAGAACCAGTAAAAGACTCAAACCCAGCTGATTTTGACCCATCATCATCAAATGAAGGTCAGTTAGACGAGTCTGATGAGATACAGGAAATGGCGGATAGTCTCGGACTGTTGGCTGAGTCATCAAGGATCATGGATGATGAAGAGGATGAAGAAGAGGATGCGGATGATGACGATGATGCTGATGCTGATGAAGACCAAGATGATGGTGAGTTTGTCAATAATAATAAATTTGTACTTAAATAATTATTGCCTTATAAATTTTACGATTTTATTATTATTTTTCACCATTTTGTGAGTTGTGAGTCGCGTAATTTCAGTCGCAGAAATTTTGCCCATGCTGAACTGCCACACGGGCGCTTTTTTTCATTAGCTGTCCAACTTCTATGGGTGAAGCCATACGAGCGTAATTTTGTGGGTTGTCGAATTCTGTCGGAATTGTGCATGTGAGTCGGCAGACAAGTCATTTTACTCATTTTGCGTCGCCGCCGTGAGAATCAAATAGGACTATTCTATGAAATCGATTGCGGCAGATATTAAGCGACCGAAAATGCGTGACTCACAACTCACAAAATTACCCTAGTGTGGCCTCACCCTAAGGCGGTAGAGGTATTGAAATTACATTAGGTGGAAGGTTTATGCTGCGTGATACGTCCAATCTACCTGCTGAATGTGGAGATTATGTAATAAACCCTTTAGCCTGGTACTTTATGTCCTGCAGTGGACAAATGACTCTGCGTCAGCATCATAGGCATCAGTATTTTACACCAGACTTATCAGACCTAATCTATCTATGACAGAAATAATCTCTGTATGATTTTTAAGGTATCAATGATCCTATTTGTAAAGTAAGACCCTTACCTTATGTAAGTGAACATTTATTATTATGGGCATAATTGTTTATATTCTCTTTTTTGTTGTTGTTAAACTTTGAGTTCCATTTCGTTTACCACTTACTTACCCATATTTTTCATTATGTAACTTTCCATATTTTGTTACTTTACCTTTATTTTATTTCCTCTAATCAAATAGAAAGCAACCTAATGACAGCCGAACAGTCAGAGGACTCAAACAATGCTCAAACTTCCGAAACAGATGCCCCAAAAGACGCCACAGCTGATATTGACATATCAGAGAACAGCTTTGCTGGTAAAATTGTGCAGAAAGAGACAGAGGTAGCCGTGGAAGCTGAGGAGAAAGAGAGAGATATAGCAGAAGAAGCAGGAGAGACAGAGACAGATGTAGCAGAGGACACAGAGGCAGATATAGCGGAGGAAGCAGACGGAGATATAGGAGAGAGTGAGATAGCAGCAGCAGATGATGTGATAGAAGATGCAGCGGAGGCTGAGGTTAAAGATGCTGAGTTGGATGTGGATATTGACGATGTGGTTGTTGAGGAGATAGAAATTGTTGGGAAGGTAAGCACTATGGACTTCTTAAAAAAATGTAGCAGTTTGTATAGTCAGGTCTGCTCTAAGCCCACGTCCAATTTAAATATTTCACTGACATTTGTATGGAAATGTAAAAAAATATGTATTTTTTATATCTGCTTGTGAGTGGTGGAGCATATGTAAATATTATATTGAATAGCTGTTCCCGCGCGCTTCGCTTCGCCTTAAAAAGTTTTCCCGTCGGAATTCCGGGATAAAAAGTAGCCTATGTTCTTTCCCAGGGTCTAGACCGTATGTACACTAAATTTCATTCAAATCCGTTCAGTAGTTTTGACGTGAAAGAGTAACAGACAGACAGACAGACAGACAGAGAGACAAACACAGTTACTTTCGCATTTATAATATTAGTTAGGATTAAGATTGAACATCCTTGTGCTCTACTCAAAGAGAAAATCAATGTGTTTATCTCTAAACACAAGTGTTTTGTACAAATAATTTTAAAGCTTATTTTGGTATGCCTAAACATAAAAATTAGCCTTAATTCATTAATTTCTTGTATTTATTCTCAGCAAGGCTAAACTCATAAACACTTTCATTTGTTTAATTCCCAGCCACTAACCCCAGTAGAAGAGGCAACGCCAGTCATAGCGGCAGTAGAACCAGTGGTCGAAGCCTCAGACGTTAACCCACCCGCGCAGGAAGGGGTCTCGTCGGTGCAACTGTCTGAACTGTCTGCTGACACCAGCTGGGACTCCGTATCGGATCGGGAGAAGAATACGATACTTAAAAGACTGTTGGATAAAGATAGTGGTAAGTGCCTATATTGAGAAAGTAGGTAGTAAGGAAGGAGACCCGTGCCTAGGCCTAGTATTAGACCAGTGTAAGTTTGTGGACCCAAACACAAGCAAGCTTGTGCTGGACACTTTTATGGTAAGCTTGTGCTGAGAGAGTTGACAGAGACTGTAAGATGTATTCAGGCTGCCCGAAGGCCTCTGATTAGGCTTAATGACTGATGCCAAAACAGCAACCGGGACCCACGGCTTAACGTGCCGTCCGAAGTCTATTTCACCTGATCGTAAACATTTATCTTGCAGTGGCACCACCCCTCAAGACTCTAGATCTGACATCCGACACGGAATCACCAAGAAAGACGAGGTCTACAAGCAAAGCAGAGAAGAAGACTGAAGTATTGGAACCGGACAATATCGTCAACATTGTGGACTTCGGAGAGATATCTTCTGAGGATGGTGAGTTTTTACTGCGATGGAAATAGAGAGGTTATGTTAGGAGTTTCAAGTGCGTCTAGATGCATACATTTGAATGTACATAGTCTGATTTGCTTAGAATAGAAGTACATACTTACGATCTATGATGATGATGATGATGATGATGATGATGATGATGATGATGATGATGATGATGATGATGATGATGATGATGATGATGATGATGATGATCGTGAGGATGCCGACATGTTTCATCAAACTAAGGGGACAAGAGGCGATCTTATCACATAAAGCGATATTTGCCAGACCACCTTTAGATGGATGGAATAAGAGATTGAAATTAGGTTGCAGTTGCAGTATAATTCATTCATGTATGCAAATAAAATAATCCATTCTCAACTACCCAGACATCCAAGAAGTCAACCAAGAGCAATCCAAACTCGACTCTTCGCCGACGAAAGAAGACCCAAATTCGAGTGTGACGTCCGTGAACATCCCTAAAGACCTGGACATCATCAGTGCAGCATCAGGGAACACCTCGCAAATTGTGGAGAAGGATGGGGAGACCATTATAAAGGGTGTGCCGAAGCCTGCGCCGCCCAAAATGGTGAGTTTTGTGTACAGTATTGGTCAGAAAAATCTGACCGCTCTTTAGCGCCTATGCAGAAAAGGGTGGGATACTTAAAAAAAATATTTTATGTAACTTCATAATTACAGTTTTTGAATTGAAGTTACCAGGGAAAGATATTATATTCTTTGAACAGGTTTATATAGTTTGCAAAAACAAAAAAAAACATACTTAACACTTTTTGTATTTTTAAAGCGTTTTTTTTATAGATTTTATAAGTTATGAAAATGAATAAGGCTATAAAGAAGAATAATTAACACACATCCTACGTGTGAAAGATTGTATGAAAATAATTTTAATTTTATGTTGCAGGCTCGACTGAACACGAGCGAGATATCAATAAAGACCACCACTGCATCTGCTGAGCCCAATATTGTCATCCCAGAAACTACGGTAAGGCGGAATAAAAATTTAACTGTTCAATACGATATACATATACTGTACAGCCAACAAAAAATACGGATCAGTGGAAACACTACGAAACGAAAGTGGGAGAACGGGCTAATAAATGAGAATGGCCAAATCTGACCCGCTTTGCAGCCACTAACCAGACCTATTTTTATTCAATGATAAAAAAGTTCTAAATGAGAGAAAAATGACTTAAAAAATCTAAACCACGTTTAAAAAAACTTTGTATGAGGGAAACATCTAGTCAGTACAAAGACTTGATTTTTCAGCACCTATATCTTCGTTCTCCCATGCCTCATAATAATATATACCAGGATATACTGTAGTCATGGGCTACACATCAGTATATTTTTCATCAATGCGGGTCATGGCGCCATAGAGATTTGGCCATCTTCTTTATGCGACTTGCTCTTTCTTTACTGGGAGAACGGGCTTTAAATTTAATGAATCGAAAAATACTTACTGGGGGACTGGGGGTTCATGACTAAATACATTAAAGCGCGGAAGGTCTCGTGTCCATTGCTGGTTTATTTTTTTCATTCCACTAACTTGTTGAGTATAAAATTGTTACAGCTAAACGGGTCTAAAGCGGCAGAAAAATCCAAGTTTGGTCTCGAAGTGTTCAGTTTGGACTCTGATGAAGAGGAGGAAGCTGTCAAAGAGAACACGGGTTAGTTATTTTTTAGAAATTCAGCATCAACAAAAAAAATATGAAATAAGTACTTTTCCTTACGATTTACGAATCATACCATTGCCGACATGAAGTCACTACTGTTTGATATAGAAACATCACAATAAATAATACAACCTTACCATTTAAAACGAGAGTTCTGCTATCTATGAGGAACAGAAGGTCTGAGTTAGAGTTTGAAGCTTGTGGGATTCTATCAAATAATTAATCTGACATGACTTCATATTAAAACTTTTTACATGGTGGTCACATATCATAGGTTGTCCGGCAAAGATCACTTTATGTGATAAAACTGTCTTTTGTTGGTACCCTAATTACAAAAGGCGGTCATATCACTTAAGGCGATCTAAAATGAATAGTAAAATTAACAAGTTGTGACTAACTTATAAATATTATTATTAATTTTGGTGTACCAATATAGTGTATTCAATCTATCTGTCTTGCCGCCTGTACATAATGTATGTATTACATTACAGACAAGCCGTCCGACCGTGGCGCGGGCCGCTGCATCAACCCGCTGTGTCCGGAGACATGTCGCGACAAGATCGTGGCTGATGCTGGTACGCTCAGGTAACATATAGATTGATATAACGTACAGTCAGCTGCATAAGTAGCTCTACACTTTTGTACCTTGTCAATCTGAAACCGCCTATATCCATCCATTGAAATATTGACGGTTCGTCAGTTTGATAAGGTACAGAAGTGTATAACGACTTATGCAGCTGACCGTACCTACAGTCCGAGCAAAGAAAACTGACCCCTCTGCGTGTTTTGAAACTATACAATGCCAGTACGCACCCATAGTGTACTAGCACTGTATAGTTTCAAGTGAAAAAAAATAATATTTTACTTGAAAATATACACGATTTGTGCGTACTAACCGCGTATACTTTCAAGTTCAGATTTACTGAATCGTTCTTGAAAATATACATTGCTATTACGCACATTGCTTGATTGGCGTACTTGTCGCATATAATTTATACCTACATACTGATTCTGATTTACTTAACTATTTCAGCAAATGTACATGACCACAATTTTCTTGTTCTGCCTGACATAGAATGTTAATATAAATAAAGATGAACAAGCTCTAATTTTATTGATAAAATGATATTTATAGCAATCATACTTGCAAGTATGAATACTAATATCGTATTATTTATATGAATTAAGAGTAATACTTACTACACTCACGAGCAATGAAAAATTTCCAGCGACGATAGCTCCTGAACGGAAAAGACTAGCTTAATGACGCCGTCGGCAATATTAAAGTACATTTAAAAGCACATCAAAATATTATAATAACCAACTAAAAACGTAAATTTTGATCAAATTCAAAATTAAATGATTTAATAAATTGGGGTCATTTGGTGTTGACTTTTTGCTACTTGGACTTATTCATTGCTCGTGAGTGTAGTAGGTATTACCCTATATGTAGACCTATTACAGACATATTTTTCATCAAGTTTTGAATTCACCGTAATTGTATTTTATGATTAATTTACACCCTCTTCTGAGATCATTTTTACTATTTACAGTTCAGTTCATTTAAAGTTCTACAGTTTAATTTGAATCAATTTACTTTTTAACTGTACGATGTAAACAAAAAACACGTTACGAAAACAATGCTAAGTGCGGAATGATGATGCAATGTTTAGAAAGCAATAGAATTATTACTATTTCGCATGAAAGAAAGAGAGAGCAACAATTCAAAAGGGCTACCTGGTAACTAATCATGTATAGTTTCAAGTGCTCGCATTGCCGCTTGGCACTTGAAAATATACACGATTAGTACGCAGTGGTAACTGCTGCAGTATATTTTCAAACCATAATTTTGGCCCAACATACTTGAAAATATACGCGATTAGTGCGTAATGGCCTTGTATACTTTCAAGTAAATCATGGCACCATTTTAATTTGAAAATATACGCGAGCAGTCCCAACCTCTGCGTTCTGGCCTTGTATAGTTTCAAAACACGCGACCCCTCTATGAGCAACTTTTATTTTGTATTTCTCCTGCGCATCACATCGCACCTCCTAAAGGATCTGGGTGTCTGTTAACGCACTTTAAAAAGAAAACACATTATTTAATAACTACTTGTCAATAAATCCATATTAATTTGTCATATTTGGGTCTTCAAAGGACCAATAGTAAAGAAGGGTTAATCTCTCTACATATTTGTTATTTAGGCACTGTATTTGATTAATCTTTGTTTGACAGATACTACGACATCGAACGTAAGAGGAAGGCGATGGTTTGTCAAGATTGCGCAGACGTGGTGGCTCTACGACTTCAGGTAAATATGCCGATGTTTAGCCTACTTATGTATGACATATTCCTGTTCCATTCATTGCCTAAACAGCTGTTTGATTTAGAGGTGACTGTCCTTAAACTTATTTAATTAAAGTTGGTTCAGCCATTACAAAGTTTGCCTACGTATTATTGAAGATTATTCGTATGCGGTATTACATTTACTCCACTTTCAAAGCTCAGTCCGACCCATTACTATTACTCCACGTTCTTCGAAATCTCAGTCTAACCTATAAAATTTACTTCAATCTCTTCTAAAGCTCAGTCTGATCTATCACATTGACTCCACTGTCTTCAAATGCTCAGTCAGACCCATTACTATTAGTCCACGTTCTTCGAAATCTCAGTCTGACCTATTACATTTACTCCACTTTCTTTGGAAACTCAGTCTGACCCATTCCATTTACTCCACTTTCTTCGAAGGCTCAAATTCAAATTCAATTAATTTATTCACACTACTCACAACATACACGACACACACAGCTCACAACAATTTATCCCCTTATCTCCCCCCCGCCAGGGTCTGATTACTGTCTAATCTGACCCATAACATTGACTTCACTTTCTTGGCGCTCCTATCCCACCACACAACTAACCACCTCACCTCTCCCAGGGTCTGATCTCCGGCGTGGGTCCTTTTAATTTCCTTTCAATGTGGTTGTCTGGAAGAGATTACTTTTAGTAATAAGGCCGCCGATTGTACTATTTATTTTCTTTTCCATGTTTATGGAACTGTTTCTGTTTGTGTGCAATAAAGAGTATTTTATCTTCATCTCATCTTCCCCCCGCCAGGGTCTGATCACTGTCTAATCTAACCCATTGACTTCACTTTCTTGGCTCTCCTATCCCACCACACAATTAACCACCTTATTTCCCCTCCGCCAGGGTCTGATCACTGTCTACTCTATCCCATTACATTGACTCCACTTTCTTCGCTCAGCTCACCACAAGTGACCACTTCTTCTCCATCCACCAGGGTCTGATCTCCGGCGTGAGGTCCTCTCGCGGGCTGCTGCAGCTGCCCATGTCGCGGCCAGAGCAGCAGCTCGTGGAGATATCCGACTCTGAGGAGGAGGAGGAGGAGGCGCCGCGGCCCCCGCCCCTGGGCGCCGCCGCCGCCGGGTATGTACCGCGAAATGAAATGAAATGAAATCGTTTCTTTTTTGACGTAGAATATTAGAATTACTTGTCAAAAGTCATAATCTACCACCATTTCACAAAGGCCCCGTCATTAAGGAGGAAAGAAATGGCGAAAGAAACTCCTCGAGCGAGCACCCTGTAGCGTCATCTACTAGTAACCTACGCTCCACCACTCCTCTTAGCAGAAGTTGCATGGACGAAGATGAAACAGCTTCCCATGTGGAGACACTACGATCAAAAACCCGCGGATCTCCGAGAAGTCATAAGCAACCTAGGTCGTCTACTGGCTTTCTGGCGTGAGCTTGGGTGGCTTAATAGCTAGTCACCCCGTAGGTATTTCACGCATAATGACCCACCTTAGAGGCTAAATAAATAAATGCGTAAAATCAGCTCGCCATGATAGATAGATAGTAGCCTACGCAACAGTGTCTAATATACTACGCAACAGGGTCTCCTAATATCCTACGCAACATTCCCTGGGCGCCTGCAGGCTGAATATGTACCCTAGCTCCTATCTAACAAGGTCTAATGATGTTTCATATCCCACGGTAGTCATAGTCAACTCTGAACGAAATTATATCTGAACAGGGTGTCATGTCCCACGCAACAGGGTCTAATCATAGGTGGTAATCTACAGAATCGCCCTTTTTCATACAACATTCATATGCTCACGACTGTAATCCCCGAAGGGGTAGTCAGAGGTATCACCCGCTTTTCGCTATATATTTGTACTCACGTGATAGGTCTATATCTATAGACTCGCGTGCCGTATCACCTTTTCTCATCCACACAATAATAATATTCCTTTATCTCACTATCCACAGATTCCTTGAAGCACACCTGGCGGACATGATCAACCAGACGTGGCACAAGTACGACCTGGACGAGCGCCTGCTGGACGCCCGCGCCGAGATCGAGATGGAGCTCGAGCATTTAGAGGGTATGGTTAGAAAGAAAGAAAGAAAGAAAAACTTTATTTTGACTCATACAGCAACGCAAACTATAGGTAACTTAATACTATATTAAAACTATATTAAATTTAATAGGTACTGCTTACTACTTAATAGGTAATTTAATAGGTACCTATAATAAAATTGCTGTAGTCGTCAAAAAAGGGTGTCCACTGAGCTTAAGAAATGAAGCCTTATTGATGACGCACTACGTGTAGGTAGTTATTAGAATAAGAATTAATTAATAAGCGTGGCCTTTAGCATAGCATAGCATAGCATAGCATAGCATATAGCATAGCATAGCATAGCATAGCATAGCATAGCATAGCATAGCATAGCATAGCATAGCATAGCAATTCTGACCAATTACATTATTAGAGGGAAAAATGGCAACTGAACCAACCAATTAGGGGCCGTCCATTAATCACGTGAGGTCGTTTTTCGCATTTTTTGACCCCCCCCTCCCCCTGGTGATATTTGGTGAGGTTTGGGACCAACCCCCCCTCCCCCCCCCTGGATCACGTGTATTTTTTTGGAAGTCTATGTAAAGGCAATTTTTGAGTAGAAAAAAAATATGTCATACTACAAATCGTTAAAATTTTTGCACCGTCCAAAATATTGGTTCAGAAATACCTAATTTTTTACAAAAAATTAATACACGTGATGTCTAACGAGAACCCCCCTCCCCCCTCGTGATGTTTCGTGAGGTTTTCAGTACCCCCTCCCCCCCCCCCTTTGAGCCTCACGTGATTAATGGACGGCCCCTTAGAACTGGTGAATCAGGCATAGTCGCTTATGGCGCCATCTGTAATTAGCTTTTAGTTTTACACGCCATTGTGTCCACAATCAAGCTTGCCTTCAAGTTTGCAGGATAGTCGTGCCAGTTTGGTGTCAGCGCTCCCCGAACCCGAGACATTATACACTTTAATTTTAATTTACACCACGAGAATGTAGACAAAACAATCGCCTGAACAAATTGTGCTTATCAAAGTTGAACCATTTATTTGAAATTCTCTTATTACTACTTCTTTTGCAGAGGAGCGTAAAGAGATCGACGCGATGCTGAACGACTGCCAGGCGGCGACGGATGCGCTGCGCAACGAACTATACGCGACTTTCACCCCGCGAACGCAGGCTCTGCCGCCCATCGACATTATAGACACGCCTTTTGCACAGGTAGGTAAAGTGGGATGCCCTCCAGCTGACTGTACTGAATACCGTTACCGTACAAAAACTTAGACAGTATTTATCAGGTGTTTAGCACTGTCAAACGCCAACAAAATCTGTCAAATTTAGTTTTAACCACTTGTGTTGACAGTGATAGTACAGAATATGTCTAAGGCCGTTTAGCATGTAGGACCTTACCACTAAACCATTCAACGGTAGGTATTTGACAGATTTATAAGGCATTTGACAGGTCTAAACATCTGTCAGGCTAGTAGTGGTTGGAAAGCTTGAGAAAGAGTGGAATAAGTCTATATCTGGAAGTGTATGATTATTAGCTAGGAAATGAACACCAAAGTAATGATATTTTCTCTTTCAGTATGCGGCGCTGTCGGATGATGATATCAAAATTAATCAAAATGAAAATGAGGTAAGTTATATCGTGTTAAACATAAAAACCACAAATGGAAATTCAGAATCTAGGTACCTACCCTACCTACCTGTTATGTAGGTATACAATTTATGTCAATAACTAGGTATTAAAATTACGCTTCTAACAGTAAAAATGCCAAACACAAAACCTAGAATCGTGATATTTGTAATTACTTCTTAATTCGCCATTCATTTTTGTATTATGTTTTCTAAAACTTTTTCAAATTCTGTTTATCAGGTCCGAAGGTCGAAGCGGCCTCGACCAGCCTCCATCGCCAATAAACAAGAGAGAATGTCTACTGATGTCAAGAGCGTAAGTAGATCATTAGCATTGCTTCATCAAGATATTAGCAAAAAAGACCTTTGATGAAACCTTCCGTGCTAGCGTCTGGCAATTTTATTATTCTTAGGTGCCAGATTTTAAAATTACATGATTTAACTTTCAGGAGTCGTCCGCTGATCAACAATTCGACAATTCATCCAAAATGGATGACGATGTAAGTGTATTATTTGGATTAATGTCTGAACTAATATAATTAATGCCTGTCAGGTGACTTATGTGAAACAAGTTATAACCCCGTTGTTTTTTTTATCTGCAAAAACTAGCTAGCCGTCACCAAACTGACACGCAGAAAGAATAAATTATAACCCCCACTTTTATTACAATCGAATCGTTTATTTATGTCATCTTTAATAATAACTTGTAATAGCATAAGTTACTAAGTTTACGCTAGTAATAGATACCTATTAGTTGTGTAACTTACCTTATTTGCTTATATAAATGCGAGTCTTTGTCTCCCGCTAAACTGAACTGCAGTTTGGGAGTATATATGTAATTTTGTAAGTTATACTCTGGTCAATAAATAAACGTTTAAAAAAATAATAATTACAGAACACAGACATCAAAGTGGTCAAGCTCTCCGCGGAAGCGGCCCCGGCCGGGCTGCCCGCCGCCGGGGAGCTGGTCCGTCCGGCCCTCGCCCCGGGGCAGGTGGTGCTCGCCATGAGACACGCCTTCGGCTCCTGGATGAGGGCCAGCGTGCTTGAGGTGTCTTCCAAGGTAGGTAGATCCGGCTCGAAGGATCAAAAAAGAGGTTGATGACGACTTTTAGCGGAGATATTCGCTCCGCCTGAAAAAAATCCCATGGGCATTCCGGGATATAAAGTAGTTTATATGATAATCCGGGTAAATTTCATCAAAATTGGATCAGTCCGTATCCCGTGAAAGAGCAGCAAAGGTGAGTTTATAGTCTAGATCCGGCTCGGAGGACCAAAAAGAAAGTTAGCATCGAACGCGTAGCTGCGCCCTTTAGACATACTTTCAAGAGTATATATTTGCTCCGCCTCGAAAAGCTAGCATATTCTTTATTTTTTCAGGGTATCAGCTTCCTGCGTTACAAAATTTTATCAATATTGGTTCTGCCGTTATCTTGTGAAAAAGCAACCAACATTCATCCATAATTACAAACTTTTAGGATTATAGTATTAGTAGAATTAGGTTGATAATATATAAAACGGATTTTGTAAACCCCTAAAATAATTCAGGCCCAAACGTTTTTAAAAATTTATCCCCAAACTAAATGTAAATAATAATTGCATGTTTGTTTGTGTATTAGTTTTAACTTTTAATTCGTATATGAATAAATGAAATTGAAATAATTAAATTCCAGGCCCAATTCTCTGTGTGCAAAGTCCGCTTCGAGCATAAAGTGAAGAACGCTGTGGTTTCCATCACAGCCAGGCACCTCGCTTACGCCGACCCGGCGCCCGTCAGACTTACTATCGGTGAGTTTGTGTTAAAGTGCCTAAGTTACGGTGAATAAACCGTAGATTTTGACGCCGAAAAAACAAGAGGCCTTCTGGTATCAGAAGTTTACATCTCGGTTAAATAGTTGTTGAATTTTTAAACAACGAATGAAAACCTGTAACTATTATATACATCCGGCGTCTAATTAAATAAATGTAATGACCTAGTAGTTGAAGCTAATGCGACCATGAACAGATATACAAACATGCTTTAAAATTCAAAAATATTACTTAAAACATACAAAATTTTATTCCTGCAGGTACTCGAGTGGTGGCCCTGTTCAGCGACGTTTCTGACTCGACGAAGCGAAAGTCTTTCTACTCCGGAGTCATCGCAGAGATGCCTAACCCCGTCAACAGTTACAGGTATGTGCTGAAATTGTTTTACTGCTATTGATACACGTAATTTATTACTGCGTTGCTATTGGTCCTAACAATGATCCATCTCATCGGAAATGTGCGAGAGACATACTCAGTACTCGCTTGATAAAAAAAATAGACTATACCCTTGTTGATGATGAAATGATGATTGAACGATGCAACGGTTAGACACTGACTAAAGCGCGGAAGGCTTACGGGTTCAGTTTATTGTTATGTTTGTGTATATGTATTGTTGGTTTCGATATAATATTCCGGCCTACAAAATGGATCGATATATTTTGGTCAAAAAAGGATGGAAGACATTCCATTCTTTTTTGCTCAAGAATGTGATTGAGATCGTTTTTTTTTTTTAATCTTTATTTTAAGGGTTTGGTACACAAAGTGACCATGTCACCCTATTATAAACACATTACATATTTACTAATTAACTATTACAAACTTTCTCTTAAACGAATACCCGTAATTGCTAATTTATACAGTTCAATAGCCTCCCCCGACAAAGGGGAAGTCAGAGCACTATTGCATCCACCAAATTCCTTCAGGCTAGGGTACTTATACGTTATGTCTCTTCTTTATGCCTCATTCCGGACACACTCCATCAATATGTGGTACACATCTTCTACCATGCCACACTCCATACAGTTAGGTGAGTGGGATTTTTTCATCAAAAAAGCAAATTTTTTCAATGGAATGTGTCCGGAACGTAGCCTCATTGCTGTTACAATCAAACGTCTTGACAGATTAATGGAGTTACTATCGAACCACGGGTAACGAAGTGGGCTGCATTGAACCGTCTTATACCATATGCCTTTCTCTACCGATCTTCTATCGAAGTGCTCTTTCCATAACTTGTAGCATTCCTCTTTTAGTGTGTGTATATGATCTGAATACAGAGAGAGACAAGGCAATGGTAACCCATCTGACAATGCCTGTTTTGCTAATACGTCCACCTCTTCGTTACCCGTGATACCGACATGTGAAGGAATCCATTGGAGGACAATGTTTTTATTATTAAATCTCAGTTTCGCAATTGAGCTAATTATTATATAGGCTATCGGTATTCCTCAACAGATCGAGGTACACCGAGCCAAGTGTTGTAATGCACTCCTGGAGTCTGTTAATACAACAAACGAGTCGAAATCTATAGTTTCTATGTATGACAAACAGTTACCAGTATGCTACCAGTTAACTTCTGGTATGAAACATCATTTAATGTTACAGATACCTGGTGTTCTTCGACGACGGCTACGCGCAGTACGTGTCTCACGGCGACGTGCGCGTCGTGTGCGAGTGTTCGTCATTAGTGTGGGAAGAGGTAAACAGTAAATTACCATAATTTAATAAAAAAATACTTACGATTGCAAATAAATCTTTCCATTGTGGGCGAGGCCCACTTATCAGTGAAAGGAAACCTTACCAGTATGAGTGAGAACCCTTTTGGGGCGTTTGGACGATCGTGCCTTTGGGATGACGCAACCCAACGCACCAATGTATGGCCTCACACTATCACTAATTTCGTTCCCTATTTTACATCACTTATTACACGTGAAGATACACTGTCACTCAAGGTTTCTACGTAAAAGAGACTCCTTATTAACGTGATATTCCGTCGGGAAAACCTGGGAAAACACTCGCCCTAAAAAGCTATTCTGAACTTGTCACGTTTCATTACTAACTCCGCCTCTTGTTCCTTTTTTTAATGTCTTGTGTTTAATCTAATGTAATCTTTACGTCTAACTTGTGTATGCATGTATTGTGCTAAGTAAATAAACAATCCATCTATCTATCTTCCTCCCCAGGTGCACCCGTTCTCCCGTGAGTTCGTGCGCCAGTACCTGCGCGCCTACCCCGAGCGGCCCATGGTGCGGCTGCACGAGGGGCAGAGCCTCAAGACTGAGTGGAACGGTGAGCGGTAGTGTAGTGCACCCCGCCAGTACCTGCGCGCAATAACTCAAGATTGAGTGGAAAAGTGAGGGGTACCTTGTGATGATACACGGGCGAAAACATATAATGGATGAACTGTCAGGGATGTGGCGGAAATATAACGTCAGGAAAAGTTAAGATCAACCGGTCATTATGTCATAGGTTAAACTTTGAAACAAATACAGGGTTACAAATGGCGCCTAAACTTTCTTCTCTGCTCAAAATATTAAATTCGACGTAGTATTTTCATCATTATTTTTAATGATCTAATGCCGAGTTGCAGAAAGGAACATTAGTCTAATGTCGGCATTAAATCTATGTCTATCTCTTTCTGTATATACTGTCAAAGCAAGACAGCAATAGAGAATGCCGACATTAGGTTAAAGTTTATTTCTGCAACTCATTGTTAAGCAACATAGCCCTTATAGCTTTCCGAATGTTAAAACCCAGATTCCTATAATAAACCATTCCTCCTCCCTACAGGAAAATGGTGGATCTCCAAAGTCCTCAAAACCGACGCTTCCCTGGTCCAAGTGTACTTCGAAGCGGACAACAGAAGCGAGTGGATCTACCGAGGGTCCACCAGACTCGCCCCACTGTACCTGGAGCTGCAGGCGGCTGAGAGGCCAAGGAACAGACCCCTGCCGAGGTCCACGCAGAATAGGGGGATTGAAAAGGTGCCTCACTCAGCATATGCATATTATTTTATATATCTTTATAGTATATTCGGTATGGGTAGAATCACTCGTAATATGTTGTGCTTTCTATAATTAAACACGTTATCACATATATCAGAAGAATGGTAATATAACTATAATATTTTTTTTGTTGAACAGCAAAACATGCCTTACGTGGAGTATACACGCACGGAGGAGCAGGAACAGAACAAAGCGGACGCACAGACTCAGCAGCAACAACAAGAGGTAAGTAGATAGGATAAATTGAAAAATAAATATAGTAAAACCTAGCTTAGTAAGGACAAATAAAGAACTGCTTAAAGAAGCTTATGTGTTTATTGGACTAAGTAAAATAAAGTTGGCTACTATATATAGTCCAATTAGAATGAGAATATAATTTGGAGCAAAGATAGCACCCGGTCGGGATGGTGATGTCACGGGAAGAGACCCTTGGAAATCCAAGTGTGCCAAGATAAAATGTATAAAAACTACCAAGGTTTAATTTAGCACGCCATGAGCTGTTAAAACACTGACTTTTTTCAAGAATTTTCATATGTCGTAGAACAAAAGTTGTTTACAATTACCATTCACTTACCCATTTTAGCGTACCAAACCCTTTTTGCAACACCGTGTATAATCTATGTCTATAAATTGTTTTTCTGTTTACTTAGGAGTACATCAAACGCCAGCGCGCGGTGGCCAAGAAGTCGACAGCTCTGCCGACGCCGCCGCCGAAGCACCCACAGCCACTCGACAATGTCATGAGCAGAGTCGTGGTATGTTGTATGATAGCCTTTATTTATTTTATATTAGGTTTAATAACGGCAAACGAAATAATAATTTTCTTATTGTTTCTTTATCTGCTATATCCCCCACTACAAGACTTTATGTCTTGCTGTAACAACGCCAACCGAAATGAAACACCATCAAACAATTTTGTAATTGATGAAGCTCGCTAGAACAAAGACACAACATAATATCCACACCCTTTCAACACACACACACACACACGCACACACACTCACGCCTTGTACTAATGTACTCCCTTGTGGGGTAGGCAGAGGTGCATTGCTGCACCCACTTTTCGTTAGTCCCAATGTAATAGGGGGCGGGCCTATTGCCATTTTACGGGAACATCCAAGACCCGAGAACAAATATCTGTGTTTAAACAAGTATCTACCCCAGTCGGGAATCGAACCCAGGTCCTTCGGCTCAGTAGTCAGGGTCACTAACCACTACGCCATTCGGTCGTCTTTCAACTATATAAATAAAAAACTTTAATAGATTTTCTACTTATACTCATCTTATTCCCCCAGTACTACACCCCCAAAGCGGCCGTGAAACCCCTAAAGATGGTGCCCCATTCGTGCGGCCCCTCGTGCCGGCGCGCCGACGTGCTGCCTCTTCGAGAACTGCGCACCTACAACCCGCTGGCGCGCCCGCTGCTCAGCGGCTGGGAGCGGTGAGGGAACATTTAGGGCCTTACCACAAAAATTTAGACAGTATTTAACAGGTGTTTAACGCTGTCAAACGCATACAATATCTTTCAAATTTCGTTTTAAACATTTGTTAAACAGTGTTCAAAGTTTTTTGTGGTAGTACAGTTAGTTTCTGAAGGCCTAGCACGGGACGCAAGACGTGACAAAAGTTTTGCGTCGCGATCACTGACATAGCGTTGGCCGTCAGCCATCAATAGTACCTGTCAGGTGCATAAGTACGCTGCAGAGATGAGAAAAAAGAGAGAATTTCTTCCATAATGCGTGTTGGTGATCAGACATGCTAGCATACATTCGCTTGAATTTTCTCATATCTATGAAATCTGCACGCTGTTATTTGATGCGTATATTTTACCTTAATTAACATATATTTTAGGTGTTAATTTAGACTAGATGAGAAGGTAATGGTGCCATATAAGTAAAATTATTGAACTGTCCTGTCATTAACGGATAGATAATAGACATATTACACAATAATACATAACAATAAATAGCTTTTTCACAATAAGACATAACTGACCACCTACAAAGCATGGCTTTAAGTAATTGCTTTTAGGCAATGATTCCGTCTTTACATACTTTGACTGTGTATTTCTCATTTACTATGTATTAAATTTGCACTGTGCAATAAAGTGTCCACAAATAACCAAACCCCTCTCCCAACAGGCAAATAGTCCGCTACAAGGGTCGCAAAGAAGTCATGTACAGAGCCCCCTGCGGCCGCCGTCTGCGCGACATGAGAGAGTTACACGCCTACTTACGAGCTACACAGTCGGACATGACTGTAGATTTGTTCCACTTCGGAGCCGGCACTCACTGTCTTGCAGAGTTTCTGCTGACCCGGTGTATTGTTAGCAAGAAGGTGAGTGTGAAATTTGCCTAAATTCCTAATAAATATCCACTGTCTAGCTAGCTAAACTATATGTCTACTTTCGAGCAACTCAGTCGGATATGACAGTCAACTTGTTTCACTTCGGAGCCGGGACGCATTGTCTTGCAGAGTTTCTGCTGACCCGGTGTATTGTTAGCAAGAAGGTTAGTGAGAAATTTGAGAAAGTACATTTTAAATAGCAACTGTCTAGCTAGCTAACTTATATGCCTACTTTCGAGCAACTCAGTCGGATATGACATTCGATTTGTTCCACTTTAGGGCCGGGACGCATTGTCTTGCAGAGTTTCTGCTAACCCGGTGTATTGTTAGCAAGAAGGTGAGTGTGAAGTGTGAGAAAGTACGTTTTAAATAGCTACTGTCTAAGCGAGCTAATCTATGCCTACCTTCGAGCAACTCAGTCGGACATGACTGTGGATTTGTTCCACTTTGGGGCAGGCACGCATTGTCTGGCTGAGTTTCTGCTGACCCGGTGTATTGTTAGCAAGAAGGTTAGTGTGAAGTGTGAGAAAGTACGTTATAAATACCAACCGTCTAGCTAGCTAAGCTATATGCCTACCTGCGCATGACCTAGTCTAAAAACAGATTGCCGTATAAATCAAAATGAACATTACAACTCATATATCCCATTCCACGGGGAAAGACATCTGACAAAACCCTTATTAAATTCGTATAAGGGTAGTTTTTGATTGCATCAGATGTCTTTCCCCGTGGAATGGGATATAAGAAACCTCCTGCCATCAAACACAACACATTCCCACCAGTCCCTTCACAAAACCACCGCACCCAAAACCAACACAACTGTAAACCACGCTCTCCTAACTCCACAGGACCTCTCACACGGCAAGGAAAACGTTCCAGTCCCGTGTGTGAACTACTACGACAACTCTCTGCCGGAGTTCTGTTCGTACAACCCCATAAATTATAAAATTGAATCTTACTCCATTGCAAGTTTTAAACCACTTACTGGCCACCAAAAACATCACATTCCCACCAGAGTCCCTCTAAAACTCCTACTACCCAAAATCAACACAACTGTAAAACACGCTCAACTAAATCCACAGGACCTCTCTCACGGCAAAGAAAACGTGCCCGTCCCGTGTGTGAACTACTACGACAACTCTCTCCCGGAGTTCTGTTCGTACAACACGGAGCGCACGCCGACGGCTGGGGTGCCGCTGAACCTGGACCCCGAGTTCCTGTGCGGCTGCGATTGTACCGATGATTGCCAGGTTAGTGTGAAACGTGTGGGAGTGGATTTGCGTGGAGTGTGAGGAAAGAGTGATGTTGTATGTCGAAATTATTGTAATGACACCTTTGTTACCAGTGTATTCTATATAACAGTCATAATTATGTTGTTATCGCACCTTTATAAATTATTAGCAAAAAGGTGAGTGTGAAATGTGCAGGTGTGAGTTTGCGTGGAATATTACAAAAGAACGATTATCTGTGTATTCTAGGCAAAAAAGGTATGAATGTGAAATGTGTGTGAAAAACGATAAACAACGTCACACATAGTGTATTGTTAGTCTGTGTTGTTCTGTTTGTACAACACGGAGCACCCGTATTAAATACAATCCAACCGGATCCAAATATATTTCCTCCTCAAAACTGTTGTAAACAACCGCAGCAACGAATGTAAAACCTGCAAACATAAATTCTCCCCACAGGACAAGAGCAAGTGCGCGTGCTGGAAGCTGACGCTAGATGGCGCTAAGACTATCGGCATGGACGATGACGCGGGATACGTGTACAGACGATTGCTGGATCCGGTGCCATCGGGGATCTATGAGTGTAATTCCAGGTAAAAGAAAATAAGATAAGTCCGCCTTTGTATATATATTGTAATTGTATTGTTTTTAACTTGTAACTTGTACTTGTAATTTGTGTATATGTCGCAGGCATCTGGTTTAATCACCTGTTTGATTGAACCGCTAGCCCGTTCATTGGATGACGCTGCTTAGTTGTATGACTAGGCCGAACGTTGATTGCACAAGCGTCACAAAACGTCCAACTAGTTAGCTGACTTAAAATCAGTCAGGTGGTGAACAAAACAAATATGGCGTCTAACAGCTAACAGCTGACACAAAAAGCACCTATATTGTAAGTTTTTTGCAAATAAATTAGCTTTAAAGTGCGTTATTTGTGTTAAAATAGTGTGACAACATGGATTTACCTATTATTACGCCACGGGCGGATAGTTTCAAAGAAAAAATTGTGGCGTAACTGGATAATTATAAACAACAATATGAAGTTTATTGTTATTGTTTAGTTAATTTGTGAGATAAGAGCTTTGTAACATAGTCTTTTTGTTGACTCTTGTCTGGTCATGTTCACCCTAACCAGACACTACAAAGTTGCTATACTATATCCCATTCAACGACTCCGCTGAATGACGTTCAGTCAAGACGTCGAACGTTACAATCAACGACTTGACGAGTTGTCCTTTAGTCATACAACTGAATAGCGCCATCCAATGAACGGGCTAGTGGTTGAATCAAACAGGAGATTAAACCAGATGCCTGCGACATATACATACAATAAAATGTTTAAATAAATAAGAAAGCACATACATTTACAATTCAATTTACATACGTAGAAGTTCGGGTGAAATAGGACCGAGCGACGTTCGCTGTTCATCTAAATATGGCGTCATTGATACGCAGAGAGCATTCGGGCTCTGTGTTCATTCGTTCGTGAATAGGTAAGTACATTGTCGGTAATTTAGGACTCTATCTCTCAGCATTAGACGTACAGATTGCGATGGTTTCTGAAGAATTTTCATATAATTTACATAGCGTGCGTTTTTCTTTTCAGATGTAAGTGCAAACACACCTGTCTCAACCGAGTGGCGCAGCATCCGCTACAGTTGAAGTTACAAGTTAGTATATTTTTGGGGAAATATCTATATATATCTTGTTTTGTTAATGTTTGTGTAAATAAGAGAGACCGGACAAGCAGGCGGTCGCCTAGTTATAATTCTATCAAAAATGCTAATTTCACACACACATTTCACAATATTGTACTTATCCGCAGGTATTCAAAACCCAAAACCGGGGATGGGGCATCCGCGCTCTAAATGACGTGCCTAAAGGAGCCTTCCTGTGTGTGTATGCAGGCAATCTACTCACCGACGCTACGGCCAATTTGGTATGTAACCTAAAGGCTAGGTATCTTTCATGTTACACAGGTTGAGCATACATAGCACGGGGCGCAAGACGCGTACGTAAAGATGTGTCAAAGGTTTTACGTCGCACTCGCTGTCAAAGACGCGCGATGTAAGTGAGCGCAACGCAATTTTTTTGTCACGTCTTGACATGCGCGTCTTGCACCCAGTGCCAGGTATACTGAACCTGAGTAACCTGAAAGATACCACATTGGCAAAGTTCTTATTTCTTACCAAACCACATAAGTATGAATACCAAAATAATCCTTTAGTGATTTGGTTTTGATAGACAGCTGTGAGATTTCGACTATTTTATTTTCTATATTTCAAAAGTTCGTAGCATATTTCAAAACCTAGCAAATTAAAATAAGTCATGTGGTCAAGGTATATTGTATGCTTCTTGAATACTGGGTTGATTAGTAGAAAATGCTTATAATAGCATTTAGTCCCCCTTTGTACACTCATGTTTATATTTGTGCGTCTTTCTAAGATGATGTTAATTTGTCACCAGGACGGTCTAAACGAGGGCGACGAGTATCTAGCGGAGCTGGACTACATCGAGGTGGTGGAACAGATGAAAGAAGGATATGAAGAAGATGTTCCAGATAAGGACAAGGAGTTGGACAAGGTACAGTTTGCAATAGAGATATATGAAGGACACACTAGCGCTAAACGTTTGATCCTATACGGTCACTGATAATGATAATCATCAGAAAAGTCAAATATTTTGTTTTAAAGTACAGTTTTAACGTATTTTCGTAAATGGTGAAAGAAACTTCTCGAGCATATTTTTGTATAGGTTGATTAAAAGCTTTTTTTTTAAATCTGATGTATCTCAGAAATGAAAAAAAGTTGGGATAAGGAATTATAGGGTTGAATTGCCTGGAAATGCCTTTCTCTATAATAAATTTAAAGGAATGCAGCGACTTACATCGCCCTTCCAATCACCCTGTATAATCATATTCCTCCATATCCCAGAACGCAAACGAAGACAGCGAAGAAGACGAATCGACCGAATCGGACTCGGAGGAGAGACGGGAGAAGAACGACGAGCAGGACGACGACTTCCGGCCCGCGTACGACATCCCGCAGCCAAGGGGGCCGCTGCTGTTCAAGTGAGTATAGGGAGGGGCACGGAAGATGGCCGAATTTAGTATAGTATGATTTTTGAGAGATGACCGAAAGTTAGTGTGCTAGTTTTCTCGAGAGATGACCGAAAGTTAGTGTGCTAGGGTTCACGAAAGATAGAGATGTAAGTTAGGGTTCATGAAAGATGACCGAAAAAAAAAAGTAAAAAAAAAATCATTTATTTGCGTAAAAGTGGTAATAATACAATAAGATCTTAAGTTTCATAATTCGTCCAGCACTTCCTGTCAAGTTTTTGACATGCAAACATACAAAAAATAATAATACAAACGGCCTACAATATTTAAAAAAAGATATATATATCTGTACAATACATATTTATCAGCGCACAGAATAAAATAACAATCTAAAAACTCCTTTCGTTTAAGTATTCATTTATTGAGTAATAGTTTTTTTCTAATAGCCATTTTGTTATTCTCCTTTTGAAGGTATAGTCTGTCATTGTATCATTCCTGAGATCATTTGGTAATTTATTATAAATACTAAATGCCATGCAAAAGCAATTATTTTTGTAAATTTTTAATTTATTATGTGGCAAGCACAATCTATTTTTGTGTCTTGTTTGTCTACTCATTGATTCACCATGTGTAGGGAAGTAGTATTTATTTTCGCGCACAAATATTGCCATTTGTTTTATGTACATATCTGCTAATGTGAGTATTTTTAGTTTTTTAAATAACTTTTTGCAAGACTGCCGTTTTTTTTTCATTTTTTTTGTGCTACAAATGCTTTATTTGCATCAGTTGAGTTTCCCCATAGTATTAAGCCGTAGTTCAGGACGGATGCGACATATCCATGGTAAGCAGCTAGTGCAGTCTCTAATGATGAGGTACTACGTAGTTTTCTTAGGGCAAATATAAATTTATTAATTCGTTCAGACACTAAGCACGTGATGTTTCCAGTTACAATTTTTATCAATAATAAAACCCAGAAATTTTATGTCATTAACTACTTCAATATTGTTATTATTATAATTTATGTCAAGTGTAATTGTATTAGATCTATATGTCGAAAATTGCATTATTTTGGTCTTAGTCAAATTGATATTTAGATTATTATCTTCTAGCCATTTAATAATAGTATTCAATGTGTCATTAATTTCTAAGTTAAATGTATCTTTATTGTTATTTTTAACCATTATTGTAGTATCATCCGCAAACATGATGCATTCATTTTTAGTAGCTTCCGGTAAATCATTAATATATAATATAAATAGAAGCGGTCCCAGAACACTACCTTGTGGGACTCCGCAAGCGTTTGTTTTAAACTCAGACATAAAAGTCTCTTTTTTACCATTAATAATACGGTCAATTTCCGTGCATTGTGTTCGGTTTTTAAGATAAGAGTTTACCCATTCAAATGCCTTTCCCCTGATTCCGTATTTCTCTAATTTTGTTAGTAGTATTGAATGATTAACAAAATCAAATGCTTTGCTCATGTCTAGGAATAGTGCTGCTGTTTGTTTTCCACCATCCATGTTATCAGTTACTTTACGAATTAGTTCAAACCCTGCTAATGTTGTAGATCGACGTTTCCTAAAACCGTATTGTTCGTTTTTGATTATATTTTTTTTTCTGTAAATCTAGTAATCCTATCATGCATAACTTTTTCAAAAAATTTTGATATGATAGGTATTTTTGTCACTGGTCTATAATTACCCATATTTTGTTCATCGTCTTTTTTGAAAAATGGTCTAACATTCGAGAATTTGAGTCTGTCAGGGAATTTACCCTGTTCAAATGATAAATTAATCAAATAGGCAATTGGCTGAGCGAGGTGCCTTGCACAGTACTTGATTACTTTTGTACTAATGGCATCGAAGCCTACACAGTTACTATTTTTTAATGACATTATTATTTTGTACACTTCAATTTCGTCTGTTGGTGATAAAAATATGGAATTTTGTACTTCATTATTTTTTTAAAAATTAACTGTATGATTTGTATTATTGGTATTAGCATTGTTGGTCAAATTGATATTGTAGCGAGACAGCCCATACGTAGTACTCGAGGCAACCTCCCTAAACGTTACCACTAATGTCAGTGTCATCATAGTAAGTAATTTCATGTAACTGCAACAGAGGACGCTAGTAGTACTTGAAATCAAGAAAAAGTCATTTATCTTAACGCTGATTGGCTGCGCCTAATCACGTGAGTTTTTTTTTTTTGCCTTCTGCATTTTTAACCGGTATCACGAACATGTATAAATTTTCTGTGCGAACTTTATTTTGATAATTAACATTAAAACAAGTGTTTGTGAACATTTTCATAACATTCTGTGCTTAATAACTGTTTTATCGTTGTGTAACGAGAATAAACACTTAAGAATAATCGGGAATTATCATTTTAACCCGAACCACGACTAAATATGGCGCCCCAACGTAGTGAAAAATTATAAATTTTTCCGGCATAAGTGTTAATTTCATGTGTTACATACGTAAACTTTGTTATTTCCGGCTTATCTTATAGAATACTGAAGTGCTGGCTTTGTGGACTTTACGAAAATCTTAGATTTTACGTCAGTGCACCCGCCGTCGACGCTTTTATATTATAACCTATCAAGATGCCGCGCACCAGAAGAAGCCCTCAGCCGCCTAACGAAGAACTCACAGAAGCTACGTTTTCCTCGGACGAGGTAACGGCCATGATGGCCGCTATGCAAAAATCGCAAACCGAAGCGTTCGAGCGATTAATCGACAGAGTTATGGACCGCCAATTCCCGCCTTCTTCATCGACGCCTACGCCGCACAACTTTTCCGCAGCCATGAGCGCTGGCGCGGGAACGTTCGCCGGTTGTACTGCACGATTTGACGGTGAGGGACCAGTGGAGGTATTCGTCGATCAAATAACAGCATACAAAGAGTGTACCAATGTCTCTGATGAAAACAGCATAAGAGGCATGTCCTTACTTCTGACCGGCTCAGCAGCTACTTGGTGGCGAAGTATCAAGTCCGAAGTTAAATCATGGGATGATACCCTCACCTTACTTCGTTCAGCCTACGGAGAACACAAGCCACCTTATAGAATTTATCGACAGTTATTCAGTTCTGATCAAGGAGAACACGAACGGACTGATCTGTTTGTCGCCAAGGCGCGATCGCTGCTTGCTCTTCTGCCAGAGAATGAACTGACTGAAAAGGTACAACTCGATATGATATATGGACTACTACACAGACGAATCCGAAAACGAATAAAAAGAGATGCTGTCTGTTCGTTCCGAGATCTCCTGACTGCAGCCCGAGAAGTAGAAGATGCAGCTCGCGAAGAAGACCAGCTCACGCGCCCGTCGCCGCCCGCGCCCGCCGCCCGGCGCGCTCACGAGGCTCCGCGTCGCTACGAGGCTCTTCATCCCGCCGGTGATCCGTCTGTTGGCGAGGCTCGCTGGCCTAGTGCACGGCCGCGCCCCCCCGCGCAGCCGCCGGCACCGGCGCAGCCGCTCGCGCCATTCCCGGGCCCTGTCCGCGCCGCCGCCCCGCTCTCCGGCTTCGCGCGCCATGCTCCCGCCGGCGATGCGCCGAGTGGAGGCTCCGCTGGACGCGCCCCTACAGGTAACGTCGCCGCCGCGCCGGCCTTGGCCGCTGGCGCAGGCGCGACGTCTTTACGTGTTACGAGTGACAAAGGTAAACTATTTTGTGTTTATTGCAAAAGCAGAGACCATATGAGAGACCAATGTAGTAAACTTCAACAGAAAAGTGCATTATTCTATTCTGTCAATACTTGCAGTGATAGTAAAGGCTGTGTTATCAGTGAAAGTGAGTCTTGCGATGAAAGCCCAATAGGTTCGAGTGTCTATGATGGTTATTTGTCCGATTCTGCTAACTATAACTGTAGTAACTATAACTGTGATAGAAATATGTCTAATCTTTTTGTTAAGGGGGAGACGTCATCCACTTTCGGAAATCAAGAAAAAAAAACTTCATTTTCGAACTTAAATAATAATGTCGACGAAAATTGTGTTAAGGGGACGACGTCGCCTACTTCTAATAATAGAGAAGTATATAATTCATTTTCAAACGATACTGATAATGTTAAAGAAAATTTTGTTAGGAGGCCCTTATTAAATATTGAAGTGCTAGGTATGAAGGGTACTGCTTTAGTAGATTCTGCAGCTAAAGGCTGTATTGCGGGACACTCACTACATACTCTCCTTCGGTCAAAAGGACATCCGCTGCGTCGTGTGTCGCGTAGTGTTAAACTCGCTGATGGTGAAACCAAGGTTATGGACTTGCTCACTACTGACTTAGAGGTCACACTCGTAAATAGGAAATTTTCAGTGGAATTCCTTATTTTTCCCGACGCCTCCGACAACGAGTCCTTACTGGGAATAGATTTTCTTAAAAAAGCAAATCTCGTGTTCGACTTCGGTAGTTCTATGTGGTATTTTTCTGACGATAAATGTAGAAAATTTCAACTGTCATTTGAACCTGTCACTCGTCGGCCTACCTACGCTTCATTGGATCTTCTGAGAGAAGATGAAGGTTGTGGTCTTAGTGATGATAAGCGTTCATTACTTTCACAGCTGTTAACAACCTACGAGGATGTGTTTGCTGAAAATGGTGCACCAACGGGTTTCGCAGAGCACGCAATCAACACAGGCGACCATGCACCCATAGCTGTCCCACCGTACCGTCTTACTCCTGCTCGTCGTCAAACCATGCAAGAGGAGATTGACAAGATGTTAGCTGGAGATATAATAGAGGACTGTGAGTCAGCATGGGCAGCACCAGCACTACTAGTACCAAAACGGAACGGCGGTTTACGTTTTTGCGTCGATTTTCGAAAATTAAACGCAGTCACGGAATCGGATACGTACCCGATGCCCCTTATTGACGAACTTTTGCAATCTACAAAGCGTAATTGCGTCATGAGTACGCTAGATATGCGCTCTGGTTATTGGCAAGTGTCAGTCAAGGAGGCTGATCGTGACAAAACAGCTTTCGTTTCACCGTTCGGTACCTTCAGATTTAAACGCATGCCATTTGGCTTAAAAAATGCGCCGGCTACATTCATGCGTCTCATCGATAGATTTCGCTCAGGATCAACTCTCAAGGATGCTACGGTACTGGCTTACTTGGACGATTTGCTGGTAATTTCGGAGACTTTTGAGCAACACGTAGAAGACCTCCGTGCCATTTTTGAACGTCTGAGACTTTTCAATCTTCGAGCCAATCGCGAAAAATGTGTTTTTGCTAGAGAAGAGATAAAATACCTTGGTCATGTCATCACACAAGACGGTATTTCCCTAGACATGGACAAAGTTCAAGCCATCGTCGACATTAAGCCGCCTACCTCGTTGAAACATCTTCGGTCCTTTTTGCAAACATGTTCTTGGTTTCGCAAATTTATTCAAGGTTTCTCGCAAGTAGCAGAACCTCTCACCAGACTCACGAAGAAAAATCAACCGTGGACCTGGGGACCAGAACAAACTCAAGCGTTTGATAATCTCAAAACGTACTTGATCTCCTCGCCCATTCTTATACAGGCAGATTATTCAAAGCCCTTTGTATTAAGAACGGACGCTAGCAACTACGCCCTAGGAGCTGTCTTGTTGCAAGGAGAAAACAAAAATGAAGAAAGACCTATCGAATATGCCAGTCGTCTCCTTACACCCGCTGAAAAGAACTACACAACTACAGAGCGAGAAGCTCTAGCTGTAATCTGGGCTGTGGAACGTTTTCGTGGTTATATTGACGGTCATCCGGTAGTTGTCATTAGTGATCACCAACCGTTAAAGTGGTTGCTAACACTTAAGTCGCCGTCAGGACGCCTAGTGCGTTGGGCTCTCAAACTTCAAGCTTATGACCTTCAGTTTGAATATACCCCTGGCCGTGCGAATGTTGTTGCAGACACTCTCAGTCGCCCAAACTGTACGGATGACACTAAAGACTCTTGCGGTGTTTGCTCGGTTATTGTAGATCTTCCTTCAAGGAATGTCGCAGATCTTCGCCAACGACAGTTAGACGACCCGGAAGTAAAAAAGATTATTACCGAATTAGAAGAGGGAGATGAAATAAATATTCGTCGTTGGTCTGAACGTGGTTACGTTTTAGAGCGTGGTATTCTGTACCGTTACCACCCTGACGCCGATTGCGAAGAACCTCAATTAGTAGCACCAACTAATATGAGAACGGAGATCTTACGTGAGTGCCACGATTCTCCTCTCGCCGGCCATCCAGGTGTGGATCGAACTTGCCAAAGAATAGCTCAAAAGTATTACTTTCCTGGGATACGCCGCACAGTAATTGACTACGTGAAATCATGTCCTTCGTGCCAACGGTATAAATATTCCAATGACAAACCTCAAGGTTTGCTGCAGACTCCGGTCTTAAACCAAAGAAATGAAGTCCTAGCCATAGATTTATTTGGCCCACTACCGGAGGGTAGTCAAGGCGAAAAGTGGATCTTATTGATTGAAGATACTGCCACTCGGTGGACGGAGATCTTCCCATTAATAGATGCTACAGCCGAAAATTGTGCAAAAGTACTTGTAGAACAATATTTTCTGCGGTATGGTTTGCCTCGCCGCGTGATTTCGGATAATGGAGTTCAGTTCGTATCGAACGTCATGCAACAATGTTTGTCAATATTAAAAGTTGATCAGAACTTAATACCATTATATCACCCAGAAGCAAACCCGGCAGAACGCAAAAATCGAGACTTAAAGGTCCTTTTGTCTCAACTTGTAGGGAACGATCACTCATCTTGGCCAAGCTATCTTGCCACCATCAGATTTGCTCTTAACTCATCTGTTTGTACAACTACAGGCGTTACTCCAGCATTCCTAACATTTGCTAGAGAGTTACGTTCACCATTAGATGTTATTAATGATCCGAAGTCGATTCTAGACAAAGAGAACTTTAGTCCTCAAATTACTCCATATCTAAAAAAGTTTATCGATTCTTTGACCACGATACGTGACAAAGTTGAAGGTGAACAAGATAAAAGGAAGGAGTACGCAGATCAATCGCGCCGAACTCCTGAAGAATTTCGAGTAGGTGATAAAGTACTTTTAAAGTCCCATGTACTTAGTAATGCGGCTAAAGGTGTAAGCTCAAAGTTTGTCCCTAAAAGAGATGGACCGTACATCATTTCAAAGAAAATGAGTCCTACCACCTATCTGGTATCTTACGTTGAAGATCCAACTCACAATTTAGGAAAATACCACATAAAACAGCTGACTCGCTTTCATAGCCGAGATAATACACCTCAAGCACCTATTATCCCTAAAAGGAATCGTGGTCGTCCTCCAAAAGCTCGTACACAACCCAGGGAAGAATCTGTTTCAGTTTCAAATAATCCAAACCTTGTAATTCAGGATTTAACTATGCCAGTCCATAATCGAGGTCGTCATCATGAACTGGAGGGGGAGTGTGTAGCGAGACAGCCCATACGTAGTACTCGAGGCAACCTCCCTAAACGTTACCACTAATGTCAGTGTCATCATAGTAAGTAATTTCATGTAACTGCAACAGAGGACGCTAGTAGTACTTGAAATCAAGAAAAAGTCATTTATCTTAACGCTGATTGGCTGCGCCTAATCACGTGAGTTTTTTTTTTTTGCCTTCTGCATTTTTAACCGGTATCACGAACATGTATAAATTTTCTGTGCGAACTTTATTTTGATAATTAACATTAAAACAAGTGTTTGTGAACATTTTCATAACATTCTGTGCTTAATAACTGTTTTATCGTTGTGTAACGAGAATAAACACTTAAGAATAATCGGGAATTATCATTTTAACCCGAACCACGACTAAAATATAATAATTATTAAAATTCGTAGCTATAGATTTGGGATCAGTGATTATATGTCCATTTACATTTATAGATTTAATTTAATGTAGATCATTATTTACATTATTTATAATATTCCAAGTCGCTTTACATTTATTTTTAGAATTCCTAATAATATTGTCATTGTATAATTTTTGCGCTTTATTAATGCATTTTTTAAGTAATTTTGTGTAATTTGTATATTGTTCTTTGATTAAGTTATTTTTTCCTCCTTTCTTAGTTAGTTTTAAATACAATTCCCTTTTACGCTTACCAGACTGTTTCAATCCTTTCGAAATCCACTTTAGTCTTGATTTTTTGTTTACCGTCACAAGCACTGTTGGAAAACACAATTCATTAAACAAACTCAGTGTGTCATGAAATTCCTGAAAAGCTTTGTTTAGGTCACTATGGTCATAAATTTCCGAAAATTTTAAGGATGATATATAATTTCCAAATTTAACCATATTTTCGTCACTGTAGTCTTTTAATTCTATTTTATACTGTTTCCTACTCTTAGTGTGTTACGGTTTACGAAAGATGACTGAAAATGGCGGCATAATATTGGGGAATCTTGAGTTGTTCTTGGGCACTACCAAGAAACAAACAAGCCTAATACAAACTTACTAGGTAGATGATGAAAAGTTGGTTGCATCCCAAAAGTCTTTCAAATCTAGCTATTTCTAGAAGGTCATCCATTCCACTAACCCTTTACAATCACAATACAGTGCCACAAACTTATCTGTTCCGGTAAGAGTTCACGTAAATTTCTAATATTTCTTCATTCTCTAGGATGTTAAGTTCTCCCGTAATGGCAATTTACCTTTGCGGTTGAAATAAATCCATCTAATCTATATCAATATATAATTTATTAGTGAGTAACGAGATATGGACCAATTTAATTCGTTCTCACCGGAACAGATAAGTTTGTGGCACTATACCTAATACCTATATCTTTCTCTCTCTCCCAGTAAGAGTCTCCGTAAGCGCGACAAGAAGAACAAGAAGGAGAAAGAGGGATCCCCCGCGGCGGAGAAGAAGAAGCAAGGAGGAGACTGCATCACTATCAGTGATGATGAGGAAGGTTGGTGTGGTCATAACATTATTATAATTTACATGAGTATATTGTGAGGGCAGAAATTATAATTTTAACGCTGTTAAACAATACATTTTGCTAGCAAAAAATGAAATTTACGGTAAACCTGATAGAGTCGAATTTTAAAGAAATTAATGTTTTGACAGCTCTAAAATTAGAATTTGTGCCTTCAGAATCGACAACATTGTTCCACAAAATGTGCAAATGCAATATAGTGAGATTCAATTTTAATTTTGTATGTTTTTACAGTGAGAGAACCGCAAAGGTTTGCTGCCCAAGCAGGCATGGGTGGCAATGACTTCAAATCGAAACATAGGTTAGTATTTTTACGTTTCGCCCAACAGCTCACAAACTACGTACAATTTTAATATACATATTATCTGACATTTCATAGGTCAATCCATTGTAGATGAATCGTTTCTGACTCATTTTTGAATATATAACAAAAAACTGATTTACCCAACCAATTGATAAAGTTATTTTCCGGACTAAGAATTTTACGTTTTGCTTGTTTTCTGCCCTAAAGCAATAGTATGACCGATACATTCACATTGCAACAGGAACATCACTGATAAAATTCCACCCTCAGGTCTGTTCGCGCGCATTTCGGCAAAGATGAGGCGTGCTACATCATGGACGCGAAGGTGCAGGGCAACATCGGCAGATATCTTAATGTGAGTGTGCAATCATTATTTGTTCACCAATTATTATCATCACTCAACAGTGGACGTAGGCCTAACAGCGCCACAACCCTGGCCGTCCCATGCTACGTTTGTTAATTAAGTATATGTAACACTTTTGGGCAGATTATCTGACAGCTCATAAAAAAAGAACTAAAATCAGTGGTCATTTATATGACGGCATTCCTAGCAACAACTATGGTTTAGTAATTTTTTTATAATAATAATAATAATCTAAATCTATTATATGAAACCATTACTTTACATTGATGAGCCATATCATGATGAATTGATTACAGAATCAACAAGCTTTGTGTTTCTTAAATTTTGTCATTAGTGTACTTATTTCATGTTTGTAGTTAATATATCTTTCCCAATGGTCTCTGTGTTCTAATAAAATAATCTTTCCCACCCTCAGCACTCCTGCCAACCAAATGTCTTCGTGCAAAACGTATTTGTCGACACCCACGACCCGCGTTTCCCGTGGGTCGCCTTCTTTGCACTATCCGACATCCGGTCCGGGACGGAGCTCACGTGGAACTATAATTATGATGTAGGGTCTGTGCCCGGGAAGACGCTGTATTGTTACTGTGGCGCACCCAACTGTAGGGGACGGCTGCTGTAGATTTATAATTACAAGTAAAATACTCAAACCGGCCGCTATCGACGTAGATAAGCACGTTTAAAGCCACCAATATTACAGCTACGTTTTTATGGTGAATCGCGATACAGTTACGTTTATCTACGTCTATAACGAACCCGTGTAACGGCGTCGATAACACACCCGTGTAGCGGCTGCTAGAGTGCTCAGATATCTTTGCCGTATTTATGGCGAATCGCGATAAAATTGCTTTTATCTATGTCGATAACAAACTTGTGTAGATATTTATGACAAATCGCCATATAGTGATATTTAGGTATCTATGTTGACAACTAGCCCGTGTAGCAGCGCTACGGTGCTCAGCTATCTAAGATATCTCAGTAGCTGTCTGTACGTGGGTTGTTCTTCGCGCTGTCCGACATCCGGTCCGGGACGGAGCTCACGTGGAACTACAACTAGGGGACTAGGGGACGGCTGCTGTAGATCTATACTTTTGTAATTCGTAAACTGTATTGTAAAAGCGCCATCTATCGGTCAAGCATGTAAACTCAATTGAAACACTTAAACCAACTGCCACTACACGGGTTCGCTATTGACGTAGATAAACGTCGCTATATCGCGATTCTTTCTAAATACAGTGTGATTGGTAGGACGCGCTTTAAACGAGTTTATCGACGTCGATAACAAAACTGTGTAGCGACCGCAAGGGTGTACAGATATCTCAGTAGCTGATTGTGTATAAGAGGTTTTAACAGTTAGTCTTGTTGTGGGGGGCGGCTTGCAATGGAGATCTTTTACTCATTTTGCGAACACATATATACACCGATAATCATGTAGTGTGCTTTTAAATACTTCATGAAATTAGACAATGAATTAATATGACTTTTGTTGATATCTCCACTGTAAGTTGCTAGTATTAACAATAAACAGCGTATCTCAAACTTAGTAGTGATTAAGATTCTGTAGAATATTGTTGTGTTCCTTTGTCGACTACGATGTACGTTTCAGTCTTTGACGAAATAGCGCGCCCGTTTCTGAAGCGAGAATTAAATTTAACTTAGTAAGTATTAATATTTAAATGTCGAATCTTTTACCGTACGAAGAATTTCAGGTCTGTTGCATATTATACTGTGTAGTAAGATACAATTTTATAAAATGTTCATGTGTATTTATTCCATTAAAAAATTCTGACTGTCTATATGATCAAATGAACAAACGCAAAATGTAGGTACTTTTCTTGTGAATAAAGAAACTATAAATATGGCTGCACTTTTTAAATGGGAGCAGAAAGAAGAATAGACACAGACCTACACCAAATTAAGAGTGACAGCATGAATCAGTTTGTTGGCCATTTTTATACTGTTTCTTTGTTCGCGGGCGTTATACTTTCTGAATAGAAATATGTATTCATCTACTAATATTAATTAAGTGAAAGTAAAAAAGATGGATGGATGTAAAAAAAGAAAAGTGATTAATTGTGTTGTAAATAATTGGTATGTTTGTGTATTTCTAAGGGAGAATAAATTGATACATACGTAATATTATGTGTGAATATAGTTTTTAATTTATCTCTCGTGAACCTTATAACAAACAACCCTTTAGAGGGTTTTGCAAAGGGGTTTTTCGTATGGGTTTAATAACAGAATATACAGAACAAAGATAGTAGAAAATCATGTAAGTAAGATATATTTTGGTCTCTTTTTTAAATCAAAGAACTTGACATTATTTCCTTGTTTATCTCGAAAACCGTAAGAGATATCGAAAAACTAATGAAAATTTGGTACTCCCTACGAGGATACACCCCCGCAATGGAGGGTTCTCTACACGTTGGACCCATGGAAAAACGGTCAAGTAAGAATCTACACTTCATCACTTCACAGAGGATAAGTATAAAAAATCATGAACTCAAGTCGCTGGTCAGAGATATCAAATGAGTAACAACACATATCATGATTTGGTTCTGAGGTGAAACCCGTTGTCTTGGGTTAGATACAGGTTTTCAAAGGGCTCAGTCGCAAAACGTACCATTCGCAAAATGTACCCTATGCAAATAACGTCGCATAATGCACCTTTCTCAAAATGCACCTGTCGCAAAATGCACCTATCGCAAAACGCACCCATCGCAAAATGCACCTATCGCAAAATGTACCCTTGTATAAACAAATCATTTTTTTACATTCACATAAGCAAGCCCTTAGCACGAACTTTCGTCGTGTAGTAACGTGTATGGTAACGTGAATTATTTTGCGGTTTGTATAGGAAATGGTAGCATGAATTTGATTTTGACATATCGTATCGTGAGTTTACTCGAAGATTTTCTCACTGCAAATTATTCAGTGACAACTATTTAAAATGGAAGTTAGAGCATTTATTTCTTTTGGTTTCGTATTTTTTATTCATTACCAATATGCTACGACCACGTAGATACCCTACTAAACTAAACTAGTATTTATTACACGCAGCAAGAGACGTAGAGTTGTAACGACCGGCACACGACGAAGGCTTATGCCGCCATTTCAATACGTTCAAAGTTAACGTGTAGTAATGAAATACGGATACGATGAAATGTTCGTGCTAAGGGCTCAGAAACTTGTTCAGGGGGCTTAGGTTGTTAACATAAGTAGTGAATTATTGGGAAGTCTATCCCACTCTGCGATCGCACCAACAGCCGCGCTTCGCGCGTTGTTGGTGCTCTCTCGAGTGGGATAGCCTTCCCAATAATTCGTATTCGATATTCATATTAGAATTAGATGGTATTTCTTATGATTATTATTACGATTATATATGTATTCAAGACGCGTTCCAGATTTTTTAAGATAACATAAAAAGTTTGCGCGTCGTCGTCGCTCGCTATTTCATGCCTTCCCGGTAATTCATTATCAGACGGCGGCGGCGACACGGTGCAAATGTGGAATGTGACAGACTTCGCAATGCGTTTTTAATTAACTTAGCACGAACTAGCACGGCTTAGCTATTAATACAGAGTGGGGTACACTTTCCAACGTTTTGATTATGAGGATTAGTTATTTTTAGATAAGTACCTACCTGCATTACATGCACACTACATATATTATATTATTTAATTCACAATCGCAATGGAATTTCAGTAGGTATGTACACAACACACACAGTCTATGACTGACTCTACACATGAATCTAGTTGGTCAGAGTGTTGAGAATTCTTGGCTAGAATCTCAGAAGGAGCAGATATTTGTTTATAACGAAAATGCGTTTGATCTCGGTGTTGGATGTTAAGTGTGAATTTTAATACTTATGTTGTTTGAGGTATATCTGTATGCATATGAATAAGTGTTCTTAACGACATTCATAAAAAATACAACGTCTTAAAAATACAAATAATTACATTAAGTCGGATGGCACAGTGGTTAGGAACTGACTGTTGTGTTGAGGGTCGTGGGTTCGGTCTCCGTATTTGTTTAATCATAGATAAGTAGGTATTTGTTCTCAGGTTTTGGATGTGCCGAAAAATGTCAATATACTGGGTGTTGCAAAAAGGGTAGGTAAGTATGCCATGCCGCGCCGCGCCATGCGGCACACGTAGGTTTCGGCTTAGTATACCCTGTTGCAACACCCTGTAGATAGATACATATTATAAATAAAAAAAATAGATCGTTTGGTGTCGGCATTTTATCAGTGGAACTTTTTCATTGTGTAAGTATTTGATTTCTTTCCCATAAGTCGGTACCTAGTATCAACGCAGGTATCGGATGTCACATAATGCCGCCAGTAGGTAACTGAGTGACTTGCCATCGTTTTAGAAAATTATAAAACTAAAGTAATGTAATTTGAATCTTAACATAACCACCCAGTTTAATTTGAGCTATAGATTTGTATGAAATTTTAATTTTAACACTAAAGACTTGAGATTTTGGTTTCGGTTAATCTTCAATATTCTCTCAACCCCTTCATGACTTTCGTTTTGGTATTCAGTTCTCATGAATCGGTACCTTGTTCCATTCTAAAACGCATATCAGAAGGACTAGTATGGAGTATTTAAGACGCGACAAAAGTTCTCCGTCGCGCTCGCCCTTGAGGCTGCGCGATGTGAGTGAGCGCGATGCAAAACTTATGTCAGGTCTTAAAATTGCGCCCTGTGCTAGCCCTTCTGAAGCTATGAGAAAAAATAAATACATAATTATTTGGCGAAGTTTAGTAATAAGGTCAGTGAAAGGATAAAAACTATCTGACTTCCACAAAACTAGATTTTCTATGATGAGTGGTCATCCACCATAGAAAAGTAGGTAAGTATTGCGTGAAATAACTAGGTCTTTATTATTTATATTTATTTATCTAAGGGCCTGTTTCACAATGTCTGGTTAGTGACTATCTGTGGGATGATGGTGTCAGTGTCAAAAAAATTATAAAAGAGAGTGGCAGGTAGGCACTAACCAGACATTGTGAAACATGGTCTAAGTCAAATTACTCTGACTACCACCAAAGGTCCCGGATTCGATCGTCCGCCGGGGCAGATATTTGTTTAAACACAGATATTTGCACTCGGGTCTTAATGTTTCTGTTTTTTGTACCCACCTGTCAAGCGTGGAGATTATAACAAAAACCCTCCAGTATTGGAGGATGCCAATTTTCAGCAGTGGACTTGTACGGGATGTGTGTGTGTGTGTGTTTTTTAGTGAAAAAATAGTTTAATAAAAATTTAAGTCTATGATCAGAATTAATTTATTATTTATTAGTTTCTGCGTTTTAAACTCAATGCAGAAACATAAACTACCCCTTCGGGGTTTACAGTCGTGACCATAATTATGTATGTATGTAAACCCAATGCATTCATATGATAAGAGGGTTGGTAGCTCAATCTATAACGCACCCGCTTCTCACGATAGAGTTCGAGTTTGATGCCTGGGCCATGTACCAATGAGTTATTTGGAACTTATGTACAATGTATACCTTTGTTAAATAAAATTTACAGAGGGTGTAAGTACTAAAAATATTAGATACTAAATAAAAAATGAGTTCACACGTGTAAAATGGAAAATACCTAGGTATGGAAACATGCTCGTTAGCAATTATTATTAAAAGCCGTCCCTCCCGTGCGGCAAAAACCACAATTGAATTAAGTTCAATTTCGCGCGACATTTTTTTTGCATACGTTTTAGTTTTTGATTGTATAAAATAGTGGGTGGCGGCCGTCATCGTTCATTATTTTCGTGACTCCAAGAATCTTCAGTTGAGCTTTGTGGTACCGATACCCCTGCTCCGCCGCTGCCTTCCGTCATCGCCGCCGCTCGCCGCCCCGCCCGCCCTGTCGCCGCCCGCCTGCCCTGCCGCCGCCCCCCCTGCCCTGCTGTTGCCCTCGCTGCCCCGCCTGCCGCTGTCGACCACCGTCGTCTGCTCTGCCGCTGAAGTCTGATTGAATACCGACTTCTCTCATAAAAATAATGTAAGTAAGTATTTTTTACTATGTTCATTTATCTCTTTCCATTTTTATAACAGTTTCCTACATTTTAATGTAATTAGAAAATGTAATATTCTAAATAAACCTCATTTCAGTTCATCTGCTCTCCATCGCTGACAATATTTTTTACATATCTAATATAATTGTCATTTGCTTTTCAGGTCTGACTCCGAGTGCGAATCCGTTGTCGGCGCGCACGTCGAGGCTGCAGTTGCTGCTGCAAAGAAGAAACAGACGAGCAAAAGGAAGTCCAGCGCCGCATCGACCAGTTCAAGCAGCGCACCAAGGTAATTATAATAATTAAATCTCTTTACATTAATAGAGTTCAGTACAGTGTTGTTGTGTTGTATACCATGCAGTTAGTGAACCTGCTTACGGAGCACGAGGGCGAGGGTTCGAATCCCGTCCAGACAAACATTTGTGTTTGATGAACATGAGCATTTGTGTTTGTCTTGGGTCTGGTTTTTGTTTCTCTATCTAAGTATTTTTGTGTAAGTATAGCAGCTGACTGACATCTTACTGCGGGTCTGCATAATTTGAGGTCGGATGCCTGTGTGTGGGATATTAATTAAATTAATATTGTTGTTGCTCACTGTTCACACGTATTGACTTTGTATTTCTGATGAATTAGAGCAACTAAGTTGATGGAATGGTGTAGGTGGTGGGCAAGCTCGCATCATCTAAAACTTGTGTCCTAGCCAGTTCAGCGTCGCATTGTTTACTTCACCTATCTAGACATCAAGTATGTATGGTGTATACACCATGTGTAATAGATGCAAAGACCTGTGTATAGTGTTGTTTTTCGTGTAAGACAACCTTATTTATTTATCTAGTGGATTACCAAATTAATCTTGATATTTTTTATTTCACAGAGCGCAGAAGAAGAAACTGCACACGATTGATATTTTCGGGTTGTGCAACGACGAGGACGAAGTGTTGGCGCAGAACAAGACGCTGCCATCCTTCGTCGTAAACCGCGTGGCCAACGGGAACCAGCGACGTGTAGCAAACACGTCGGGCGACTTTTACGTGGAGGTGAAAGTTTACGCGCGGCGTGACGCTGAGGACGCGCCGAAGGACACCCGCTGGACCAAGGCCTTGCTGCGGCTCAACACCTACGTGGAAGACGGGTCGCCGCAGTGGAAGTTGCTGCATCGATTTGTGAAGGAGGCGAGCAACCTCTTCAGCGACAGCACGCCGTCGTTTTATAACCCGGATACAATTAAATTTAAAGAAGCATAACCTTTTTAATAATCTACATCTAATAAAATATATTTTTTCCTAGTTATTCCCGTTATTATTATTGTTTTGTTTAATATAGCTGAATTATTAAATTGGTAAAGGTAAAAGTAAAATTAGAGTAGGAGTAGGTAAAGGTATAAGGTATAACTATAAAGGTAAGGCAAGGTAAGGTAAGGTAAGGTAAGGTCTAATGGTCTTATTTTAGTTCGATTTTTTAAGTAGATAGTTCCTATGAAAGTTGCTTTTAGATTCAGTACTCGCATTTTTAACCTTATACTGTACGTCTAGTACAGGATTTGCAATTTTTTAAAACTATAAAAGTTTACTTTTTCTTCTGTCATCTGCATACATTATTTGACAAAAGTTGCATGATAGTTTCCTCTAGAGCCGTCACTTTGTATGCGAGAAAACGTAAACTTTTATAGTTTCTAACAAACCCGTACTAGACCCTCTTACCTCAAACCTCTCGTTACGTCCCTGTTAGCTAGATTATATTTTTAGTTAGTTAATTCAACAGATTACAAAATGCCATATTGCACAGTATGTAAAGTAAACGTTGAAAAGAGAAAGTGGATTGGACATTTGCGAAGTAATTTACATAAGACCAACGAGTTAGTTATTGATACAAATGATGGTGTACATATAATTCATTCCGCTTTTCAAAGTAGAATTGTCACTTACAGAATAGTTGTGCCCGAGGGTGAGGAGCTTTATTCTACGTCTTTATTTTTCATGAACATAAAAAATAAAGTAAAATCGCTTTTAGATCAATCACTTCAAAAACATACTTGTATCAAAGTAAACTTTGAATTTTATGCAAATTTTATAATGATGAGTAATGATAATCAAGATATAAAATCTTTTGCTACCCAAAATATTCCTCTTCATTTTAATTACGATTTTAATAAATATTTCTCCGAAATTGAAAATATTTTGATTAAGAAAATGGAATCGTTTCAGCAAAGGGATTCTGGTTGGTCATTTTTGAACAACTGTCACATTGATATAAACATTAATAAATATGAAGCACTAAGCGGGTCCAAATACATAGCTCTGCCTAAATTAATTAAGAACAAAAAAGCATGCTTAAATATTCGAAACAATGATGAGTACTGTTTTCTCTGGTGGGTGGATTTCAACAAGCCCTAAAAAATCTTCATTTCCGTGGACTTTTTTATCTTAAGGTTTTTTATATTGGAAAAACGCTTTTATTAAAGTTTTTGTTAATGTTAGTGTTCTTACTAAATGGGTAGCAGATAAGTTAAAAACTTAACGAGATACGGGTGATTAAAAATTTCGTGCCACGGCGATGAAACATGTGTTCACGGCAATGAAACAATCGTCCACGGCAATGAAACAAAGGCCCACGGCAATGAAACAAACTTCCACGGCAATGAAAGAACTGTATACAATGTAAATGAAAGAATCAATCCACTGCAATTTTTTAAAAAGACTGTGAGGGAAACGCAAACTTAGACAGGTATGTATGGCAGAAATATTTGGATAGATATTGGAACGAAAGAAAGAACGACAGTATGTATAAAAAATAAGAATATAGTATGGAATTCTCTAAGTGGCATTGTGGGGTCCGTATTGCGACGTATAAAACAAAATGTTTCATTTCACACTAATAACGTTCACAATCCTTGATCATATACCTTACCTATAACATCTATATTTTCTTAAGGTATAATATCCAATTTGTATACTGTTCATTTTATGTAAAATTCATAAAATGTACTATAATATGACATAATCTGTGCAGAATTTCAGAACACCGGCTAAACACCTGAAATGAAATGAAATCGTTTATTTAAAAAAAAAAAACTTTTAAAACTCCTTGCACCAAAACCTAAACATAGAGCGTCTCCCCATGTAGCCCCGCTTCGCTTTTAGAATAGAATAGAATAGAATAAATTTATTCAGATAACTATAGGTAATACATATTTTAAAAATAGGTCAACTCTTAAATCTAAAGGTAGGTGAAATACTGCTCTGAACTAGGAAATAACAGAGTTTTTCCTGTGTTTCAGATTAAAAAGTTACATAGAGAAACTTAAGCATCTAATTAAATATCTTAGTAACTAAACATCTTAATATTATGAATAAGTTTAAACAAGGCAAAATTATGTAAAAGGAATGTGCAAAGTAGAAGTAAAATTGTTTGCTGAATAATTTTATTGTATAATATGTACAACGTGCAGAGGTGACCGCATCATCATTTATTAGTAAACTGGGTCAAGATCGATAGGTATTAAGTACATACTAAAATTCTTTCTCAAGTCTATTTAGATTTAGTTTGATACATTGTTTACGTGTAAATTAGCTTAGGTACGGGTTTATTATTATGGTTAGTAGGACAGTTCCGTGTGTTCTATTACTTATGTAGAATTAATCTAGTTCATTTAATTAAGATAAGTACATACATATACATACATAATATCATACATGAATAAGTTCAAATTAGACTACTTAGTAAGAGGCGCCTTTAGACGTCTTCATAATGAATTGACGCAATGTACCGTTTCTGGGCTATAAGCTTAGCTGGGCATTCGGCATCTCCCGTCTTGTGATTGCAGGGCTTGTTGAAGTGGAGGCAGGTAGCACATTTTGGCGGCTCAGCTTTTTTGGTGCAATCGCTCTGCACGTGGCCTCTCTCCCCGCAGTGGCCGCACGTAGCGACCGTCTCCCGGCACGACTTGGCCGCGTGGCCATACTGCTGGCACTTGTAGCACCTGGTCACAATTGTGAAATCTTTCACAGGGCAGGACGACCAGTTAAGAAATACTCTTCCTTGGGCTATGAGGGCGTTGCGAATCAGTGCTGGAACTTCGACGATAAAATTGCAGGTCTTAGCATCTCTCATACCAGATTTATGACTTAATTTAATGCTGTTCATAAAGGTCTCTTGAGTAGTATCCTGGAGTTTGTCGGCGAGGTTTTGGTGGTAGAGGTAGTTGAAGACTTCTGAGTCCTGCATCTTCACAGGAACTCCGATGATAGCAACTCTGGGGTTGCGTTTATGGGGCTCATCGATGGTAAGACCAGAGGTCGTCAACTGCTTCGACTGTTTCAATTTCTCGATATCCTCCTTAGTGTCGGTGCTGATGATGACACCTCCATTTCTCGTCTTACGTAACCCCGTCACATGCAGCTTCATGTCATTGGGGCTAATAATTTTCTGGACTAGTGACTTAGTGTCTTCACTTGATTTATTTCTGTCACTAGGGTAGATAGCTACCGAACTTGAGTGGTTGGGCTGGATATGGGGCAATGGTCCTTTTTTCAGGATATCGGCGAAGGTGGAGGTTCCGGGATGAGATTTTGGGGCTTCACTTATAATGCACTTAAGATCTTCAAGTTTTTGGGACAGGTTATTTTTATCTTGAGCTGCATCCAGAGCGGTATAGGCTTGTCTAGTGTTCTGCCCCAAAGCCTGGTACAGAACCGCTATATGTGAGGTCTCACTTCCTACTTTCCGGCATAAATTGTGGATTCTAATTTTTTGGTCGGTATTTAGTTTTCCCTCGGTAGCAATAGCACAGATAGCGTTTAAACAATAGTCAATCCTGTTCATGTAGTCCTGGATCTCTGGAGTGGACAGTATCTGGGCACATTCCCTGCGTGGGCTCGTCGCGGGCGGCGCGGGGGGCGCGGCTGCAGGCGCAGCCGGCGGGCTGCGAGGCGTCGACGCACTCATTTTTGATAAACATGTGCACTTAACCGCTCCTCCTCGCTTTTCTCGTCATCGCACCTATCTTTAGGTTGTGGTGCTAGAGGTTTTGATGGTGTTGTGTAATTTAACACAGATTATGTGATATGATAGAATATTTTATCAACTTTATGCTAAATCATAGTATATTTTAATTGGTATAATAATATGAAATGTACATGTTATCATCATCAGCCTATAATCATCCAATGCTGGACATAGGCCTCTCCCAAGGAGCGCCACAACCTCGGTCTTCCGAATCCAGCCACTACCGGCTATCTGCCTAAGCTTGCATATTTTGACAGATATGTTGGTAACCTTAGTCCTCTGACGTATAACCTCTTTTCTGATAGGTACCATCCACTATAGAGACCCCAAGCATAGCTCTCTCCATAGCACGCTGAGTGACTTTAAATCGGTGGACCAGTCCCACCATCATTGTCCACGTCTCTGCACCATATTTCATAACTGGCAGGGCGCAATGGTTGAAGACTGTTGGATGCGCCTTTCAGCCTCCTTGTCGAAGTTGTTTCTGCCATAGAATAACAAATACCTACAAGTGCTAGTCTCGTTATTCTATGCTTCTGCCTAGCCGAATAGTCTGCCTCCGGTAGTCATATTATTGCACAACTTCGATAGTTGTCTCACGAACGATCACCGGCTCCGGTTTTATGTGAACATTCTACATGACTTTTGTCTTGCCCAAGTTCATACGGAGGCCTACACGTTGCAAAGAGCATTAAGGCATCCAGCTGAGTTCCTGCAGAGATGTATGCTCTATTATATTCTATTCTACTATCTGTGGGAGGTGTAAGTACCTGCACCTGGCTCTCTCGAATGGGACCTTTGTGCAATGTGAATATTCTATTCCAAGGTCTAAGCTGCCTTTCTAAGCTTGGACCATTTCCCACCACGCTGGTCCACAGGGGGTTGGTGGGTACACATATTATCTAGATGTGCTAAATCAATAGGTAGATATGCAGGATTCATCACGATGTTTTCCTTCACCGTAAGAGCGATGGTATACATTGTATTTAAATTGAAAGGAACACATTGGTACATGTCAGCGCCGGAATTCGCACCCGCATCACTGGCGTGGGAAGCGGGCGCTTACCCGACTGAGTTACCACCGATCTTATTTATACATAACGTTCATTATAATTTATGTTGTGATTGTTATTATTAATGTAATATTATATATTTCGTTTTTATACATCGCGATACGCACCCGTTTTAACGCACTGCAAAAAGAGGTAATTTGACTAGTCCTGTAGTTAATATGTCCGTGATCGGTATTACCTGTATTACAGGTAAAAGATGGTAAAGATATGTTACTTTGCATAATCATCCATACCACGGCGATGAGAACATAAGTCACGGAAATGAATAACCTGGCCACGGAAATGAATAACCTAACCACGGCAATGAATACAAATTATTTTACAAGACATGGCAATTAAATTTTTTTCATTGCCGTGGATTTTTTTTCATTGCCATAGCAAATATTGGCCACGGAAGCCACGGAAATGAAAGCATGGCGATGAAAACCAAGGCATTAAATATAAATAACTAAAAAAGTATTAACTATTCGAAGAAATAAATACTTTATAAGGTAAATATTTTCAAAATGCTTTCTTTTGAATGCTTACTCTAGAAGACAAGCTTAATTTTAGAGAAGTTATATCTATCCACGGCAATGAAAGAAAAAATGTCCAGTCCCCAAATTTTTTACTGATTTTCACTATAGCGCAAAAACGCGGGCATCGATGTACCTCCTTCCACGTCGAGCAGTTAGGTGACACTTGTAAGAAACGATTAGCGCACTGAGGGGGGCACCCAAGTTCATAGGTAAACCAATATCCTTGATCATGTTTAGGACACGGCGATGAACAGAAGTTCTGGGACACATGAATTTTCACTTACCGTTCGTTATATTCTTTATATATTTCAATAAATGTATTCCGTGACATTACTTTAACTATTAATGTATCAAATGAAACTAAGTTTAACTATCAATACTCAATATTTTTTCATCAATGAAGAATAATACAAAACGTGGTGACGTGGGGACAGACACGGCAATGAAAGATTTGGAGGTTTAATCTTTTTTTTTTTAATATCCATTAATCCTTTTAATACAATATTTAGTGCTACACATAGATAACTATTTCACTTAACCGGAAAAAAATATTAGAAAATTATAACTTGGTTTTTTAGTACCGATTTCATTGATGCCACGCAATTTTTGGCTGCGGGAAATTCACCCTGGTGTGTTATGGCGGCTTTGAATCCAACAAAGACTCATCCTGAGCGCGTATCATCGTATCCACACTTTCAGAATGTGTTGAACACCTAAAACATGAACTTTCCAATTAGTTTCGCAGACATCTCAACTTTTGAGAAAAATAATCCTAATATTGCGATATTTGTCTATGGTTTAAAAGACAACAAAATTGAGGGACCATTATACCGATCTGAATCTGATGGTATTAATCACATTAATTTATTGCTAATCGAAAACGAAAATTCATCTCATTACTGTTTGATTAAAAATCTATCTCGCCTTGTGAGAAGCCAAATTACCAAGCACCACGGAAATATATTCTTTTGCGATGTATGCTTCACATTTTTCCGATCACAAGAAGAGTTGAACAATCATGTTTGCGGTGAGCCGACCTATTTTTTACCAGAAAAAGGCTCATTTGTCCAATTTAAAAATTATGAAAAAAAACAAGATGTGCCCTATGTCATATATGCAGACTTTGAAACAATGTTGCGGCCAGTGCACGGTTGTGATCCTAACCCAAATACTGCTACTACAACTGATTTACACCATCATATACCGATTGCTTTTGCATACAACATAATTTGCACTATTGATGAAACTCAAAACCTATTTGATTCATACCGTGGTGAGGACTGTGTTTCCAAATTCGTTCAATCATTACAAAATCATTGTACAAAAATTAATGAAATGTTAAATACCACTAAACCAATGATTTTTACAGAGGCGGACAGCGAAAATTTTCAAAACGCAACGCGTTGTCACATTTGTAAACACTTGCTTTGGAATGACAAAGTTAGGGATCACTGTCATATCTCTGCTCAGTACCGCGGGGCAGCTCATGCTCATTGTAATTTACAGTACAAATTAAGTAAATTCGTTCCGATTTTTTTTCATAACTTGTCTGGTTATGATTGTCATCTTTTTATCAAGGAACTTGGTGAAATCCCTGGAAAGATACAACTAATACCAAAAACTAAAGAAAACTATATTTCATTCACAAAGTTTTTACCTGTTGGTGATGGAGATCATATTCGTCTGCGATTTGCAGATTCACTAAAATTTTTGGGAACTAGCTTGGGAAAGTTGGCTAAAACATTGACGCAAGACGATTTTCACTGTCTTAAAAAACATTTTCCAGCAGAAAAAGATTTTTGTCTTTTGACGCGAAAGGGTGTATACCCATACAATTACATGACTAGTTGGGAGACTTATTTAGAAGATAGTCTACCTTCAAAGTCAAACTTTTATAATGTCTTAACCAATGAAGACATTTCAACTGAAGATTATGAACACGCCCAATCAGTTTGGAATCAGTTCCGAATTCAAACCATGGGTGACTACACGGATTTATATCTCAAAACCGATGTGTTAATTTTGTCTGATATTTTTGAAAAATTTCGTAAAACATGTAAACAGCATTATCAGTTAGATCCCGCACATTTCATCACCGCACCTCAATTGTCATTTGATGCAATGATGATCCATACAGGCGTTAAACTCGAACTCTTGAATGATCTATCTATGATTCGAATGATTCAAAGTGGTATAAGAGGAGGAATAGTTATGTGTTCCCATAGATATGTGAAGGCAAACCATAAATTCGTGCTAGATTATGACCCTTCACAACAAGATTCACACATCGTTTATATAGATTGCAATAATTTATATGGACACAGCATGTGTCAAAGTTTGCCTGAATCCAATTTCAGATTCCTCAACCAATGTGAAATAGATAAACTTGACGTTTCGTTAGTGGACGACGATGCGGATTATGGTTACATACTTGAAGTAGATTTGGCTTATCCTCATCACTTGCATGGTGAACATGATGATTTACCATTTTGTCCCGAAAAATGCATCCCACCCGGAGGTAAAACTAAAAAGTTAATTCCTAATTTATACGATAAATACAATTATGTGATTCACTACAGACATTTGAAAACATGCTTAGACCATGGTTTACTTCTTCAAAAAATTCATCGCGTTATCACATTTAAACAAAGTCCATATCTCAAATCATATATTGAGCTCAACACAAAACTTCGACAAGAAGCTAAATCGGTGTTTGAACAAGATTTCTTTAAACTTTTGAATAACTCAGTATTCGGAAAAACATTAGAAAATAACGAATCTAGGGTCACTGTGCATTTGGTGAAGCAATGGAATGATACAAATAACAAAACAAAAAAAAAATTGCAAGCCAATAGACTTATTGCGAACCCTCGTTTCCATAGCGTTTCCATTTTTAGTGAGAATTTAGTAGCCATTCAAATGAAACCAAAGAAAATTGTTTATGATAAACCGATATATATTGGGTTTACAGTACTTGAGCTATCTAAAACACACATGTACAACTTTCATTATAATATTGTAAAGCCATATTACCAAGATAGGGTTAAAATGTGCTACACAGACACTGATAGTTTTATTTATGCCATAAAAAGTAATGATTTTTATCAAGATTTGAAAACTCATTTCATCAAATATTTTGATACAAGCAATTACAACATTCAGAATGAATACGGTCTACCTTTGATCAACAAAAAGGTGCCAGGTCTGTTTAAGGATGAAATGGGTGGACGAATAATAACAGAATTTGTGGGTCTGAGATCTAAAATGTACTGTATTAAAACTCAGGATAGGGTTATAAAAAAAGCGAAAGGTGTAAAATCAAGTGTAATGAGGGATTTAACTCATTTAGACTATAAATCTGTACTTCTCGAAAATAACGTCATCCGCAGAAGAAACATTTTGTTTAGATCAATCCGTCACCAATTGTTTACGAGAAGCATAAATAAGGTGGCTCTATCACACAACGATGATAAAAAAATGATACGTGGTGATAAAATTAGTACGACAGCTTGGGGTAGCAAATATATATTTTAGTTGATAATATTACATACTAATAACAAGTAATTTACATAATCTGTTGAATTAATTAGCATTGTTAAGTTAGGTTAGACACATGTTTCATGCCACAGTCGGCTTAATGCCCTATTGTTCACCGGCGTAGAAGAGCAGGATGGAGAGGACCCGGCAGCAGTCATCACAGGCATTGTGACAGGCAAGATGGGCTTGGCCGACTTCCAGCGGAGTCAGATCCATCACTGTGTAAGGATTGGTGCTACAAACCCAAGAAGGCCGCGACCAATCCTTGTCAAGCTGAACTCAATCTCGGCCAAAGCTTCAATATGGGGACGTAAGACGCAGCTGAAGTCGAGTGGCACTGTCGTTGGTGAGTTTCTCACAAAGAGTCGGCAGGAGTACTACGCCCGCGCGCGCCGACACTTCGGGGTCAGCGCGTGCTGGACCATGAATGGCGCAGTGCATATCAAGCTCGCTGACGGCAATAAGGTGACCATCGTCTCGGCGGCGCAGCTGGATGAGCTCTGCAGGAAGCATCCTGCAGTGGCTCCGACGACCACGGTGGCGGCCGCCAAGACTCCTGGAGAGAAGCCTGCGCCCAGGCAAAGCAAGCCAGTCACGAGGAGCAAGGCCACTATCCCAGCCAAGGACAGGCGTTAGAGCTGAGCGTGACATTCGTTTTTTTTTCTCCTATAATTTGTCTACTAAGTTATTTGAACGTAGGTACTATTTTTTATCTCACAAAATTCAGTAGATTAGATAATGCGTGCTACTTTTAAGGTTATTTTGTCTGTCACTTTGACACCGTCAATGTCATTAGTTGTCATTGTCAACCAGTTGTCACTAATTTACTTTTTTCCTTTTTTCTGTGTATATTGTAATCACGTTCCGTTTAACTTAAAACTTTTTATGTTTATTTTATTTTTGTTTGTGACATACATAGCGCTGCACTTAGAGGTGTATTGTATAGTGCAATCTATATTTATATTGTGTTATAAATTCGTAGGTATATAATTATATTTTATATTGTAGGTAAAATACGTAGTATATATATTTTCTAAATAAATATTATATTAGATTATAGGCATAAGTATATTATATTATTATAACTATGAGTATATATGACTCTGCCAATAGTGATGATGATACTTACCTTTCTTGCTCTTCCATTGGATCCATAAGTAATTGTGATTTGTCGTACGTTCAGCTCTCATCTGGTCTCAATACAGAATTTTCGAATTGTCGGAAATCTCTGAATGTAGTTCACATCAACGCTCAGAGTATTCCCGCACACCATTCCGATATGCTTACGTCCTTCGATAACAACAACATTCATGCCGTTCTTGTTTCAGAATCCTGGCTGAAACCCTCACTCGACTCTTCTTTGTATCCACTACCTGGTTTCCAGCTCATCCGGAATGATCGCGTCAATAAAGGCGGTGGTGGAGTTGCTATATACCTTCGTAGCCACATTCCATACTCTATCATTAGTAAATCTCCGAGTGAGTATTCTGGGAAGGCAGAACACCTTCTCATAGAAGTACGTCTCGGCCACAGCAGGATTCTCCTCGGAGTTTACTACAGCCCCTCGATGACTGTCAATTACTTTGATTCTTTTGAAAAACTTCTTGATGATTACTCTCCTTTATTCGACAATACCATAGTCATGGGCGATTTCAATACTTGCCTTTTAAAGAACGATTCTCGATCCAAGTCTCTGCACTCCATTGTTACGTCTAAAAATCTGCACATCTTACCGTCAGATGCAACTCACCATCCGCCTAATTCAGATCCGACTTTTCTTGATTTGATTATCGTGTCCTCATTAGATCTCGTTATTAAGCATGGTCAGTTAGCAGCTGACTGCTTTTCTTACCACGATCTTCTTTATCTTTCATATAAGATTCGTACTCCAAAACCCAAGAAGCGTACCATTCTCCAGCGTAACTTTAAACAGGTGGACGAGCTGCAACTGTGTGAAGATGCTAAGGCTATTGACTGGGCACAGCTGAACGGCATAGACGACATTGACGAGAGGGTCGCTCTGTTTAACTCTCTCCTCACCGATCTTTTTGATAAACATGCACCCCTCCGTCCAGTCCATGTTAAACAGCTGCCTGCCCCGTGGCTCACAGATGACATAAAGAGGCTCATGTCCAAACGTGATCACGCCAGATTTCGTTACAAGAAGCAACCCACTGAGGAGCACGAGCGGATGTACAAGGAGCTGAGAAATCGATGCAATAGAGTGTGTAGGGATGCGAAACGCCGACATATTCATAAAACTATAGAAAACTGTGATAATTCACAGTTATGGAACTTCCTGAAATCTTTGGGCATAGGGAAAACCAAGGCACTTTCAAACATCAACACTGACCTTACTGCTCTCAACAAGCATTTTTCAACCCCTCCTCTGATTCTGAATGATCAGATTAAAGCCACAACTCTAAGTCATCTTTCTGCTATGCCTTTCCCTGACTGCCCTTCATTCAATTTCAAACTTGTTTCTGGCCGCGACGTTAAGAGATGTATTTCGGCGATAACTAGCAAAGCAGTAGGGATTGATGATATCAGTGCCTCCATGGTAAATCCAATATTAGATGTTATTTTGCCTCACATAACCAACCTCATGAACCTTTCCCTCCTATCCAAATCCTTTCCTAGCTTATGGAAGAATGCATTTGTTCTTCCACTGCCAAAAGTCCCGAATCCTACGTCTTTGTCGCAATTTCGCCCAATTTCAATTTTACCTTTCCTCTCAAAAGTCCTCGAACGTCTTGTCTTTGAACAGTTTTCCAGTTTCCTATCCAACAACGATCTCCTTAACCCTCTCCAATCCGGCTTTCGACCAGGCCACAGTACAGTTACCGCCCTAATCAAAGTGACCGATGACATTCGTAGCAACATAGATAAGCAACACGTTACTGTACTTGCGTTGCTGGATTTCAGTAACGCATTTAATACGGTCGACTTTGATCTACTCATTGGTATTTTACGCACTCTTAACGTATCTCCGGCAGTCACTAGTTGGTTCGAGTCTTACCTCAAGGGACGCAAGCAGTGTGTACGTACCGACAGCGAGAGTTCAACTTGGTGTCCAGTACTTGCTGGCGTCCCTCAAGGCGGCGTTCTTTCTCCTTTACTTTTTTCTTTGTTCATAAACATCTTAGCCAATAAACTCACTTCTCTCTACCACCTATATGCGGATGATCTCCAGCTCTACACTAGTGCACCTCCAGAACACCTCAACTCTGCTATTAGCCTCATCAACACCAATTTGGAGATTATCTCCAAGTGGGTGAAATCTTTTGGTCTGCTATTAAATCCCACTAAGTCACAAGCAATCGTTTTTGGCAGCTCCAGAATGCTACGCAAGATTGACTTTGCAGCTGCGATGAGGGTCAGGTATGACCAATCGGACATACCATATGTGGCTTCAGTAAAAAATCTCGGCGTGATCATGGACAGCACTCTCTCTTGGGTTCCCCAAGTTGATGCTGTGAGCAGGAAGCTTTTTGCATCTTTCCACTCTCTTAAACGCTTGCAGTATTTCCTACCGTTTAACACTAAAGTTACGCTGGCACAGTCTCTACTGCTCCCAATTCTCGATTACGCTGACGTAAGCTATCTTGACCTCACTGAAGAGCTACTCAACAAACTCGAACGTCTCCAGAACTTATGTATCCGATTCATTTTTGGATTACGTAAGTACGATCACATTTCTGAGTATCGTGCTCAATTGAAGTGGCTCCCAATTCGCCTTCGCCGGAATACTCACATTCTCAACATGTTATTCAATGTTTTGAATAACCCTTCTTCCCCCCAATATCTCAAATCTAAGTTTTCATTCCTATGTTCCCACGGCCGAGCGTTGAGATCTACAGAGAACAAGATGTTGAGTGTGCCTGATCGTAACGCTGCTTCTTATAGTGACTCGTTTGCTGTGAAGGCGGCGTGTCTGTGGAACACCTTGCCCGTGAACGTACGACTATCACCTTCGCTTGCTACCTTTAAAAAGAGCGTAATGGATCACTATTATCAGACCTTAGGTTGGAAATTATAATTATGTAAGTAAGTATATGTATGTATTAATATAGCCAGTATATATTAAGTGTATTTTGTCTCTTAGGTATATGTGTATTTATATTATTATTTAAGTAGGTTGAATAGGTAGTATAATTCTAGTTTATAAGTTTATTTTGGACATGCTTAATGTAGTCTCAGTTACTTATATGTCTGCATTTACTGTTTTTCTTTTTATTATTGTATAAAAGAGTTTTGTTAAATTTACCTGAGTTTTCCACCAACCAAGGGTTGGCTGGAAGAAATTGCTTTTTGGCAATAAGCCCGCCTTTGTGTACTAACTTCTTCTTCATTTGTATTTTGTCTGTGTATGTTATTCTTTTAAGTATGCAATAAAGTGTCTATAAATAAAAAAAATGTTTTTAATTTTAAATGGCTGAGGGATGAAGACAGAGTTAAAGTTTACTTATCTATTCTACTTTGTATATTATGTTTATATTTGACTTTTATTATTTCAATACTTTTATTGATTGCACTGCAATACTTTTGATTGTACCAATAAGTTGTACCCTGTTTAAATAGATTATAAGCTAAATTTTAATGTTATCTTAAATAAAATAACATTATAACGGGATCTTTTGTTTTATTTATAAATCACACCTAAAAAGTAAGTATTATTGCTTGAAATATTCATAGAAAAGCCAAGTCTACACAACACGTGGTTACTGCATCGACCTACATAAAGTGCATCGCAAACATTTGTGTAAGTGTGAAAAAGATAGCATGATGTTTTCAAATTGCCGATGTTGCATTTTCATTATGTTTCACAACACGTAGCTACTGCGTAAAGTGCAGCGCAAACATTTGTGTAAGTGTGAAAAAGATAGCATGATGTTTTCAAATTGTCGATGTTGCATTTTCATTATGTTTCACAACACGTAGCTACTGCGTAAAGTGCAGCGCAAACATTTGTGTAAGTGTGAAAAAGATAGCATGATGTTTTCAAATTGTCGATGTTGCATTTTCATTATGTTTCACAACACGTAGCTACTGCGTAAAGTGCAGCGCAAACATTTGTGTAAGTGTGAAAAAGATAGCATGATGTCTTCAAATTGTCGATGTTGCATTTTCATTATGTTTCACAACACGTAGCTACTGCGTAAAGTGCAGCGCAAACATTTGTGTAAGTGTGAAAAAGATAGCATGATGTCTTCAAATTGTCGATGTTGCATTTTCATTATGTTTCACAACACGTAGCTACTGCGTAAAGTGCAGCGCAAACATTTGTGTAAGTGTGAAAAAGATAGCATGATGTCTTCAAATTGTCGATGTTGCATTTTCATTATGTTTCACAACACGTGGCTACTGCGTAAAGTGCAGCGCAACCTTTTGGGTAAGTGTGAAAAAGATAGCATGATGTTTTTAAATTTTCGATGTTGCATTTTCATTATGTTTCTTTCACTCTGCTGCGCACGAGCACCTCACTGTTAAGACTCGGACCATTCTCAAACAAAACTCTGCAAAATGTCACAATCGGTAAGTTATCTATTTCTTTTCGAATATTTGAATGTAAAGTGCTCGAGAGTTATGGTGGACAATTATTTAATATTTTTTCTTTCTTTCCAGATCCTGAATGAATCTAGCCCATACGGGTTAGGTACGCCGCATTCGTTCGACCACCTGCAGTGCGGACAAGTATGGTTCGACAGCGATGTTGAAGAGGTGCGGCCGCCAAGCCCAGAGAGAACCATCGCTAAAAAGAAAAGTGTTGCGGCCAGACAGTCCAGAAAACGGCGGGCGGAGGATGACACCACAACCTCTTACGTGATGAGCAAATCACCGCGACCAGGACATCGGCTCGTGAGAATTGAGGTTGTGGATCTGAACAGCAGTACTAGTGACAGTGAGTGTGTAGTGCTAAAAGCACAGTACGTTGTGACGCATCCGGTAGATGAGATAATAGACATGACGGAAAACCTAGTGAAAAAAATTACAAAGACTATGTGTAGCTCTTAAGTTAGTTTAGGTTTAGTATATAAACTGTATTTTTGTTTAGATGTAGGTAGATTAAAATAAATAAAAGACTTTAATAAAAATCTGGATTTTATTTTCTTTGAACATAATATTAATAATCATTATAATACCATTTCCTTAAACAAATAACTGTTTTTAAAGCACAATATTTTTGATGGTTAAAACAACAAATTTTGTCATTACCTTGATAACTATCAAATAATGATTTTAAGTTAGGGCACCCCCTTTCTCCGATATCTAGAACTTTACAATCAGGTGACAACTCTCTTAACCACTTACATTTCTCAGAACCTTTAACAAATACATTTGCTTTGTCTAAAACTGGTTTTATTAACCTGCTAAATTCATTATAATCTATGTACCCTTGTCGCCAGTAAATTCCCCTATTTCTCTCCAACCATTTTACTTGTTTCTTTTCATCATCACTTAATTTTGAAAATGGATAAGGAGGCTTTACTAAATAGACCTGAGTATATTCTTTTGTAGCATATGCTAATTCTTTGATAATAAATCTATTTTTATAGTCACGAAATCCTTGCAAATCCAATAATAATAAATCAGTACTCATATTAGTTTTTTTACAATATTAGAAAGTGGTTTATACTCGATTATACAATCATTTAAAATAAGACAATAAGCTGTTGTTTGATCGGGTATTTCTACATCACTCTCTATTTCAACACGTACATCCACCGGTCCGGTTTTTAATGTTTCGTTTTGACGACAACAGTCAACAACGAACAAGGGTGCCTTTTCTTTAAATTGTTTTAAACTTAACAACGGCCCTAACTGATGTCCAAAATATGACTGTTGAAATTTCACGTACTGCTCGTATATTAATAGATATCGGTCTTCTCCAAATTTTATATCAAGATTTTCATATGGAAAATAGGTAGAATTTAAGAACACTTTAACATCGCGTAAATGACAATGATCGAATTGCGACATATCCGACTTAGCATTGCTTTTTCGATTTGTTTGTAAGCCTATAATAACAAACCGCGGTTTTTCCATTTGAGATGTAGTTTTTATTGACCACGTATGTTTGGTACTTCTTGGTAATAGAGGATATTCATAAAGATCCCAATTTCTAAATGCTATACTAATAGCTTTGTCTTTCTCTAAATATCTCAATAAGTGAATCCTCTCGCGATCTGATACTTTTATATGTGGCATTCTCCACACTAATTTATTTATGGTTATATCGTCTAATACTTCATTAGTACTTAATTTTATTGCGTTAAGGTTCGTGTTACTACGCAGAAGTACCAACTCATGCTTACAATTCATAATAATTTTTTTGTAATCCTCAGCGAAGCCAAAAATTTTATTTAATGGTATAGACACGGAAAAAGATCCTGAAGTAATTTTAGAGCCCTCAATTTCCCACCCCCACAACCGTGACATTTTAGATTCATTTTCATTCATTGACAACAAAGATTTTATAGTAGTTGTTATTCCTGCATTTTTTATTCTGTCTATCTCAACACCGTTGAGTTCATATCGAATATCTTGAAAAAGAAACAGTATAGCATTGTTAACAAGTTCAACACTGCTAACTTTCTCTCTTTTATCACCAACAGGACGAGACACTGTGATAGACCCTTCTATGTATAGTGTACTCGCTGTCGGCAAAACGTACAGATCTTGTTGATTAATAGGAATGCGAATCTCATCATTAAGGTTAAAACTGTTTATGTATGGTTTATACGAATGAACTTCATAGCTTTCAATACTGTTGTCATGGGTAATGGGATCTGTTATATTTAAAATATTCATTTTAAGAGTTTGATGGATTTCAGAAATTGTTTGTTTTCCTGTGTAAGCTTTCTCCTTTTTATAGGTGGTGGCTGATGGTCTGCGCGTAATGTACTGCGTATGTTATATAGGGGTTCAAACCTTTTATTGATGAAATCGATCATTTTTTTCTTAAATCCAAATAGAGTTGTAATTCTTCTTCTCGTAAATTAATCAAATTGTTTTTTGTGTCTAAAATTCTTATGTTAATTTCACTAACGCTGTCTGGATTTACCGGAAAATATATTAAATTTTTTGGAATTTCTATTATTCGGTATCCTGGCGGTACACTAGGAGCAAATTCGTAAATAATGTGACTGGGTTTTCCGTTAATATACGATCCGCTCACAATGTCACATTCGATGCGAACGATGGTTGTAGAAAGAATGCTTACTGGAAAGACGGAGTCATGTAATATATTGGCTTTAAGTATTTCATTTCTAAAACCCAATGTCCTCGCAATTGAACCAGCTTTTTCAAAATGAATGTCTTTCGAACAAAATATATTTACTGTACTTAAAGTATTATTGTTGCACATTAACTTAAATGTGCAATCAGTTAAATGTGATTTCAAGAAATCGTAAATATCTAGCAGTTCGTAAGATCCTTCAGGGATTTCTACCATTTCATTATCACCATAATAAAATTTATTGTTATTTTTACCTACGTTAGGTATCGAATTGAATGTTGAAAAAAAATACTAGTCCGCATTCATATTCACCACCAAGTTGCAAAGCCGGCGAATAATTTGTAGACAAAGCGGATTTACAACCAGTAATTGATAGTGTGAACGACATTGTGATAATGAGGAAATATATAATCAATCGCTTGTTATAAACGGTTTCCAGATTTTTTTCAGAAATTTAATGCATAAGTGACCACAATTATAAAGATTACTTCCTTGACAATTTTGATAATTGTAGAATACATTATTTTTTTTTGTTAAATATGTTAATATTTCTTTAGGCGGTTTTAAACCATAACTATCAAAATAGTTCGTATAATTATTAACTTTGACATAGGCTACCCAGTGAGTTCCATCATTCACTGAAAGATCTAAATTTACAATAGCACACTCAATTTTCTTAGGCTTACTTGGCAGAGTATCTCTCATATAAACGCCGCGAAAATAAGGTATATCGCGAGTGTGTTTTAATATATCAATATTACTTAGAGCACGTCTGGGTAGCCGCGAAACTAGTTTTTTGGGTATTTTAAACATAGTCCTTTGCCCTTTTTGTAGGGTTTTATGTATAAACCTTTCCCCAAAGCGATTGATTCCATCGTCTTATTGTGACGTTCAGATTCCGCCCGATTTTTTTGCGCTGACTTATAATCATTTACAGCTTTAGCTATTCCGCCTACACCACCGGCTAATGATCCCAATGCCGATAGTCCCGCAAAAATTGGAATTAAAGGAAGTATCCCTCCTGTTTTAGGAATGGGAATAATTCTAGGTAATTTCACACGGTTATTTTTGTGAAATATTTTTTTTGCAGCCAAATATGCTAACTCTATGGCATGTTTGTTATTTTTTGGTTTTATTTTCCTTAGCACTGATTTTAATTTGTTAACAGATGATTTAAATGATTGAACCCCAGCGCCAGTTCTAAGTTTAGCTTTCATAATTTTATTTACCAACCAAGATGCGACTTTTTCACCTGTACTAACGTCTTTTGATTTCAATCTTTGTTTTGCCATATTTTTTAACTTCAAATCTGCTTTATGTCGATCTTGTAAATTAGAATAGTTTGCGTAAGCTATATCGTGTTGCATGCATGCGTTGTCCAAACGATTAATGCCTTTATCACCTCTTCTTAAACGTTCTTGTAAGCGTGTACCTGGGCCACAGTATTGATAGCCTGGTAAGTGTAACTCTACTGGCAAATTATTTATCAATGAGTTAAGGAGTCCTTTCCCTTTCATTACTGGGTGACTAATGAAAATAAATTGAACAAAACAGTATAATATATGTACTTCAATCTTTAATAACATTGCTTTTATCAATCCAACTGTTTTCTTTTGAGCTTAGACCAAGCCATTTAACACAAACCTTATTTCCATACGTTTTAATTACCTTTTCAACTAAATAAATATTAGGATACTTAGTTTTTTGAAGTTCGTATTCATAAAAACATCCTTTTATCGGAATTCCATGTTGATATCGTACGTAATATGTAGTAGGTTCAGATTTTATTACTTTCATAACCGTAAACAATTCGGTGGACCAGTTCGGTGTATAGCCTTTTTGAAACTCTCCTTTATACTTGCTTATACGGACAACGTCACCTATATGATACTTATTTTTTTTAACTGATATAGCCTTATGACGATTTTTTATATTCTTAGCTACGATTGATTCATTCAACTTATTTATCTCAGATGGTTTATACTTTGTTGTGGTATGAATAGTATGATTATAATTATATACTATATCATTTATTACGCTTCCTATCCATTTATAGTTTCCAACAAAACTGAAATGTTTAAACATCTTGCCTTTTAAAGTTCTTATAACTCTTTCCACTATTGATGCTTTTTTTGAAGAGTATGTGGAATAATGATTAATTCCTCTCTTTTGCATAAGCTGTCGAAAGATGTCATTGTAAAACTCCAAACCCATATCAGTTTGCAAATTTGCAGGAGTTCGTCCTTCCTTTAAAACTCTATCAAAAGCTAAAACCACCTCACGCTTTGTTTTACTCTTCAATGCTACTACCCATGTATACTTAGAAAAGGCGTCAATAACAACCAATATGAATTTAAAACCATTGTTGTTTTTGTAGTATTTTTTTACATCAATCAAATCTGCTTGCCATAAATCATCTATTCCTTTTAGGATAACTGACCGACGTGGGAAATTTCGTCTTGCAGCTTTATGAATTTCATTAACCACACCTTTTTTACTCATGTTGGATGGTGAGATGATCTCTCAAATCTACTATATGATCTTTGATCATATTACTCACGTCTACTTTAGAGCACTTGCGATGCAACTGTTCCTGAAGAAGACTTAATTCAGCTTTTATACTTGTGAGTTCTGCAAGAAAGTCTTCTTTTTTGCAATAAAGGTTGTAGCTTTGGTCGAGGTACTCTTTACTAACAGCTTCATCACCCTCAATTGGCAATTTCAATCCTTTTAATCTTCTTTTTTTTAAATCGTAATCACCTACTTCGTTTTGACTAAGTGTTTTAGTTAATGGTGTAAATTCTAAAGAGTCTAGAACACGCATTCTTTTATGAACGTGGTGACCAAACTTATCGATATTCATCATGTAACTAAGGTGGAGGTTATAGTTATAATAAAACTTAACTTAATTTGCACAAGTATTTATTTACTCAATATCTACACATGTTCTTAATTCTTTCATAACTGATAATATTTCATCATCTAATCCAGTGTTACCAGCATCTCTGGAAGCTATTAACAATTTTAATGTTTTCACTAAGTCATTTGGATCATTCCAAAAAATGTAATCTACACTTTTACCAACTTCTTTAAATAATGGTAATCCCTTCCCTTTCGCGGTGCTGCTGTTAGATTTGTCTGAAGGTGAACTTAACAATGGTTTTATAATTTCTAAATACTTAAAACCCCTATTGCTGTTAATTGGTTGATTTAAATCATATTTTCTTTTATGTGCATTCGTGAGCAATAACATGGACTTGTAAATTTGTTTGTCATCTTCAGTGACTACTCTTAAATCAGGTTTTCTTTGATAGAGTAATTCAGATAGCCCTCTTGTTCTATTAAATGAATGTCCAGCTACTATAAATTCATTATCGGTTATAGTAACGCGCTCTGTTCCGATCATCGGTTTTCCATTTTCTATCCTGATTCCGTATGGAATATCTTTAAACACTTCTGATGATAAAGACCATGATGATATATCCTGAGGAGTAGGAGTCGAAACACCATCGGAAGTTTCAAAAAATAAATCACTCGTGTTATTCTTTGAGTTTTGTTCAAACTCTGAATCACTTACAGATTGATCAAAATTTATATCACTTAATGAATTTTGCAGTGTATCGTCTGATATTTTAGTGGGTACCGATAATTTTCTTTTTCTAGAAAGAGTAATTTCTGGCATGGTATTGTCTTCTTCCTCACTATCTTGATAACCTCCATCATATTCTCTTGCACTAGAGTTTTTTCTGGCTAGCTGCTTTAATGGGTCAGTTACTGGTTTGAACATAGATTGCAGCGCTATTTCAGAATCTAATTTGTTGTTTTTCATTTGTTGAACTTTCTTTTTAACAGCCTCAGCAGATTTGATTATTTGCTGTTTTATATTTTTTTCGTCGTTCATTTTCGCAAACAGTACAACTTTCTAGTCGAAAAGCAAATGGAAAAGTGCTGAGTATATTGTTGAGAAGGTTTATATATTCATTTCAACCATCAACGTTTATAAATGTATCAAATTTCATTCTATAGCAACCTTTGTTTTTCTGACAGTCTTTATTTATGACTAAGTAGCTAAATTCATTTTTCCAAACTCTGGAACACATTTCACGAAACTGTGACCAGGTCATATCAGTGTTAACATGTTCATCATATACATGTCGGAGGTTTACGTCATCTTGCTTAAATAAAATTAAAAGATTGGCATTGTCACGAATTAATTGTTTTGGGACTTTGGTGTAGGTTTGGTTTAAATAAAAACAGTCTATATTTTTATGTCTTCCCATAGCAAAATAATCTCGAATATTATTCTGATTTTCGCATGCTACATCATCAAAAATGATGACAGAATTTTGAGCGGCGTTAATAGGACTTAAAACTTCGTCATTGTCGTGATATTTAAAATAGGAGAGACCGGATACTAGATTCATTACCTTTTCTAAAAATATGTATTTTGGTTGGAAAATTGTTTTTGAGTACAGGTATACGTTACTAAAGTATAATCCATCTGGATGTAAAAGTAAGCCTATCACTAAGTTTGTTTTTCCACAGTTAGATGGTCCGCAAATAATGCAACGGATAGTATTGGGTAAAAGTACCTATCCCATGTCGGTGAGTTACTTTGTTTGAATCAACATTAATTTTACTGAGCTCTAGTGAATTTGGTTGTTTAATGAATTTCATGTTTATTAAATGACAATGTGTTACCACTTACATAGTCATTGATGAAGTGCGGCAAAAAATTAAAAACTCAACTTTTTATGTTATCTACAAATAATAATCATAAGAAATACCATCAAATATGAATATCGAATACGAATTATTGGGAAGGCTATCCCACTCGAGAGAGCACCAACAACGCGCGAAGCGCGGCTGTTGGTGCGATCGCAGAGTGGGATAGACTTCCCAATAATTCACTACTAACATACCAAAAGTCCTGACTCCCAGGTGTTGAGCGGGGGGGTTAAAGGCTGTAACTTTAGGCGGGTTAGACATTAACCAGGATATCTATATTCTAAAAGGGAATAAAAAATCTACAACTTCTTTCTTATTAATTTTTTTCGTTTATGAATCGGTTTAGACAATATGAAGCAATGTTTATGAATGTTTTGACTTGAAAATTTCAACTTTTTCCGAGGGCACAGCTCGAAAACGGTTAGGAATTAGAAAAAAACATATGATATAAAAGTTTTAGATAATTTTAAGAACTCTATTTTATTATAAGAAAATATTTCTCTGCGATGCACCGTTTTCGAGACATAAGTGAAAAACCAAAAATTCGTACATTTAACCCCCCCTCCTCCCCCCCGCTCTTTACCTAGGAGTCAGGACTTTTGGTATGTTAACAACCTAAGCCCCCTGAACAAGTTTCTGAAGGAATCGCTTAGTTACCTGCTCACGCACTCTACACCTCATTTTGGGTCATTTATTGACTGTACTACTAGATTTGTCATTTGTATGTACAATTTGACACTTGTCGATTCCATTCTATTCTAATCTACTAATCTATAATTTTTAATCCGGCGGAATTCTGACATTTCATAAGTGATGCTACTAAAAAAGCTCTTCACCGAAAAAAGGAAAAATTTTGATCCATTTAAGGGCAAACATTTTTTTTTCACTAACCAACCACGCATGCACCATTCGGTAGTCGGTATTAACATTGAATTTCATAGATATTAACTAATTGGATGGGAGAAAAATTAAAACGACACTCAATAAGGACAAATACCTTTTATTTTAAATTTCATTGTGCATATTTCGGTAAATATAAAAAAAATATGGCAAATTATATTCGACGACAGCGTGCCTTCCCAAGTCATCGCCCACACACCACTGTGCTTAGGGAAATTCAAGTCTTAAATGTATATTAAATGTACCTACATAAAAAATTACTACGCAAAGATTTAAGGTGAGCCTCCACTGTTGGCATCATACACAACGGACGTACGTACTTATCGTATTCAGTATTCTTTGTATATAAAAATATACAAGTGCGTCCACTTAATCGGCACTGTCGACGCCGTTTCTCCATATATTTATGTACAATCCGTTTGGTCCGATACATAAGATACCGATAGGTATACTTACCTTCAATCGACGCCCTAGACGCTGATGGTCACTATTGTCTTGTTCGCTTAGATTGTTCTTCTATGCCGTAGTAATGTTTTACATAGGTATTAAAAACAAGAATAATATCTTACAATTAGAAGCATAACAACATTTCACCTTTTTGTTTATACATATCTAATCAGCAAACTCTGAAAGGCTAACAAACTGTGATGTTAACATAAACTTCGATCGATCATTAAGTATCTAATCAGTAACAGCTAACCAGCCTTTCATAGTTATAAGTATGTGATGCCCGTTTGGCACAATGCAATCATAGCAATAGTATAACTTTACTCATAAAACTTAAATCAGTTAATACAGAATTCTTAGTACAGCTTTAACCATTTTGGTTAAATGAAAACTATATTCTTCTAGGTTTGATAGTTTACAAAAGCGAAAACATTTTACGTACTTTTCTCACATATGCATACTTTTAACTATCTAAGTTTCATGATAGTAATTTCAAAGCTTCGTAAACATCATTGGTGGTTGGCACTGTCAGCTGCATAAGTAGCTGTACAATTTTGTACCTTGTCAAACTCACAAACTGCTTATTAAAACATTGCCAGTTCGTTATGTAGCTAGTCTGACGAGGAACAAAACTGTATAGCTACTTATGCAGCTGACCGTACCTGAGTGGGGTCAGATTTGTATGACTCAGAGTGTACTAGACATTAAGTTAGGCACTATTTATTGCCGAGGAAATAAAAATCATTCATGCTACAATTTTGTAAGCAAACGGGCATGACTTAATTTGCCAATAACAGCTTGATTCCCGCCTTTTTTATTTCCTTTTTTAATAACCTATTAATGACTGAAGTCATCCGAAGACTAGAATTTGTTAAAAACGAGTTATCCGCGCATTCATTAAAACATTCATTTAGCATTTAATACTTACTATACTTTTGTCATATAGAGCTTTTCAAATACTATAAAATAAGATTTAAGGTGCCATCTATAAAATAATTTCATTAGATATACATTAAAATAATGCGAAAGATTTGGAATAATTTTAGTTGGGCTTTGAATTAGCGGGGATATTTTTATCAGGAATATTATACATTTATTCAACTCTTATAATTTAGGTTTTCTTTTAAAAATATCTATAAGCAGCCAGAGCTTTAGCGATATATTTGTGTGTCAAGAATTTGATATCGCAACACGCTAAGCAACTACATTACCAATTTGTTGATTTTGATATCTTTACGTGGGCAGTACTGTAAAAAAAACACTGTCATAATTCAGTACCAACGTAGCATTCGTAGCGACGGCGGTCAATATTCCATCAACATTGTCATATACATAAAATATATTAATTATTTTATATTTATATATTATTATTAAGTCACTTAAATTACTGTTAAATACATACATATAAATATAGTTATTATGTTGTACCTATACTATGCAGAGAGACTAGATAATAATATTATGTAATGGCCACAAAGTTTTAACAATTATGTTCATTTATACATACATATATGTTATATGTACAGCCCGCAAGGATGTTAGTTAGGTACATAATAATTTTTAATGCTCAAACGTTACAATATTACCGTCAAACAGCTATAAAAAAATTAAAACGTCAAAATGCAGTAACGCCAACATGACAATAACATATCTTGGGCTTTCTATTTTATCAGAAACTGTACTAGCTACGCGATTATTAGAAAAGAATAGAAAAATATAAGGACAGGTAAAGATTACTAAAGATACGACGTAGTAACATTGTATATGCAACACTATGTCATCATTTGAAAATGTTTTATATCCCCATTGAGTGATATATTCAGTGATATTATTTTATACATATTATATAGTTTCGTTGTATTTAAGTACAATTTTTTTCTTTCAATCAATTATTATTAATATACCGTAACTCTCTTTAGTTTTTGCAATAAAAAAACAGTAGAATATAATTATTATAGAAACAGCAAGGATGTGTGTTAATAATATGAGGAAATATATGCGTAACTAGTACATTTTTATGATATAATATATATTTTTTACATATGTGTAAAAGTGCAATGTTTTTTTCATTGTATAAATATATATTTTCGAGTGCTGTCAATCTGTTATACTTATTTAGTTTATTGACATTTGGTAGCTACGAACAGGTTAGGTTATAATCTACTTTCATTTTAAATTATTTTGCAAAAAAAAACATCTTGAATTACATCCACATGTATATGTATAAGGCAGAGAAATCTGACTCCTCTCAGAAGCTTTGAGAGAGGGTCAGGTTTCTCTGCACATAACCGTACGTATTTAAAAAAATACATATAAAGTAAATTAATATTTAAGCATTACCAGCATTTATTTATGTACATTATTTTGGCAATATAAACGTTCATTTTAAAAAATTACCCATATGATGTATTGCTGTGAATCATAAAAATGCATTATCTTTAATGGCATTACAAAATCATCAAACCGTCTATTTGTTAAGATTAAAATGAAAAAAATATCAGCACCAAAATGATAGAAAGAGTCCCTGTTGTCATGTAAAACTTTTTATTATACTTTGCAAAATATAGCACGGGCCCCTATGACAGCTGTACAGTGTGTTGCAAAAAGGGTATACTAAGCCGAATCCGACATGTGCAGCATGGTATATCTATCGCGAATTTTGAAATTCTGATTTCAGTTTTGGGCTTAGATATACCATGCTGCACATGTAGGTTTCGGCTTAGTAAACCCTTTTTGCAACATCCTCTATAAAACATTCATTTTATCTGTCATTTGTAGGCTGTCAAGGGAAAGCGAACTGTATTAACCAGGCATAAGCATCAATCAAACGCCATGCTATATTTTACAATAATGATACAAATCGAACGATTCTTAAACATAGTTTAGCGTCAAAGTTAAGCCAAAGATACGCGTTCATTTTTCGAAAAGCAAAATGCAGGCTTCCTATTGGCTGAGCCGAAATGTCATATTTGAATTGCTTTATTATACGTCTTATTACAGTCCTTACAAAATGCATAAAATAAATCTTTTAACAACATCATTATCGTCATATTTTAATATCACACGGTCACATTTTCAGTAAAAATAAAACAGTAAAAAAAAACTCTCTTAGCACAGGCTAAGTCACAAAGCACCTAATATTTAAAATGATATTCATAATAATAGTATTAATTATTAAACAAAGAGTGAGCATTTATTTTTAATAACATTTCTTTATTTATTTCGAAATCGCTTACGACTGTTTTGAAGCAAAAGGAGAGATCTAAAATCGCATTTTTTTTAACCATAAAAGCCTTATGTAGCTACAATTTTAAAAGTAGGTATCCACATATTTATAGACCCTATCGCTTTCAGTATAAGGTCTAAAATAGCGTAGTAACGTGAGTTTTTTTTTTAAATCGCATATTCGCGTCAAATCAGGTCACATAACTCACATATTTTATCATCCATCTGGCTTAATAAGGCATAATTATTCGCTATGTATACATAGAAGATTTATTATTTTAGTGATAATTTTGCTAGGTTCCATTTGATACATACAGGCTGATGTTTCTTTTAATCTTGTCCGCCGAAGATGTCAGCTGCCGCTCGAATCTGAAACCAACGACGTACTGTAAATACAGGGGGTATATTTTATTACATAGCTCGCTTGCGAGTCACTTCTGACTACGCCTTCGGGGATGCGTGTTTTGAAACTATACAAGGCTAGAACGCACCCATAGTGTGCTAGCACTGTATAGTTTCAAGAGAAAAAAATAAATATTTTAGTTGAAAATATACACGATTTGTGCGTACTAATCGCGTATACTTTCAAGTTGGGATTTACTGAATCATTCCGGTAAATATACATTGCTATTACGCATATTGCATGATTGGCGTAATAGTGGCTTATAATATAACCAACGGCGCGGCGCTCCTTGGGAGAGGCTTATGTCCAGCAGTGGATGATTATTGGCTGATGATGATGATGATATAACCAACATGCTGATTCTCAATTACTTACCTAACTATTTGCACATCTAGATTCTAAATATCTGCATTTTACTAAATTCAAAACCGCAATTCCTACGAAAGTGGGTGACTAGCTTGCGTGTTGCGAGTCATGCGAGTCACTTCTGGTTACCCCTTCAGAATACAGTCACCTTCCTACATACTAAATTTCACCAAAATCCATCCATCCATTCTGCAGTGACAGACAGACAAATATAGCGCTGTGATATAGTGACTTTTATCGCGATCTAGATTTTAAAAAGGCCGTATTTATGGCGAAACGCTTTATAGTGCCGTCTATCGCGATCTAGATTTTAGAAACGCCGTATTTATAGCGAATCGCGATATACTGACGTTTATCGCGATCGAGATTTAAAAAATGCTGTATTTATAGCGAATCGCGATCAAAATTTTAAAAGCGCCGTATTTATGGCAAATCGCGATATAACGCTGTTTATCTACATCCTGCATGTAATCCAGGATCTTACCTACCTACATACCAAATTTAACCAAAATCCATCCATCCATTCTCCCGCAACAGAGCTACAAAGCTACCTACAAACACACACACGCGTCTATAACAGCACCATTACCTCTGTCGGTTAAGGCGCGACGGAGAGCGGGCGGAAGCGGCGCGTGCGCGGGTCCTGGCGCGGCGGCGGCGCGGCGGGCGGCGGCGGCGGCGAGCCTGATGATGAGGAGCATGCGGAGACGGGTGGAGACGCTAGCAGGAGAGCGGGCACACCGCGGGAACCGCTCCTGCTGAAGGCCAAAAAATCTAATTAAAAATCATTTTTTTATCGCCATAAACACATTAGGTACATTCAGAAGGACTAGCACGGGTCGCAATTAGGACGTGACAAAAGTTCTCCGACGCGCTCGCTCTTGAGTCTGCGCGACACAAAACATTTGCAGGTGTAGTGGGGTGGTTAGTGGCAATGACGGAAGACAGAGCAGACATTTATGTATATCTGTTCTGCCTTCCTACTACATTATTATGATTTGAGTACTGTGAGTCAGCATGGGCAGCACCAGCGCTACTAGTACCATAACGGAACGGCGGTTTACGTTTTTGCGTTGATTTTTGAAAATTAAACACAGTCACGGAATCGCATACGTACCCGATGCCCCTTATTGACGAACTTTTGCAATCTACAAAGCGTAATTGCGTCATGAGCACGCTAGATATGCGCTCTGGTTATTGGCAAGTGGCTGTCAAGGAGGCTGACCGTGACAAAACAGCTTTAGTTTCACCGTTCGGTACCTTCAGATTTAAACGCATGCCAATTGGCTTAAAGAATACCCCGGCTACACTCATGCGTCTCATCGATAGATTTCGCTCAGAATAAACTCACAGGGATGCTACGGTACTGGCTTACTTGGACGATTTATTGGTAATTTCGGAGACTTTTTAGCAACACGTAGAAGTGCCATTTTTCAACGTCTGAAAGTTTTCACTTACGCGAACTTGTCGTACGATTTCAGTACCCCAGCTAAAAGATCCCTAAAGAGACCTTGAATCCTGTTAAGGCGATTCACACGGCTGCGGTTGGCGGGTTATCATTGTATGCAAATATCCTATTTGAACATAAATATTCTTCCACCCAAAGGTTTTCTTGAAAAAATCGCTTTTAGTGATAACACCGCCTTTTTTGTACCAATGTGTTTGTAAATAGATTTTGTAAATTCTGTTCTTGGGTACAAACAAAGAATATTCCATCCATCTATGTCAGTAGAAAATCCACAATCCGCTCGGTGAGGCGTTAAATTGTGTGAACCACCTAACCCCTCCACCACTCCTGAGGGCGTCCCACGCCTACCTCGAGTGCGGCTGCGGCGGCTGGCGGTGGCGCGGCCTCGCGAAGCGCAGGTTCAGTTCCCGCGCGGGGTCCGACGCGTACTTGTCGTGTGCGTTCGCTCGGCGACGTCGAAGCGCTGGAGGATGAAGGAAAAATTTTAGTTAATATATAAAAAAATAAAAAAAACACTCTCACGCCTTGTACTAATGTACTCCCTTGCGGGGTAGGCAGAGGTGCATTGCTGCACCCACTTTTCGCCAGAGTGTTATGTTAGTCCCAATGTAATAGGGGGCGGGCCTATTGCCATTTTACGGGCACATCCAAGACCCGAGAACAAATATCTGTGTTTAAACAAATATCTGCCCCAGCCGGGAATCGAACCCGGGACCTTCGGCTCAGTAGTCAGGGTCACTAACCACTACGCCATTCGGTCGTCAGTTAATATAATACACTGTAATAATTATGTGATACTTTGGAAAGGTTTGATTGATTATTGCCATTGGATTACTGAACAAATTATTTCAATAATAGAATATATGAATCTACATTATCCATCGGGAAATCCTGTAAGAGATGTGCGAAAGGTAATTGACGAAGCATGTAGTGGTTACATAAAATATCTATTTAGGTAGATTTGCATTAATATTTTTCTACTTCTTGGTAACAAAACCTTTAAAAACAAATTATATCTCCGCCTATTACGCATTCAAAGCTCAAGTAGAAATTTCATAGATTCTTAGAAAGCCTATTTCAAGGAGAATCGAATGGTATTAACAAAATGCAATAACTAATAGCGAGTCGGTCCTCTGAAGACAGCTCCACCTCTTTCTTTGACGATGCTATTATTATCTCCCTTCTCTGAGTCTCTTCTCTCTCTGAGAGAGCTATATTTCTCTCACCTGGAGTCAAGTCGTTGGGGTCGGGCGAGAGCGGTCCGTCGCCGCTCCACGAAGCGCACTTGGCCAGTCTGTTCTCTGAAGAGAGAGCTATCGGGATCCGGGATGTCGTTCCGCTGGTTGACGACCGCTGGGGACAAGATGGCGGATGTTATAATATGGCGGATGTAGATTTAGTTGCAAAGTATTATTACACGAGAGGCTGACGCCAGTGTGCAGTAATATCTTTGTGTAAAATGCATCAATTAAAGAGGATATTATGAGGAAGATAAAGAAAGAATATGAAAATAGAGGCCATTCCATAAGTGGGAATAGGAAGTAATAATGACATCTCTATGAAAAGCATAAGACGCATAAAATGTATACTTACGTCGCGCAAACTCTGCGACCCATCTCCGGCTGCACTGTTTATCTCTCGTTTGAAGTCTCCACTGCATCTGAAAACAACAAAAATAACATGGTTTTAAATAGGGCTAGGAGCGGTGGTAGCTCAGTCGGGTAAGCGCCCGCTTCTCAATCAAGAGATGCGGGATCCCGGCGCTGACATGTACCAATGAGTTATTTTAACTTAAGTACAATGTATACCATCGCTCTTACGGTGAAGGAAAACATCGTGAGGAAACCTGCATACCTAGATTTAGCACATCTAGATATGTCAACCCACCAACCCGCAGTGGACCAGCGCGGTGGGAAATGGTCCAAGCTTAGGAAGGCAGTTTAGACCTTGGGGATATGCACAAAGGTTCCACTCGAGAGAGCCAGGTGCAGGTACTTACACCCCCACAGAGAATAGAATAGAATAGGGCTTTCATCCTCCTCTATGCCTAATGCTATTGCACTACTCTATATGGTTGTATGACACTGTATTGTGTATTGACTGAACGCAGATATAATTGTCAGGCATCAATTAACTAAAACCAAAGCCAACCATGCCAAGATATATTTTGGAGGTATACATCAAAGAAGTCTCAATAAAGTTATATTTTATTCTATACAGGGTGATACAAAAAGGGTATAATAAGCCGAAAGGGGGTGGCCCCCTGACTCGAAGTCAAAGTTGTTCAGAATGACCCCCTGAGTGACCCCTTTAGAATACCCTTTTTGCAACATCCTGTATTGTATTGTTTGACGATGATGATGATGATGATAATTAATTCAAATTCAAATCTTTATTGCATTCCATAATTAGTGTTACTTACATAAGGTGTTTATGTTTTGTGATTATGTTGATCACATACCTGTCACTAATGACCAGATCCGCCTTAGCCTTCTCCGGCAGGGGGCTGTGGCTCTTGTCGCCGCTCCGGGTCGATGACCTGTTGAGCAGTAACAGCCTACTAATATTATAAAAGCGAAACTTTGAAAATTTTGTAGGCAGAAGAAAAAATATTTTATGAAAATTTCAGCGTTACCTCGCTCTTTTCCCGAGGCAAGTTCAAATGTTTTTCTTATCTATCTTTAGTTTTTTAGAAAAATTGGTCAGTTTGACGACTAGATCATACAGTTTTATTTATCGGGCGTATATTATTTACTAAACACCTGTATGTTATAAAGACGTTGATGGAAGACCCTGACGGGATAGCATGAGACGCAAGGCGCACATTGAGACGTGACAAAAGTTTTAACTTTCAGTGATAGTTATAACTATGGCCTTTGCTCAGAAGTGGGACATAATAGGCACTTAAAAACATTACCCTCCTCCTTCGGCAGTCGGGTAAAAATCTGAATACATCTGTACAGCAATATGTTGTTTCTATGATACATAGATGACGACCGAATGGCGTAGTGGGTAGTGACCCTGACTACAAAGCCGATGGTCCCGGGTTCGATTCCCGGCTGGGGCAGATATTTGTTTAAACACAGATATTTGTTCTCGGGTCTTGGATGTGCCCGTAAAATGGCAATAGGCCCGCCCCCTATTACATTGGGGCTAACATAACACTCTGGCGAAAAGTGAGTGCAGCAATGCACCTCTTTCTACCCCGCAAGGGAGTACATTAGTACAAGGCGTGAGTGCGTGTATGATACATAGATTTTGTATCTCACCTCTTGTCCCGCTGATGTTCCGTGGCGTCGTAGTAGATGGACGCCTCGTCGTGGTTGCGAGGCGCTTCGCCACCGCTCACCACTGAGTGGATTTTTACTGTAACAACATTATTATTCAATTATATTATGGTATGGGTATCCGAGAAATGTGTCAGGCTGCGTTCACAGTAGGCCAATTGTTGTAGGCCCGTTAATAACGACTAAGTGTGAGTGCAAAACTAGAAAAATGAGAACACTCGGCATACATACGACGACCGAGTGGCGTAGTGGTTAGTGCCCTGACTACTGAGCCGAAGGCCCCGGGTTCGATTCCCGGCTGGGGCAGATATTTGTTTAAACACAGATATTTGTACTCGGGTCTTGGGTGTTGATATTTATATTTAGTATCTATCTATCTATGTATTTGTGTAGATATATCAGCTGTCCGACACCCATAACACAGGTTCTGCCTAGCTTGGGGTTGGATGGCCGTGTGTGAGATGTCCCCACATATTTATTATTATTTATTATTTATTTACTGAACATGTACGCCGCCAACTCATGTGAACACATTTAATTTGTATAACTTCCTAGATTATTACCTTATTGTACTGAATATTGTGTATTTTACGGATGTGTACTGTTTGTGTTCCTAATAAATAAAAACAACTGTTTGACTATTCGCGCAGCCTGAGCTTAGAAAGTTTATCCCGTAGTATAATTCTAGAATAATCTAGAATACTACTTATAAGCATCCCGAGTCCACGTTGTTCTATGTTAACAAGTAACGCTACTTTTTAGAATTAATCCTATTTCAGATAATTTAAATTTTCCGAAACAGCTAGTTGTCCACTCCAAACATTTTTACCTCCAAGTAGCGGCATAATGGTTGATCGTACTCAGTGCAATATAGCTCTTACCCTCCTGACTAGAACCGTCATTACTCTCCGTCACCCACCACTCATATCTCTAGTCTCAAGGACTAGTAGTACCTAACAATGCAATCTAATATATCTCTCACCACTCATATCTCTAGCCGGGACGACTATAAACTTAGTGCAATCTAAAACGAGTCTTACCCTCCTGACTAGAAGCGTCGTTACTCTCCGTCACCCACCACTCATATCTCTAGTCTCAAGGACTAGTAACACAATACAATGCAATATAGCTCTTACCCTTCTGACTAGAACCGTCATTACTCTCCGTCACCCACCACTCATATCTCTAGTCTCAAGGACTAGTAACACAATACAATGCAATTTAGCTCTTACCCTCCTGACTAGAAGCGTCGTTGTTGTCTGCGCGCACGCGTATCTCGAGGCGCGAGGACACGGTGGCGGGGGGCGGGGCGGGCGGCGAGGGGGGCGGGGTGCGCGGCGCCGGCTTGTACGAGAGGTTCTGTAACAATTAAGTTATAATAATATAATAATAATAAACGTTTATTGCAGGCAGTTTACCCATAGTTCACAAATTACTTACATAAAAATTTATAGATTAAAATTAAAATAATAAAAACAATACATACAGTGGTTTAAAAAAATAAAAATAATTCAAAGATAGCTTTCTACCTAAAATACAGTTATATACAGGATGTTGCAAAAGTGGTGACTGGGGGGTCATCGAGAACAACTTCTGTTCTACGACTTTTGGATGTAGTCCTCTCGAGTATTAGGTAGAGATTGGTGGACTGATGTATTGATTTATTGATGGATAGATGGGTATATGGATAGATAGATAGATTGATTAATGGATTGATGGATGGTTGGATTGATGGACTGATGGATTGATAGATGGATAGGTGGATAGAAAGACGGATAGGTGGATAGAGAACGCGCGGATATTGCTACAAGTCTGTTCGGCGAACCGATTTTCATGAATCTTTGTCTAGTGACTCACAGGCGGCTGCTCGGGGCTGCCGCTGTGTCGGGAGGCCACGCCGCGCGTCACGTCCACCCTGTATCTTAGCGGGCCAAAAGGATGGATAGAAGGGTAGATGGATGGAAGGGTAGATGGATGGAAGGGTAGATGGATGGAAGGGTTGATGGATTGATGGATTTATGAGATAATGGATTGATGGATTGATAGATTGACGGATTGTCGGAATGATGGCTTATTGATGGATTGATTTGATGTATTCATGTATAGTTGGATTGATAGATTGATTTATTTATTTATTTATTTAAACTGGAACACCAGCAGCTTATACAACTAACATTTTTAAAACAGATATTAAAATTAAAATTTCGTTATAAAAGCCAATTAAAGGTACACAACATTCGTAAATTATCTAAGACAACTTAAAATAAAAATTTATATAAAATTAACAATTTTTTAACTTAACTAAAATATATAAAATGTTTTTCTAAGTACTAAGTACAGAGATCACAGTATGAACACAAATATTTATACTTTCAAACTAAAACAAACAATTAGGCAGGTAAGTAATAAGAATATTATTTCATACATTGGATTTTTTTCTTAAAACAATTATACGAATCGTGAAAAATGTCAAGGTTAACATTATCCAATTTGTTGCTATAAATGTTATGGAGATCACATAGCCTATTTACTGATGAATGTGAGCCTAAATTTGTACGGGGTTTAGGTCCACACATTAGTTTTTTAATTGGGTACCTCGTATATTTGAAAGGAATCGGGAAGGAAATACTCTCAAGTAGATCAGGACAGTCTATAAGATTATTAATAATTTTATAAAGAAATAAAAGGTCATGGGTCTCTCGTCTATTGCGTAATGATTTCATGTTAAAAAAAGTTAAGCGGTGATCATACGGAGATTTATGAGACACATTAGAGGAAATAAAAGCAAGATGACGGGTAAAGGCTCTCTGTATAGATTCGATACGATGTGAGTTGGCTGCATAAGAAGGACTCCAGGCAGAGGAAGCAAATTCGAGATGACTACGAACTAGGGAATTATACAGGATAATCTTAGTGTCAGCTCTAAAGCCTTTACTTTGGCGTTTTATAAATCCTAACATTTGCGCTGCTTTTTTAATAATAGAATCTATATGAGAGGAAAATTGTAATTTCGAGTCAATTATTATTCCCAGGTCACGAATCTCACTGACCTCCGTCACTGCATTACTGTCGAGAAGGTAATCAAAGGAATGTGGAACTTTTTTTCGTGTAAACTTAATATGAAAACATTTTTGAGCGTTGATCAACATGCAATTAATATCACACCATTTCAAAATATTATTAAGATCGTCTTGAAGAAGACAGTTGTCGTCGGTAGAAGTTATGGTACGGTAAATTTTTAAATCATCGGCAAACATTGAGTATTTACTATATTGGATGTGATGGGTCAGATCATTTATAAAAGCAAGGAAAAGAATTGGACCTAAATGAGAACCTTGAGGCACACCGGACTCAGCATAGAAGAATTTAGATTGAAAACCATTGATTGAGACAACTTGTTCCCTTTTTTCTAAGTATGAAGTTAGCCACTTTATTAATGAAACATTTATGCCGATTACTTCAAGTTTTTTGAGAAGAAGGGTGTGACAAACTTTGTCAAATGCACTGGTAAAGTCGATATAAATTGCGTCGACTTGCAGACCTGCGTCGACTGTATGGGACAATTCACTAATATAACTAACCAGATTTGTTTCGACTGAGCGACCCTTCCTAAATCCATGTTGTGATTTACTTAACGCATGATCTAAATTTTTTGTAAGAATTGGACAAACGATAGCTTCAAATAGTTTAGCAAAACAGGACAGGATAGAAATAGGTCTGTAGTTTTTCACTAAGGTGATGTCACCTTTTTATGTATCGGGGTAATTCTAGCTCTTTTCCACTCTGTAGGAAAATTACCATCTTGTAAAGATTTATTAAATATAATGCACAATGGGAGGGCTAAGGCTGTGACGCACCGTTTTACAAGTAACGGATGAATGCCGTCCGGACCTGCTGATTGAGATGCATTTAGTTTATTAATACATTTAATTATTACTCTTTCAGTTATTCCGTAGTTAATATTGGTAGTTATAGGGGTAGTGGAGTTACTATTATTAGTTCTGGCTGAAGAAGAAGTTTTTTTGTTATAGATATTAGAAAAATGAGTAGCAAAAAGATTAGATATGTCTGTTGTGTTGTTACCAATTAGGTTATTGAGATGCATCACTGTAGGTATAGTCGAAGCTCCTTTACGTTTGTCCTTCACATAACGCCAAAAAGCTTTGGGATTAGAATGAATTTCATTCTCCAGTCTACACTTATAGTCAGAGTAGCATTTATCTAAGAGTTTATGACATCGGCTACGCAGTAATTCATATTCAAATTTGTCTCTAGGGTTTTTAAACTTTTTGTATTTGTTTCTTAACTTGTTTTGTTCAGTTAGGAGACATATTAGTTGTTTGGTGAACCATGGAGGATATCTTGACATTTTTCTAGTTCGTTTGGGTACAAATTTATCAATAGCAGAGATTAATTTATCCTTAAGTATACAAACCATAGAATCTACATTATCACAGTAAGAGAATTCGGAATGCCAGTCGGTAGAGTTCAGTTCTAAATTAATACTATCAAAGTCAGCCTTATAGTAGTTGAGTGAGGGGCGTTCATTACATTTTAAATATTGAAGACTAGTAAGTGGAAAGTCCAGTAACAAACCAGGATGTAGTTTATCTAATTTGCTTAAATTTTCCAGTGAAACTGAGTTTTCTAGATTACTTATATTACTAAGAATGAGATCTAATATTTTATCATCACTATTGCGAGTGGTATTTATTTGGTGTAAGTCATTAGCATTAATAAAATCAACTAAAGCGTAACCTAAGTTATTGCTATAATTATTAGGAACCATATGATGAGAATCTAGGCTTGGACTCCAGTTAATAAAACTTAAATTAAAATCGCCAACTATAATAACATCATTAGTATTGTGAATAACATTATTGGCATTATCTAGAAATGTATTTAGTGTATTAATTTTTACGGGCGGAGGGAGATATACAGCGCAGATTGTAATTTTTCTAACAATATTGTTAACTTTAGGATTAAGTGTAACCCATAAATCTTCACAATCACTTTCCCAATTATGTATGCGAAAAGATTCTATGTCACGAGAAACAGCTATCATGACACCTCCACCATCTTTTTTTGCGGAACTAGTTATACGGTCTCTACGATATACAATATACCTATTATCAATAAATTCTGAATTACTTATATTTGAATTGAGCCATGTCTCTGTAAAGACAATAATTTTATAATTGTGACGAAGAATATTGTTATTAACATCTGTTGTTTTGGTTTTTATGCCTCTAACATTTTGATAATACATATCCATTATTGAAAAATTGAAACAATAAAAAACATTAATAAGGTAAGATGAGAAAATAACTACACTAATTAATTTTATGTAAGCAAGAAGAGTTCCTTATCACCAAGATTGGAGAATATTCATCTTTACGTGCTTGAATTCGCCCATTACGTACCCAAACAAATTTGTACGATAACTCCTTGGCCTTCTTACGTACTTCCGCATGGAGCGACTTGTTCGTCGGCGTCAGGTGCTCGGCGACGTAGACAGGCGAGCTGGGTCCATCGTAGCCAACGTGGCTTGTGCTTAATTTGTTTGCAGGGTTCTTTCTGTTGTAACTGGACACTGCAGCGATGAGAGCATCACGGTGGCGGGTACTGCGAAGCTTAGCTACTACCGTTCGGGGTCTTGGGTTCTCCTTATTGAGCTTAGCAACTCGCGTGACATGGAGGACATCGTCGTCTTTGATCTGGCAGTCCACTGACTTAGCTAGTTTTGTAATAATGCATGGTAAGTTTTCCGATTTTTTTTCAGGGAGGCCGTTTATCTCTACGTTACTTTCTCTCATTTGCTGTTCTACAAGACACAGCCTTGTTGATAGGTCATTGACACAAGATTTTAAATTCAAATTATCTTCTTCAAGTTTCTTAATGTGCGTTGACTTTTCCTCAAGGCTAGCTTTTAAATCCTCGAAATGCTGGTTAAAAAACGTCATAGCGTCGTGGAAGCTACCAATTTGTTGGTTAATGCTCTGGAGTTCGGCCATCACCAATTCTTTAATGCTAGACTTTATAGCCGCAGTTATTTCTTGTTTCAGAATGTCACGAAGATTAGACTCCGTCACATAGCTAGATTCATTTTGTGTGATGTTGTTGGTTTTCTTACGGGTGGTTATGTTGGAGTCTTCCGGCGTGGTTTTTAAATTGGGTTGTTTGCTTGAGGCGGGGCGGGGGGCTTGTGGAGTTGATACAGAGGTGGGCCCAATCGTGGTAGACGCACCTTTCGTAGACAGGCACGGGGTGCACTTCCAGTTGCTCTTGTTCTCTTTTGTCATGAGAGCATAGCGCTTAGAAGAGACATCTGCACAGTCAAGGTCGTATGTTTGAGCACATAGGGTACACTTCATAAATTGGGTATGATGTAGTTTGTTGTTGCACTTTACACACACATTATTTACTGGAGCCATTTTAAATTTCACTGGGTTAATATGATGTGTATTTATATCTTGCGTTTAACGGCAGCGAGCGCTCGAGTAGGGCACTGCAGCGCTGCTCTAGCGATAGCGCAAAAGTGACCGTTGGCCCAAGGTCAACGTTCCGGCCGTGAGACTCAAAATTACGTATTTTTTAAAATGTTTTTGGTTATTATTCACGACACCGAAGCCAGACACTGTTATTATAAGCACCAAAATATAGTTTATGACTAAAGGCTTCTAATGATGTACAGTAGCACAAATTACGGTTACTATTTACCACTTTTATGAATTAAATTATAAGAAGAACGTTAAGTACATGTTGTCAGTAAGAGAGCGCGCGCGCGAAAAAAATTGATGGATTGATGGATTGGTAGATAGATGGATTGGTATATTGACGTACAGATGGACAGAGACCGAACTCTGTAACGAACTGATTTTCATGAATCTTTTTCTATTTAGTGTCTAGTGACTCACAGGGGTGCTCCGGGCGCGCGGCGGCGGCGGCTCGGGGCTGCCGCTGTGTCGGGAGGCCACGCCGCGCGTCACGTCCACCCTGTATCTTAGCGGGCCAAAAGGATGGATAGAAGGATAGATGGATGGATTAATGGATTGATAGATGGTAGATTGATGGATTGATGTATTGATGGATTGGTGGATTGATAGTTTGAAAGATTGATGAATAGATGGGTGGATGGATAGAAAGACGGATAGATGGATGTATGTACTTACGGATGGAAAGAGAACGCGCGGATTTTGCTCCTACTCTATCTATGATGAACTGATTTTCATGGTTCTTTTTCGCATCTATATGGGTACTCACAGGGGTGCTCCGGGCGCGCGGCGGCGGCGGCTCGGGGCTGCCGCTGTGGCGGGAGGCCACGCCGCGCGTCACGTCCACCCTGTATCTCAGCGGGCCGCTGTCGCAGTCGAAGGAAGCTTGCTGCAGTAATGGTGGTCCGAGGTCTCTTACGTGGGAACCTGGATGATGGAACAGTTTAGTTTAATATCCATGAAACGATCCATGCTGTCGGATGGGCATGTAAAGCAGTCGGTCCTGCGCCTAGCTCTCTCCAGTCGTGTCGGTCAATCCGTCCCATTGGGCTATGAGAGTGATGGAACAGAGAGTGCTCCTGTGTACTGCGCACACACTTGGGCACTATAATCTACTCCTGCGTAGATGGCTGATCTCAATTGAGATTGGCCGCCGTGGCCGAAATTCGGCTAGGAGGACATTAGTTTAATATTTTATATTAATATTTAATTTTTCCATTCTCGGTTAGAGCATAACCAGGGAGTAGTGGTTAACTTTTGACACATCTGTCATGAATTTTATATGGAGATGACGTTTAATTTATAAATCAATCAATGTCGGTTAGATAACCGACAGTGGAGAAATCGGCTGTAAATGTGCTAAAATTGCCGCTACTTAGGTAAAAATACTCCATTTGATCAGCCAATATTGTTTCAGACGGACGCCATTTTGTTCGTTAATTCGTTTTTATAATTATATTTGACTATAATAGAGACCTATAGCGGGCTCGGTCGGTTCGATCCGTGCGAGGCGATTGGCGCGCGCTATACACTGCTCGGCTGCTATTGGTTGCGGCATTAACCCTCTCTTGCGACTCTTGTGGTCGCCCTTAAGGTATGGAGTACTGTGGAGCAACGCCATTGGTCTACAACGGCATTGACGCGTTCTGAATCCTCTTTTATCATGATAATGTGCTAAAATTGCCTCTATTTTGGTTAAGAAACTCAATTTTACTAGCCAATTTTGTTTCAGACGGCCGTCATTTTGTTTTTTTCGTTAATTTTCACTGTACCTAACAGTAAGTATTGTGACCTATAGCGACCGCTAGATGGCGGTGTGAGTATAGTGACCTATAGCGACCGCTAGATGGCGGTGTGAGTATAGTGACCTATAGCGACCGCTAGATGGCGGTGTGAGTATAGAGACCTATAGCGACCGCTAGATGGCGGTGTGAGTATAGTGACCTACAGCGACCGCTAGATGGCGGTGTGAGTATAGTGACCTATAGCGACCGCTAGATGGCGATGTGAGTATAGTGACCTATAGCGGCCGCTAGATGGCGGTGTGAGTATAGTGACCTATAGCGACCGCTAGATGGCGATGTGAGTATAGTGACCTATAGCGGCCGCTAGATGGCGGTGTGAGTATAGTGACCTATAGCGACCGCTAGATGGCGATGTGAGTATAGTGACCTATAGCGGCCGCTAGATGGCGGTGTGAGTATAGTGACCTATAGCGACCGCTAGATGGCGGTGTGAGTATAGTGACCTATAGCGGGCTCGGTCGGTTCGATCCGTGCGACGCGATTGGCGCGCGCTATACACTGCTCGGCTGCTATTGGTTGCGGCATTAACCCTCTCTTGCGATTGGTCTACAACAGTTACTGACCAATAGCGGGCTCGGTCCAGCAGCGCGGGCGCTCGGGCAGTGGCTGCACGGACGGGATGTGAACAGAGGCTGGGCGGGAGTTGCTGCGCGGGCTGGGCTGCGAAGGCGGCGTGGGCGGCTGTGGAAGGTAAATAGAATAGAATAGAATATTCTTTATTTGTACACAAGAATAGATTATACAAAGCTTAAATACAAACACATTGGTACAAAAAAGGCGGTCTTATCACTAAAAGCGATTTTTTTCAAGACAACCTTTGGGTGGAAGAATATTTATGTTCAGATAGGGTCAAGTGTACTAAAGAATTTATTAATTAAATATAAATACCAGCAATAGATGGGTTAGTGGTGCTTAACAGATTTAGGGCTCCAATACATAAACGTGTATGAGGTCGTAAAGGAGGGATTGGGAAAAAAACTGAACGGATTCGTACAAAATTTGGCATATGGGAAGCAGACAACTTGGGTAAACACATAGGCTACTTTTTGACTCTTCCGAGCCAAATTTTGTACGAATCCGTTCAGTTTTTTTTTAAGTAAAAAACCTACACAGCATACGCTAGAAAATTATAAAATAAAACGTAACTCTATACAAACAAAAGCATTGAATGATCCGGTTCAGCTTTGCTCAGCTACCTCATGTAAATGTATAATATTTTTTTATTTTTATTTATCATAATAAATTTTAGTTTTTTAATACATTTTACTAGCATATTTTAACCACTAAGGTTAGTATTACAGAAGGCTGTGCCATTGCTCTTACGGTGAAGGAAAACATCGTGAGGAAACCTGCATATCTACATCGTACATATGCATCCTAAGTTCATTGTACTCATTCAAAGACGGCAATGCGGCTCACGTCACGGCCTATCACATGTACAACCAAAAGCGGGTTTGCGAATCACCTCTGACCCTTTCGGGGATCGGTCGTGATCATAATGTATCTTCAAAGTACTATACCTTAAGCGGTGGTAGCTCAGTCGGGTAAGCGCCCGCTTCTCACGCCAGAGATGCGGGTTCGAATCCCGGCGCTGACATGTACCAATAAGTTCTTTTCTGAATTTAAGTACAATGTATACCATCGCTCTTACGGTGAAGGAAAACATCGTGAGGAAACCTGCATATCTAGATTTAGCACATCTAGATATGTGAACCCACTAACCCGCAGTGGACCAGCGTGGTGGGAAATGGTCCAAGCTTAGGAAGGCAGTTTAGACCTTGGGGATATGCACAAAGGTTCCACTCGAGAGAGCCAGGTGCAGGTACTGACACCCCCACAGAGAATAGAATAGTACTATACCTTTTCCTGCTCGGGCTCGGGGAGCGCGGGGGGCGCGGGGGGCGCGGGGGTGAGCTGCGTGCGCGGCGCCGAGCTCTGCGAGACGGCGGACGCGGCGCGCGGCCCGCGGTGTTCCGGCGACTGGAAACACACACGCCTTGTACTAATGTACTCCCTTGCGGGGTAGGCAGAGGTGCATTGCTGCACCCACTTTTCGCCAGAGTGTTCGGTTAATCCCAATGTAATAGGGGGCGGGCCTATTGCCGTTTTACGGGCACATCCAAGACCCGAGAACAAATATCTGTGTTTAAACAAATATCTGCCCCAGCCGGGAATCGAACCCGGGACCATCGGCTCAGTAGTCAGGGTCACTAACCACTACGCCATTCGGCGACTGGAAAAATTATAATAATAATTTACGAGCTGTTCCCGCGAGCTTCGCTTCGCCTTAAAAAGTTTACCCGTGGGAATACAGCGATAAAAAGTGGCCTATGCTCTTTCTCAGGGTCTAGACTATCTGTATACTAAATTTCGTTCAAATCCGTTCAGTAGTTTTGGCGTGAAAGAGTAACAGACAGACAGACACAGTTACTTTCGCATTTATAATATTAGTTAGGATAGGATTTGTTGAACCAATTACAAGTTTTGTTGAGTATTGCCCTCTGAACTGTGAGGGCAGATGTACATTATTGTTAATGCAGTAAATAATGTGGATATACTGTGTACGAATCACGAGTTGACCCAAGTCGATTGTGTCCTTTGATAGCAATTTACTGACATCTTGATCAGCGCCCCTGTCGGTAATGTTAGCAACTAATAAAACGCATACAAAATCTAGTTATTCCCCTATCGAATTACAATCGACTTAAGTCGACATTAATCGTGATACACATCGCACACAGTTCAATTCATGTTTGTGCGAACTTTGAGGTCTATATTCACGTATAGTGCAACAAACTTATCTGTTCCGGTGAGAGCGAACTAAATTGATCCATAAGTCATTACTTACTAATGAATTATATATTAATATAGATTAGATGGGTTTATTAAAACCGCAAGGGTGAATTACCAATACAGGCAAACTTAAAATCTTACAGTATCAAGAAATATTAGACATTTACGTGAGCTCTCACCGGAACAGATAAGTTTGTGGCACTATAACTTGACTAAGGCTTTTGGCAGTTCCCTTGAGGTTTGACATTCGTTCATAGATACTATTTGTGCAGGTGGCCGACGTCTTACTCAAAACTATTAACCATTTCTATTCAATTTTAAACATCTAGATAAATAAATAACAAATTCACCTGCAGTTGTTCCTGTTTCCACTCATTGTCGGTTGTCTCCTCAGAGTCGTCAAACTGGGACTTCCACAGAGAGACAAGTGTTAGTGCACCGCCTTTAGTGACCTGTGGGAAATAATATGACGGTTATTTCCAACAACTGCTGGGTTTAATTTGTCGATACGGATATTTTTGTAAAGAGACAAAGATTTATATCGCATCCTGGTTCTTGGTCTAAGTTAACCCGCAAGGGAGTTTCAGGGAAAAAACCGAGACTAACGGGTGTTAAACATATTATTGACGAAAAATATTCACGTGACGTTGGTATAAAAAATACCGTAAATTCCCAAAATTCACAGATGAAAACAAAATCGCCACTAACTATTTTACAGCCCACTGTTTTACATTACTGGGGGCTTTTACATAGCATAAATAAGTACATTACCTGTTGCAAAGCGGATACGTTTTCATCGTCCATGACGGCAAATTGCGTGTAGCTCTGGTCAGCCCTGTTGCGAGCCGCTCTTCTATTGCCTGAAAACATAATGTTTTAGTATTGAGAAAGAAGCAAAGAATATACACTTATTTCAGACAGGACAGCTCGTAAAAAGATAAGTCTGTTCTGCTTCTCTGTGTCATAAGTAGTCCTCACATAATGTAAAACAGACTATAGCACTCGTTTTTATTAAAGACATGATTCATGTTACTGGTCGTTTTGACAGAATGTCATGTTAAATTATTACTGTGCTACCACAAAAAACTTTAAACACTGTTTAACTAGTGTTTAAAACGAAATTTGACAAAACGAAATTTGACAGATTTTGTTGGCGTTTGACAGCGCTAAACGCCTGTTAAATACTGTCTAAGTTTTTGTGGTAAGGCCCCCAGATTTCAGGTTCTTACTTCTGTACGGTATTAAACGATATTAAAGTGGATTAGGTTGTTAATTAAGTTGGTAGTTTAGTATTTTAGTAGCAGCTTGTTTTACTATCCGATTGTTTATAGATAACTCACCACGTTTGAAGTGTGTGTCGGAGTGAACGCTGTCAACGTCAGCTACGATCCTAGGGCTCACTGCTTCACCTTGAAGATAATAAGTTGAAGCTGTTACATACTGTGCTATCCACACTTACGCTGAGTTGCAGAAAGAAACTGAGGCGCGAGCATAGGATTCGATACTATTTTCGAATCTACACGAAGGGTCGCTTTTACCAAACGCTAAACGTATTTAAATCAAATTTTATATACATTTTGTACCAACTGACAGACGTATGACAGGCTACTAAATACGTTTAGCGTTTGGTGAAATTCCACCTAACATGGAAAAAACAAATGCCACTTTTGGAACTAACAAATTTGCCTTACATTTTGACAGTGACATTTGACGATACGCAACGTAAACGGAGGTTTCGAATCCTGTGCTCGGGCAACTGTATGCTAATGTCGACCTTAAATGTATTGCCGCCTTGCTGACAGTATATGGACAGAAAGAGCCAGGCATAGATTTAAAAGAATAAGAATAAGAATAAAATTTTATTTCAGACCATGTCCATAAAACAACACGTCCAATGTCAACATTAGCTTTAATTCGATTAGTTTGCGTTGCAGTAGGGTGTTTCATACACATAATACTGAACGGGTTCAGTTGATACGGTCACGATCCCTTTCTGAGTGTGTGCTGTGACGGCACAACATATATCTTTTGGTAACTAAACACATCTCAACCAAACACATATTTGTGTTTGGTTGAGGCTCCACTCCCACTCACTAAATTGGTTCTGGCAGAATACCAGCGCTGTGATTATTTAATTGTAATCATAGTATTATGCTGAGTCAGAACCCTTTTGCTAACATGATAAATATACATGTTGCTTTTCTATCTGCATGTCTTATAATAATGTTTTGTGTTTATGTAATCTAAAAAATTAATGTTAGAAAATCTTGCTGTGTAACCTGTGTATGTGTTGTGTTAAGTAAATAAATAACTTATCTATCTATCTATCTATCTAACTGTACAGTATACATACCGGGTGTATTAGCTTGTGCCTGGGCGAGGTGTTGCACGCAAGTAGGTGGCGCCGTCACCACGCGAAGTCGCGCCAGTGTCGGGCCGCCGCCGCCTGTAAAACAAATGTTAGTGTTAATGTTATTACAGGGTCAGATAAAGATATAGGCCCGGTATTATAGGATTTACAGAGGGTTTGATACGTTCATAAAGAGCTTTGTAAATCGGCGAACAAAACAAAATTCGACTCTTTTGTGTGTTGGAAAGTCGTTATCATCTATTTTGTTCGTCACTCTTACTATCTGCCTCTGCCCTGTATCTGAGCTGGCACCAAGTCGAAGGTATGGCTCAGGGGATGGATGGTATGGCTCTACACTGACGAAAAACGAAGTTTCGAAGCGCTGCTGTGCAAGCTGTACCCGTATCACGAAAATTCGAGCTAACGAATAGAATCGAATGCGAGTGCGACTATTGTCAACTTGACAGCATTTTCGAACACTTTTTACCTTTCGAATGAGTTTCGAAAAGAATGACCACAGAGTACATAATATTATTCTGACAATGACCTATGGAATGATTCAAACTTTCGCAAATCTATACACCGCCATTTTGTTGTTGACATGTTGACAGCACTTTCGAATAGACTATCGAATAGAATGTGCTGCGTTTTTTCCGGATCGCTCTACTGATTGCACGACAGCTTTCGTTCTTTCGTTTTTCGTCAGTATAGAGTGATCATTCAGGACCGGACAATGTGGAAATCTACTCTTCGAGCCCCATGACCCTGATTAGGGATTTCAGAAGGGCTACTACGGGGCGCATTCAAGACGTGACAAGAGTTTTGCATCGCGCTCACTCACATCGCGCAGCCTCAAGAGCGAGCGCAACGGAGAACTTTTGTCACGTCTTAATAGCGCCCCGTGCTACATGGCCAGGACTAGATGATGATGATGATGATGATGATGACTACTATCTAGACTACTCACTGGGCGCGGTGGCGGCGCGTCCCTTGCACGGGGGCACGCTCTGCCGCTCCGGCCGGGTGGCGGTACCTGTGCCCGTCACCGCTGATGTTGATGTTTCCTGGAGAAATGGAAGATTGGAGTGTTATAGTAAAGTGCATATTATGTATCATATTAGCAGTCGTATACCTTGTTTCACGTGGAAAGACATCTGATACAAACAAAAACTACCCTTATTCGAAAGTAATAAGGGTTTTGTCAGATGTCTTTCCTCGTGAAACAAGGTATAGATGGTGTGTGTTAAAAGCATGTAATACGTCAAGACAATTTTCATTAGGCTATTATTGCCGTAATATTACAGATTTTACGAGTATTTAAAACGATTTTAGGCAGCGCTCAACTTCTGTTTATTGTTGTTCTAGCTTTTGTTGTATGAGAGTAGGTTTCCAATTGTTCCGTAGCCCCAAAAAAACGCATTATCAGAGGGATTTTCTCATTATTATTTAAAAACATAAATATATACCTTGACATTCCTTTCAGGGGAAGGCGCGGGGGTGGTCCGCGGCTCCTCTTTTTCAGTCGTTGTTGGCTTGTCCGTGGTGGCCGACTGAAACCATAAGATAAATATAAAGATATCTAAACATAATCACAAACAGAAACAGTTTCAGAAAATGAATAGCACCATCGGAGGCCTTATTACTAAAAGTAATCTCTAAGGGCCAGTTTTTTGATCCATGGTCAACTCTAACCATTAGTCAAGTACTCAAGCATGACAGCTGCATACGAATTTTGTTGATTTAACTAATGGTTGTCATTTTTGACCAAAATGGTTATGCTAACTACAGATCAAAAAACTGGCCCTAAGTTAATTTTAAAAATACACACTTAACACTGGTTTAAAGTTTTAGGTATGGTTATGTTTAGTAATGGGCTGTGGTCTGTGGTCAACTCGCGTAGTCCGTACTGTGCTCACCACGACGCCGTTGACGTGTGCGTTGTTGTTGACGTGTCGCTCCTCCTGCTTCTTGTCGTGCTTGTGTCATCTCCCGTCATCCCTACTGTACTGTGGTCATCTCCCGTCGTCCTTACTGTACTGTGGTCAGCTCTTGTAGTCCGTACTGTACTCACCACGACGCCGTTGACGTGTGCGTTGTTGTTGGCGTGTCTTGTGTCTTGCTTCTTGTCGTGTTTGTGTCGCGTCTGCGTGTCGGTCGCGACGGCCGTTGTCGCGTCTGTGTCGGGCCGGCGACGGGTCTGAAGAAACAATTACACATAATTACAAAAAAAGTAGAAGCGTCCGTAGTCGAGCGGGTTTCAGTGATCGTAACTGATCACTGAGGTTAAGCAACAACTGGCACGGTCAGTCATTGGATGGGTGACCGATTTCAAGTGGTTCTTTTCCGGACGCTTCCGTGCTTCGGACGGCACGTTAAGCCGTGGGTCCCGGTTGCTCCTTCGGAAGCAGTCGTTAAGCCTAGTCAGAGGCCTTCGGGCGGCTTGAAAACATCTGACAGTCGGGTTGCCCACTTACCCGACAACTCTCTCAGCACAAGCTTGCTTGTGTTGGGGTCCACCAACCCGCACTTGGCCAGCGTGGTGGACTAGGCCTAAACCCTTCCTTCATTGGAAGGAGACCCGTGCCCCAGCAGTGGGGACGTAATGGGTCGTGATGATGACAAAAAAAGTAAAAGTAAAAATGTTTATTTCCTTTAAAAATATAAAAATATAAAAATATACAAGAGATGATGAATGTACTGACCCCCACACTAGGCAATGCCTGTCCCCTGGAGGATAGAGATAATAATTAACCCATTTAAATACGGCTTTTTCAAGAACATAAAACTTATACAGTGCAATCTTGGATAAATTTGATATAAGTATGTTAGAAAATAAAATAAAAAGTGTGTTTGAGTGAGTAAGAACTTTATCTTATTAACGTGCCGTTGTCGACGAAAAATAGAGTTGGGGTCTATTCAAACCGAAGAGTAATCGGCTACTGCGGTATAGTGCCACAAACGTAAATGTCTAATATTTCTTGATTCTATAAGATTTTAATTTAGCCTGTAGTGGTAATTCACCCTTTCGGTTTTAATAAATCCATCTAATCTATATCAATATATAATTCATAGGTAAGTTATGAGATATGGATCAATTTAGTTCGCTCTCACCGGAACAGATAAGTTTGTGGCACTGTAAATACTTTGTCAAACAGGACTCGTTACTAGAGCGTTGCGTTGCGTACTGCTAGCGCTGGCGCTCTGTTTGACGGTATTTACCCGACTGCCGAAGGAGGAGGGTAATGTTTTCGATTGTATGTATGTATGTTTGTCTGTTTCTTTGTTCCCTCCTGTAGCCTAAACGGCTTGATAGATGTTGATGTATGAGGTATCGTTAGAAGCGTAATGATTGCGCAATGGTTATAGGCTTAAAATGTACATAGCGCCCTCTAGATGACATAAAGTGATGATCGAAAAAATATATTTTTCCAAATATGTCGTGTGGGGTATCAAATGAAAGGGCTTGATTAGCACATTACAAAAATATGCATATTGTATGTAAGTATTTAAATCACAACACCAAAATTATTGAAATAAAAAATGTTCATAAAGTAACACTACTGACATAAAATTTCATAAAATAAAAACAACTAAAAAGTTATAAATAAAAATATATAATTATAAACAAACAAAAAACCCGACTGCACGCTAAAAAGATGAAAACAAGCCCCAATGTTAATGGAAGGTATCCCAGGCGGGGACCAACTTGACCGCCACACAATGTATACTGTACCTATCTAAGTAACATTCAGCTAAATGTAGTTGCGAGTCCTTGCACTCTGCTGGTCCCCGCCTGCGATACTTTCCATTAACATTGGGGCTTGTTTTCATCTTTTTAACGTGCAGTCGGGTTTTTTGTTTGTTTATAATTATATATATTATTTTTTACCATATTATAGTAGTACAACACATCTTAGCGCCATAGCGCGGCGTCATGTTAGCGCTAGTAACGCGTCCTGTTTGTCAATACATAGGTACATATTAGGGCATGCAATACCGGTAATATTTTCAATACCGGTATTGAGTTCAAATACCGGAACTCAATACCGGTATTGAAAATATTACCGGTATTGCATGCCCTAATATGTACCTATGTATTGACAAACAGATCCCGGGATCCCGGTATTAATACCGGTATTAGACTTCCTTGTTATAAATGGCATATATTTTGTTTAAAGGTCGTATAGGGCAAAATACAACAAGAAAAAGCAATCAAATTCTGTATTATGTAATATTTTTTACGAGAATTGAGTATTAAAGTTAAAATTTTAGAACGCATGGACAACAAGTAGGTTTCCAAAGGCCAAAAACCGCATGTAACGGTTGAAAACAAGTGCACTTTCATAGTATGTAGGAGCACAGGGCTAACTATATCTTAATCGCTTGATTTATAGCCTAATAAATGTCCGATTCCGTTATTACTTCAATACCGGTATTGAAAAAAGCGTGGATTTTGTCCGGGATCCCGGTATTACGCAATACCGGTATTACGGTATTGCATGCCCTAGTACATATGGCAATAGTGGGACCGAAGCTGCAGCGGTATGTTACCGCTAGACGGCGGTAGCGGACTAATCCGCAGTTTGAATAGGCTCTTAGACAAACGCTTGTCAACGTGGTGAAAAAATTCGCCAGAAACTGACTGTGAGCTGAGCACGCATTGCTCGCGAGTATACAGGGTGTTGCAAAAAGGGTATACTAAGCCGAAACCGTTTGCGGCATGTTATATTATTTAAGCCCGAAAATGAAATCAGAAAGTTAAAATTTGCGAATAGTATACCCTTTTTGCAACACCCTGTATAAACTTCTACACTGCAAAATGCACTCTAACACTAAGACAACAACGTACATTATCCGGCTGCGCGGTGTCGGTGGGCAGCGGGTGCGCGGAGGGACACCTTGTAGAATGAACTCTAACACTAAGACAACAACGTACATTATCCGGCTGCGCGGTGTCGGTGGGCAGCGGGTGCGCGGAGGGACACCTTGTAGAATGAACTCTAACACTAAGACAACAACGTACATTATCCGGCTGCGCGGTGTCGGTGGGCAGCGGGTGCGTGGAGGGGCACCTTGTAGAATGAACTCTAACACTAAGACAGCAACGTACATTATCCGGCTGCGCGGTGTCGGTGGGCAGCGGGTGCGCGGAGGGACACCTTGTAGAATGAACTCTAACACTAAGACAACAACGTACATTATCCGGCTGCGCGGTGTCGGTGGGCAGCGGGTGCTCGGGCGCGGGGTGCGCGGAGGCGCGCGTGCGGGACACCGACACTGTCTGTAACACACATAATGAAAATATATTAAACACTCTGTATATACGGGAAAATATGGGTAAAGGTAACGAACCAGTACATTACAGGGTGATGCAAAAGTCGTTTAACAAGCTGAAATGCGCCGGTATTTGCAAAAGATGCAAAATATAAGGTGTTCAGAATTACCCGTTGTGTTGCATTGCTGAACTACTTTTGCAACAAAAATATGTATTATTCCATACAGTTTATTTTTCACATAAAACATTGTACAATAAATGAACGGAGATTTGCATGTATGTATGTTTATGAAACTATGAGGTGAACCCAAAAATCTGATGTTCTTATGGTCATTATGTCATTCAAAACACACAAAAATACTATGATTTCTAGGTTTTATGATAAACCAATGGTATCAAGTATCAACAGTGGACACATACATAGATCTTACCTACTAGTCGAGGTATATAAGCAATATGCCTGTCTCCTGAAAAGTTTATTTTATCATTTAAATCAATATTACGTTATTTACATACCCTTTTACAGTAGTATACTGTTATAAACAGTGTGACCTTTCGTAAGGGTACATAATTATAAGTTGTATTGATATTAGAAACTTTGACTAAACATCAAATAAATAAATATATAGGTAGATATTATATGTACCGCCCTTATCAAAATATGACAAGAGGGTGTAATTAATAATAATCTGGTTGTACAATTCCTTTCACGTAACTTGACCAATGTTCTTGTTCTATTTAGTTGTAATCGCCTTGATTCTTCTCGCCATATTTGGTCAGGTTACGTGGATCGTGTTTTACACGCAAAGGGCGGACTTACCGCATCCCTCTCCCAGTCTACCGACCCGTGGTCTCTACCAGCTATATGTGACCGAGGAAGGTAGAGGACATTATATGACAGTAGAGGACAGTAGAGGACAGTAGAACACTCACCGCGTCCCGCTCCCAGTCGCTCGCTCATAGACTGCCTGCACAAACTGTACGCTAGAGGAATGTTGAGGACAGTTGAGGACAGTAGAACACTCACCGCGTCCCGCTCCCAGTCGAGCGGCTCGTGGTCGCGGATGCCGCGGCGCTTGCAGCAGCGCTCCAGCAGCCCCGTCAGCATGGCGTAGTCCGGCGTGTCCAGGTACTGGAGCGACTGGATGTGCTCGAGGAACTGCGAGGAATGTTGAGGAACTGCGAGGAATGATGAGGACAGTAGATGACTCACCGCGTCCCGCTCCCAGTCGATCAACCCGTGGTCTCCAGTTACTGGATATACCAAGACGACTCGAAGAATGTTGAGGACAGTTGAGGAATATTAAGGACAGTAGAGGAATGTTGAGGATAGTAGAGGAATGTTGAGGACAGTAGAGGACTCACCGCGTCCCGCTCCCATTCGCTTGCTCATAGACTGCCTGCACCAACTATACGCTAGAGGAATGTTGAGGACAGTAGAGGACAGTACAACACTCACCGCGTCCCGCTCCCAGTCGAGCGGCTCGTGGTCGCGGATGCCGCGGCGCTTGCAGCAGCGCTCCAGCAGCCCCGTCAACATGGCGTAGTCCGGCGTGTCCAGGTACTGGAGCGACTGGATGTGCTCTAGGAACTGCGAGCAATGGCAGAGGACAGTTGAGGAAAAGTCCAGGATATATATTAAATAAATAAATATGTGGGGACATCTCACGCACGGCCATCCGACCCCAAGCTAGGCAGAACCTGTGTTATGGGTGTCGGACAGCTGATATATCTACACAAATACATAGATAGATAGATACTAAATATAAATATCAACACCCAAGACCTGAGTACAAATATCTGTCTTTAAACAAATATCTGCCCCAGCCGGGAATCGAACCCGGGACCTTCGGCATAGCAGTCAGGGCCACTAACCACTACGAGTACGCCATTCGACCGTCAATCAAATATTGGTTTAAACGTACGGCTGTGTGCCTCTGCCTACTCCCTAGTAGGCTGTTTAGTATGCCAGTTTTGCGCTTAGTAACGAGTGAACCGTTTGGCTATTAGAGTACGCAGCTTTATTGCAGGACCAACAATAGCAGAAACAGTTGAAGATTGATTTGAATAGATTGAAGATAGAACAATATGTGCCGGGGGCGAGATTCAAAAATGAAGATCATGGACTCATGGTATTACTGAGGAGGCTAATGTTATTTTATGTGTAAGCTACTAAGAGCTGATGATGAACCAAAAAAGATGAAATAATAAAACCAGTTAGTAACATACCTGACGCAGCTCCGAAGGTAGATGACGCAGTAAGAGTCGGTGGTCGTACTTCTCTTTCATCAGGCCAACCTGAAATTAAATAAAACAACAAAAAGTTTATGATAAGGATAAGATAAAGATAAGATAAATCTTTATTTGCGAAAAAACATGGTATAAAGATGTTACACAAGCTTGGTTTCACATGTTTTGCAAAGTAACTTTTGCATGCAAATTTTATATTACACTAATATAATACAATTTACTCAAATATTTACAATTAAAACCAATTAGACATAAGTTATTATTTACACGACGACCGAATGGCGTAGTGGTTAGTGACCCTGACTACTGAGCCGAAGGTCCCGGGTTCGATTCCCGGCTGGGGCAGATATTTGTTTAAACACGAATATTTGTTCTCAGGTCTTGGATGTGCCCGTAAAATGGCAATAGGCCCGCCCCCTATTACATTGGGACTAACATAACACTCTGGCGAAAAGTGGGTGCAGCAATGCACCTCTGCCTACCCCGCAAGGGAGTACATTAGTACAAGGTGTGAGTGCGTGTTTTTTTTTTTTTTTATTATTTACATTAAAAAATTATAAATTGTGTCATTTAATTTACATAAATATGTCAATATAAGTGTCAAATGGTAAATAAATAAATTGAAATTGAAATATGATATTAAAATTTTAAATTACTGGTCCCTACTGAAAAAATCACTTATGTCATAGAAATTTTTCTAGGAATAGCGGTAATAATAGTTTCTTTGCAAGTACAGATATAACATTATGTTACCTAAACTTTAACCTATCGAGATTGTCTTTTTATACATGGTGTTAAAAAAGTGAGTAAAACTGGAGATGTTTATTTTTGCGAATTGTCAAAAGTCGTAGAACAAAAGTTGTTGTGTCTGAATACAAAAACATCAGTGTAAAACCAGCTGTCATAAATTCACCCACTCTACCTTCAAGAGCAGTTAGTAAGGTAGAAGTGGTGACCTGTTTCTTGTTTACTCTAGAAAATCACCAGTGTAAAATCTGCCGTCATGAATTTTGTAAGAACATAAACTAACGTAGAAGTGTTCACCTGTTCCTTGTCCTTGATCTTCCTCCACGGCAGCTGTCCGATGACGAATTCCACCAGCATGTAGAACAGCGACCAGAGGTCGTCGTGGCGGCCCATCTCCTTGTTTTTGTGTGCGTTTATGGACGCGTAGCGTACTGTGCCTGTGGGGATGTGGAAAAGTTTGATAAGTTTTGCGACAAAATAAGTTTACCATACTCGGTTACGTCATAACCATGGATTAGTGGTTGACTTTTGACACATCTTTCAAGAATTTAATATGGAGATGAGTAGATGACGTATAATTGATCAACTTTTCCCTGGTTACGATTTAACCGACTATTGTGAAATTGGGGCTAAGAGGTAGATACATTGATATTTCATTAGATTTGGACCATAAGTTAGTAGCTTAAAGTTCATTATAAAATGATAGGCATAATTTGGACCTCTACTGGTGTCAAAATCCAGACATAAAGTTGAATATTTATGTAAAGAAAAGTCATATTATAGAGTCGGTAAGAATGCGATTAAAAGTTTTTTAATTAATTTAAAGCCAAGAAATTTGTTTAGTTTCACAAAGCTTTTAAAGGGTCTCTCAAAATCCGGGATTAAAAGATTGCTGTTAAACTTGCAAAAACGTGACTTTCTTTGCGTAAGTTTTTTTTATGGGTTCAGTAGACCCAGATAATGAATACAGACTACAGAAGAAAACTAATACTTTTTCTTTTTTTAAAACGAAATCCTGAATTAGGGATATATATACCTACCATTCTAATGTTCCTACTTATTAATTTACTAAAATTTGGTTCTTCATCGGCCGAATTAAAAGTCCATCTACTCAAACGTCGTATTCGATTATATTTTTTCCATTTTTGCGATTTCAAAACTGTTATTCTGCGTTTTTAACTATCGAATGACAGCTTTCAAAATTGAAACGTTTCCAAATAGGGTTTCCGATCGCAGGAAAGTTCCGCTATTCGAGAATGTCGAATCTACACCGTATTTTTACACTAGACACCATAAATGTCGGACAGATACATTGTGTACACTGTAAGAGCAATTTCCGATTAGTGTGATATTGCGGCCGGCGTTCCACAAGGTGGTGTGCTATCTCCACAACTCTTCTTTATTTTTATTAACCTTTAGGCGGTATTATCACCAAAAGCGATATACCTTTAGACTTTACTATTGAATGTCGCGTAGAGAATTCGGAGATAAAAAGTCAAGTTTAATGTCCTTATGCTAGTTCTTAGCTACCTCCCTATCGATTTTCAGCCAAATCCGTTCAGCCGTTCTCGAGTATACATAGTGTAACTAAGACTTCTCTCTGTTACAGCCGGCGTTCCACAAGGTCGTGTGCTATCACCTCTTCTTTTCCTTATGTTTAGTCGGTCTTATCCCCAAAAGTAGTGTATGTAGTTACCTCTGAAGCCTGCGGCGGCGCGCGGCGGCCGCACCTGCCCCGTGCTGGTGGTGTACTGTCTCGCGAGGCCGAAGTCCAGCATGTAGACTTTACGACAGTTCGACGGGTGACGGCCGATGCTGAAGTTGCTCTGATGGGGGAGAGAGATAGAAGATTAGAAATAAGGGATAAATTAAAGCCTCAAGGGATAGTCTTGAAATGGGATCCATATTCATAATATTCAAATTCAAGAGGTATTTATTGCCACTAAATGCACACAGAAATACAATAATACAAAATTAAATTAGGTTACTTAACTAATTAATAATATTCCTAGGCATATAGTGAAAAAAGGAATAGTCACAGACATTTATTTATAGACACTTTATTGCATACAAAAAACATAAACAGACAAAAATACAAAAAAAGACATGTTGCGAGTTGTGTAACAGCAAGCAACGCTGGTTTTCAGACTGCCCCTTTTACTAAACTAAACTTAAAAAACTACTGGGTTTTTACTTTTTAATTAGAGTGGAGATCATGCATCAACTTAATGTTGTATAGTAATATAATGTGTGTGTATTACCTGTATTGTTACAAACAATACAGTCCACTTCAATGCAATACCACTCATTTCTAAAAACATAAAAATAAGTGTGTTCGAAACAAAGGTAAACTATTATATTTATTATCCTAACTAATATTATAAATGCGATAGTAACTGTGTCTGTCTGTCTGTCTGTCTGTTACTCTTTCACGCCAAAACTACTGAACGGATTTGAATGAAATTTGGTATACATACGGTCTAGACCCTGGGAAAGAACATAGGCTACTTTTTATCCCGGAATTCCCACGGGAAATCTTTTTAAGGCGAAGCGAAGCGCGCGGGGACAGCTAGTGTTCTATATATATTATTATCATTTATTACATATATTACCAGAAAAAACATTTATAGATAAGTAAAATCTTGCTGTTGCTTCATTAATAAGAAAGAACGTAATTTAGTTTTAAATGTGTTAAGGGATTTTATTTGTCTTAAGGGCGGAGGCAAATCATTCCATATTTTACATGCTACATAATAGGGTATAAAAGGATCACGAATATTATCAATATAATATACTACGCATCAAACTGAACATCATGTAAAGGCATGGTTTTTAACGTTAAAGATTTAATACAAAGTTAGATACCTACTTGGGCACTCTGACCTTATCTTTACTTATGGGATATCGAAAACCTTTTCGACTGTATGATGTACAGTTTGACTTGTAGATTAGGTGATTGAATTTATCGGAAGCATGCCATTTGTAAAGATAAATAAAATAAATAATAAATTTGTATGTTTTTTAGGAGGTTAGAAAAAAATGTACTCACAGGTTTAATATCTCGATGTAGGAATCCAACAGAATGTATGGAATCTATTGCTTTTAGTATTTGTATTCCAAGCCTGCAAACAAAAGATTACAATTATTTTAAAGAACAATATAGAAATACGTAACAATCGCCTAGAAATAGTACTAAGAGCTCCATCATGATAATAAAGATAATTTTCGACCATTCTTCGGCGATCCAACTAATATGACCATATAACTTACCTAAGCGTGACAAGCAATGAAATGAGGCAACCTACTTTCGGAAACTTTTCGGCCATTCTTCGGCCATTCGTCCACAACTCACCTACGCCTGGTAAACCAAACGCTTACATATGAGGACAATGACTTATAACTTTCGGCTATTCGGCCACAACACAACTAATCTAAGTATGGTGACTCTACAATCATATAGGGTTGACAATGACTAATGACTTTCGGCCAACCTTCGGCCACTCGGCCATCATACTCACCTAAGCGTAGTAGACAGCGAGAACGCGCCGCGCGGCTGCGCCCGCCTCAGTTCGGCCAGGTTTCGGCCCTGCAGCTGCATCACTACGTAGTTGAAGCGCGCGTTTCGGCCGCATCCTATGAAGCGGCAGACGTGCTCTTTGCCTGTGGTTGAAGAGGAGAAATATTATGAAATATTCGTCTATATTTCAACAAAATGACCTAAGAGTACGGGTGGCGACTGACACAGAATGTTCGCCCGATATTTCGGTGAACAGTTTGGCATGTCCTGCCGAATATTCGACTATACCTGGATCTTTTATTCGACGGAATTCTGACAGTTATCTACTTTTGACATGTCAGAGATCACAAACCATTTTTGGCTGAGCCCTTTTTTTCAATACGAGTCTGGAGGGCCACTACCAAAATCAAACGAACGAACGAACAAGAGCTCGAACGACTCTATCTCGTTGTATTAAGCGTGCCGATTGCGTGACAATTCTTGTTCATTCGTTCGTCGATTTAGAGAGTGACCCCCCTGAACATCTAAGTCTAAACTACTCTATACATTTTATTTGTTAGTGAATGTACCTATCCATTTTATAAAGTGCGGCGCTCTAAATTAAAAGGGGATATACCTACGGTGAGTAATAATTACGTCCCTTTACATCACAAAAATAATATACTTAATTAAAGTGTAAATTAATAAATAAAGAAAAAAATAAAATTGATTATTAAAATATCTAATCGATCATTAAATAATAATAAGAGCGGTGGTAGCTCTGTCGGGTAAGCGCCCGCTTCTCACGCAAGAGATGCGGGTTCGAATCCCGGCGCTGACATGTACCAATGAGTTCTTTTAACTTAAGTACAATGTAGTATACCATCGCTCTTACGGTGAAGGAAAACATCGTGAGGAAACCTGCATATCTAGATTTAGCACATCTAGATATGTGAACCCACCAACCCGTAGTGGACCAGAGTGGTGGGAAATGGTCCAAGCTTAGGAAGACAGTTTAGACCTTGGGGATATGCACAAAGGTTCCACTCGAGAGAGCCAGGTGCAGGTACTTACATCCCCAAAGAGAATAGAATAGAATATCTAATCATTATTAATACTAACCGATTATGATGATACTTAGACTGCTCAATGTAAGCCATTAAAAAAATGAATAGTGGCAATTGGTTCAATCGTTTCGGAGATATGCGTGGACAAACATTATAAACATACATACATCTATACAATTTTGCAAGTAAGTATATTTGTTTGTTGTGCAGTCCCAATCTAAGTGCAGTAAAAATCTTTTTTTGAAATCGATCAAAAAGGTTTACTATCCCTGAATTTAGTAGGAAGTGATGCCAGCTAAAGAATAAAATAAAGTCATTAATATGAATTCCATACATTATCTGTCATTTTATTTTTTTATTGCCCAGAAATGGATCCAAATTTTTCCTTTTTTCGGTTAATAGCTTTTTAAGTAGCATCACTTTTGAAATGTCAGAATTCCGTCGAATAAAAGATCCAGGTATAGTAACATACACAAATCAAGCGAAATAATAGAGAGAAATATTGAGACTTTAACTGAACTCATGAACTCACTTTCATTTCATTTCATTTCATTGTTATCGACGATGAAAAGTAAGAATTAATTAATCCACATATTTTATGAAGTTTACTTTACAAACGTCTAAAAACTCTAAAAGGTCTCTTAGCCGGAAAGTTCAACCAAAGACACAGAAGACTGATTATTATTACCTTGTAGTTTCTTCAGAATGATTATTACCTTGTAGTTTCTTCAGCACAGCCACTTCCATCTTCAGCACCTGCTTGGGCTGCCGCGCTGACTCCACTTTCAGCGCCACCTAACGGGAAGAATTATTACTGTTATAATACTAACATTGCAGCCGATATAGAAGGCTCAAAATTTTGAGTTAATTAACTAACAAAACTAAACCCAGCCACTAATTTACGCAGCTTTAAGACAATAACACAGATATTTTTGATTAGATGACTTTCGGAAGTGGTTTGAAACTATGGCTATCGCTATCATCATCATCATCATCAGCCTATAGCAGTCCACTGCTGGACGTAGGCCTCTCGCAACGCTATCGCTATAGTATAGTATAATTTTTTTATTACCTGTTCCTGCGTGACCAGGTCAAGACCCTCATAGATCTCTCCAAAACCGCCACCTCCTATTTTCTTCACCACCTGCGAAAAATAAGAAAATACATATTAATAAATAGTGTACATTATGTAGCTTGTAACGTTATTTATTTTACAACGTTACCTACTTCATTATTAAACTTAATTACCTAAATCCATCCGCGAGCGAAAATGGTTCGTTTGCGCTTTGCTTCGCGGATCCCTAAAAAACTTGTCCAGCGACCGGTTCGACTCGCAGCGAGGCTTGGCCACTGCTATTCGCCGCTGCGATTGTTAAACGTCTCGAGACCCTCGCTGAGTTTGTGCGTGCGCGCTTCTATCTCGTTCGCCAGCTCACCGTCACTAACGGCCGAGTCGTAAACATTACAATTACATAATTAATTAAAGGCAACTACGTACTTGTGTAATTAAATAAACTAAGTGTTGTACATGCAGTTCCCCACACTTCTTGGGTAAGTTGCGAACAGATACCTACTTATTTTTAGAGTTAGTTATTATTGTGCTATTGTAGTTCTAAATAGTGCTTGTACATATTTCGCCTTATCATATTTAATAAGTGAGCAAACGAGTAACTAGCTTTAATAATGATAAGTTTTTTTTACTAATTTCTATCGCTTGCCGCTTGAAGAAGATTAAGATGGCGAGTGCCAAATATTGCTAGTCACTCACGATTGCATCATCCTCATCATACCATAATACTTTGTCGCATTATTTTTAAGCACTAAAGGTTCTGGTTAATGGTTATGACCCTTAGTATAGTTAGTTAGTTAAGCAATCCTAGTACATAATGATCATGTTGTAGTTAGTTTAGAAATATAGTAATTGTACAGAACTCCCAGATAGTAGGTATAGTTATTAACTTGTATTATTAATTTATTTTTCATAACTCCGCTACTGATAACTTTCACCGCCACTTTCAAGCTTGTTGGGTTTCTTCTTCTTTTGCCTAACCAGTGTCGGTGAACCGTCCTATGCCGAAGGTTGGTAATAATGCAAGGGGTTTATTCCAGGGTCCGACGTACTGGTTGAGTACCTACTTACGACGGCACTGAGATCCGCCTGTCCACCACCGGGAATTAACTACGGAGCCGTTCGTTACCCACGACGCTTATTTACCGCCTCGAGAAGACGTCCCGTTATTCCTGGGCGGCTAAGGGGAGTACCTGACCGTAATAGCCGTACGGAGAGATTGAACCCGAGTGTAGGGCAACCCACGAAATTTAATAAAGTTGTACGCTAAATAAACTTAATTTTCTTTTATTTATTTTTTTCCCACCTAGCCAGAGCTAGCTGCGACATTGGCGCCATAACGTGTTCTAAGGGTTCGGTCTCTCTTTATAGGTTTATTACGTAGTTTGCATGGTGTGCGTGTGCCTTGTAAAGAATTGTTTTTTTTATTTTTTTGTGTGCTTAGTAATTGTATTGTAAATGTGTGTATTGCAAAAAAAAAAAAAATAAGTAAATCTTGATCTTGTAATAATTTATGTTAAAATTTTATTTTGTAACTTGGGTTCCGTAGTATTTTTTTGCAATCCACACCAGTTGATATTTTCTTTGCATTTTTTTTTCTTTTGTTTTTCTTCTTTTCTATCCTTTTTCTTCTAGAAGCTTAAAAAAAAAAAAAACATATCTGCGTAGGCTTTTCTTTTTCTTGTAACAGGGCGGAGTACTTTGTTGATTTTTATTAGAGGTAGTTTTTTTTGTACTGGTTCTGGTACAATGTCAATTTTTTCTGGTATCTGTTCGCAATTATTATTTAAGAAATGTTTTTAAAACTTAGTAATAAATATTAAAAAAAAAAAAAAAAACTAGGTATATAAAAAAAAATACAATGTCGGAAATTAAATTTCTTTCCTTGCTTAAACCAGAGCTGGAATATGAGGTAGAAGTTCGCGGTGAAACGCCTGGGCTAACGGTAGCTCTTCTACGCAAGCAAATATCCAAACTCGGACCTAAGTTTCCTTCTTGTGATATTTTACTTTCGCATTTAGAAACTGGCGATGATTTAGATGGTTTGGAGGCATCCCTCGCAAGGTTAGAAGAAAGCGTTAATCAACTGTCAGCTAACTATGAAAAAAACAAGCTGGAGAGGTCAAGGAACCTGGCATTACAAATTTATTTCAGAATTACAAGGATTGACGCTTCTTCTAGTCGTGAGGACTCAGTTAGGCTCAGTCAGGCTACTATTAAATTAAAAACATTACAGGCTTCGCTCGCTGTACCAAGTTTAGGAGAGATTACATCGGAAACTCCTGTAACAGCAACTGGTAATATCGAGCTAGTTTCAACAAATAACGACGTCACTGTTCCACAGGTCATAGTTTCTTGTGATAAAAATCTGTCAGGTGACTTAACTTCACTAAAGTATGACGGGAAAACTTGTGCCCGTGCCTTTATTCAAAGAGTTAAAGAATTTATAACCGCTCGAAATATCAGTTCCGACAAAATGTTAAGGTTTGCTACGGAAATTTTCACCGGTGATGCTTTACATTGGTTCCGTAGCCTACAAGATTCCGTCTCTACGTGGGATGAAGTGTGCGATCGTCTAAAGGAAGACTTTAGTCAGTCGGATTACGACTACCGTTTCCTGGAGGAAATTAGAGCGCGAACACAGGGTGAACGGGAGAATATTACCATTTACCTTGCTATAATGTCGGGTATGTTTTCGCAACTGAATAAGCCGCTGTCTGATGCAGACAAATTAGAGATCATTCTGCATAATATTCGTCCAACTTATGCTAGTGTGCTTACTTCTGTTTCGAAAATCGAAAATATTGAAGAACTGCGTATTTTGGCCAAAAATTATGAGGATGTGCAAGCTAGAATGTCACGTTTCAGTGAACCACCAAAAATAGGTCCTTCTACCTTAGCACCGAGTTTTGCCTATGCACACTCTTCAGATAGTAGGCAGATTTATCCTGGTAGTAGGCAATACCAGCAGTTCCAACCAAATTATAGGTCGTTCAACCAAAACAGACCTGCACCTGTTACTTCAAAACCAGTGCACGCAGTCGAAAAGCAGAAATTTTGCCCTCGGTGTCGTGAGGACACGCATAGCTTACGGCAGTGTAAGGCTAAGCGGAAAATAGTATGTTTCCGTTGTGGCCGTCCCGATTTCCGCCATTATGATTGCCCTGATTGCCAAGGTTCAGCACCTAGTCATCAGTCAAAAAACTAGTACCTCAGAATTGTGGAAAAATTTACCATTTCAATAAGGAAGACTGGTCAAAATGGCTAACTTTTGTCAAAAATTTCTTTTCCTTTTATACCGTTTCTACAATTCTGAGACACAAACCACACGGTGATGGTAGACCATACGTAAGGATTAAAATTAATGACATGGAGGTCTGTGGCTTGTTAGATTCGGGCGCAGCAGTAACAATATTAGGAAATAATTCTCACAAAGAATTAAAGTTGGAATCGAGCGTTATTACCGATGAATCCATTAGTGTCGTTGCTGCTGGTGGTCAAACAATGAAAAGTGTCGGTTACATAGAACTGCCAATCAGATTTGAGGAAAATTTCCACATAATCAAAGCCTATGTGATTCCAGGCATTGATACTTCATTAATTTTAGGTGTTGATTTCTGGCGGAAGTTTGAGTTATGTCCCAAGTATCTTGGCTCCATTGACATAACTCAATCTGCTGATTCCCTAGGATCAATCTCACCATCCATTCCCGAAAAACACATCACATCTTACGACAATTTAGAAGAGGGTCAACGTGTTATTGTCGACAGTCTGGTTGAACAGTTTCGTGACATCTCTATGGAAAGAAAGGGTCTGGGAAGAACCTCTCTAATCACTCATCGTATCGATACTGGAGATTCTCCTCCTATTCGTCAGCGATACTATCGCATGTCTCCTGAAAAGCAACGCATCGTGACTCAGGAAGTAGATGAGATGCTGAGTCTTGACGTTGTGGAACCATGCGAGAGTGAATGGTCTTCTCCAGTCCTCATAGTTTACAAGAGCAATGGACAGCCCAGATTTTGTCTGGATAGTCGGAAACTAAATTCGGTCACTAAAAAAGACGCTTACAGCCTTCCATACATATCTGAGATCTTGGATAATCTCAGAGATGCTAAATTCTTGTCAAGTATAGATCTCTCGAAAGCTTTCTGGCAAATTCCGTTAGAAGAGCAGGACCGCAATAAGACCGCCTTTTACGTTCCTGGTCGTGGCACTTTGCGTTTTAAGACCACAGCTTTTGGTCTCACGAACGCGCCCGCGACTCAGCAAAGGTTGGTAGATATGATGTTTGGTCCGGAGTTCGATTTGAAGGTATTTGCGTATCTTGACGATATAGTGACAGTAAGTAGTACATTTGAGGATCACGTCTCTCTACTTAACAGTATCCTGGAGAAACTAAAACAGGCAAATCTGACTATTAACATCGACAAATGTCAATTTTTCCGTAGTCAGCTTAAGTATTTGGGTTATGTAGTGGACATGAATGGACTACGTACCGACCCAGAGAAAGTCGAGGCCATCCTTAACTACCCGACTCCCACCTGTAGGAAGGACTTAAAACGATTTCTTGGGACCGCTACATGGTACCGCCGATTCGTTCCAAACTTCAGTACCATCGCTGGCCCATTAAATAAACTAACTTCGAGCAATAAAAAGGCTCCACCGTTTGTTTGGACTGACGAAGCAGATGTGGCTTTTAGAAAACTCAAGGAGTGTCTTGTTTCAGCGCCTGTTCTTGTCTGTCCTGATTACAGCCTTCCATTCGAGGTCCACACCGACGCAAGTAATTACGGTGTTGGTGGCATGCTAACGCAAACCATTGATGGTGTGGAACGTCCTGTAGCTTATATGAGCAAGTCACTGACAGGTGCGGAGAAAAACTACAGCATTACCGAGAGGGAGACGCTTGCTGTTCTCACTGCACTCGAACACTGGCGTTGCTACTTAGAAAATGGGCAAACTTTTACCGTTTACACGGACCATTCTTCGTTAAAGTGGTTTCTCTCGTTAAATAATCCCACAGGTAGGCTCGCTAGATGGTGTGTACGTCTCTCTTCTTTCAATTTCGTTATCAAGCATCGTAAAGGGGTTGATAACGTTATTCCAGATGCACTCTCACGAGCCATCCCTGTATCCGCCATCTCTACAGCGGATTCTTTCAGCAATACTAGCGATTCTTGGTACAAGAAGATGTATAGTTCTTGTTTAAATACGCCTTCTTCGCTACAAAATTTTCAAATTCAGAACCATTGTCTCTATCGGTTGACAAAAAACATCAACAAAAGCCCCCTTATGTCAGAGTTTGCTTGGAAGGAGGTTGTTCCCAGTGAATTACGCGAGCAAGTTGTCTCGGAGAATCACACAGAGCCGACAGCTGGTCATCTGGGCATATTTAAGACCTACCACCGCCTAAGCTTACGCTATTATTGGCCAGGTATGCATGCTGACGTGGTTAAGTTTGTTTCATCTTGTTCCGTGTGCCTTTCTCATAAACTACCCAACCACACCACTCTAGGCGAGATGGGACGGCCCAAGCAGTGCTCGCGTCCTTTTCAAATGATTTCGATCGATTTTGTAGGCCCGTTACCTTCTAGTAGGAAGCAGAACGCGTATTTACTGGTAGTGGTATGTTGTTTTTCAAAATATTGCATGATGTTCCCCATGAGAAGAGCGACAGCTGTTGGTGTCATAAAAAATTTAGAGGACAGTGTTTTCTTGGTACACGGTGTTCCCCAAACAATTTTTTTGGATAATGGCTCGCAGTTTATTAGTAAGGAGCTTGAAGTTTTTTTCAAGAAATATAAGATACCTAACGTCTTCTTCACGCCCAAGTACACTCCACAAGTCAACACTGTGGAACGCTATAATAAGACGATCGTTACATGCATCTCCGTTTTTATCGAGAACGATCATAGGTCCTGGGATGTGAATTTGCCCAAGATCCAGTTTGCCCTAAATAATTCTGTTAGTGAGGTTACAGGTTACACCCCTTCTTTCTTGGTCCATGGTCGAGAACTTGTCACTTGTGGTTCTCACTATGTGGACGCAGACTTAGGCAATGAGATTATATTTCTACCTCGGGACATCTATAGCGAAAACGTAGGTCACTTGTCAGGAATATTTAATAATGTACAGGCTAACCTTTGGCGAGCGCACCAGAAGAACACTTCTCGTTATAACTTGAGACGTAAGCCAGCTGAATTTGACGTAAATGATATTGTTTGGAAACGCACTTATTTTCAAAGTGACAAAGACAGCTACTTCAGTAAAAAGTTGGCTCCAAAATTTACAAAATGTCGCGTTACAAGCAAGTTATCTCCTTTAGTTTACCAATTAGAAGACATGAACGGTAAAGATCTTGGCAAATGGCACATCAAAGATCTTAAATTGGTTAGTTGATTTTATTAGGTTTTATTAAAAGTAGATTTAGTGCGGATTTTTTTTTTGAGAAAAAAAATCCTTGTGCAGCGAGCGGGGTAATGTAACGTTATTTATTTTACAACGTTACCTACTTCATTATTAAACTTAATTACCTAAATCCATCCGCGAGCGAAAATGGTTCGTTTGCGCTTTGCTTCGCGGATCCCTAAAAAACTTGTCCAGCGACCGGTTCGACTCGCAGCGAGGCTTGGCCACTGCTATTCGCCGCTGCGATTGTTAAACGTCTCGAGACCCTCGCTGAGTTTGTGCGTGCGCGCTTCTATCTCGTTCGCCAGCTCACCGTCACTAACGGCCGAGTCGTAAACATTACAATTACATAATTAATTAAAGGCAACTACGTACTTGTGTAATTAAATAAACTAAGTGTTGTACATGCAGTTCCCCACACTTCTTGGGTAAGTTGCGAACAGATACCTACTTATTTTTAGAGTTAGTTATTATTGTGCTATTGTAGTTCTAAATAGTGCTTGTACATATTTCGCCTTATCATATTTAATAAGTGAGCAAACGAGTAACTAGCTTTAATAATGATAAGTTTTTTTTACTAATTTCTATCGCTTGCCGCTTGAAGAAGATTAAGATGGCGAGTGCCAAATATTGCTAGTCACTCACGATTGCATCATCCTCATCATACCATAATACTTTGTCGCATTATTTTTAAGCACTAAAGGTTCTGGTTAATGGTTATGACCCTTAGTATAGTTAGTTAGTTAAGCAATCCTAGTACATAATGATCATGTTGTAGTTAGTTTAGAAATATAGTAATTGTACAGAACTCCCAGATAGTAGGTATAGTTATTAACTTGTATTATTAATTTATTTTTCATAACTCCGCTACTGATAACTTTCACCGCCACTTTCAAGCTTGTTGGGTTTCTTCTTCTTTTGCCTAACCAGTGTCGGTGAACCGTCCTATGCCGAAGGTTGGTAATAATGCAAGGGGTTTATTCCAGGGTCCGACGTACTGGTTGAGTACCTACTTACGACGGCACTGAGATCCGCCTGTCCACCACCGGGAATTAACTACGGAGCCGTTCGTTACCCACGACGCTTATTTACCGCCTCGAGAAGACGTCCCGTTATTCCTGGGCGGCTAAGGGGAGTACCTGACCGTAATAGCCGTACGGAGAGATTGAACCCGAGTGTAGGGCAACCCACGAAATTTAATAAAGTTGTACGCTAAATAAACTTAATTTTCTTTTATTTATTTTTTTCCCACCTAGCCAGAGCTAGCTGCGACAAGCTACCGTAAAATTTTGTTTATAGGCATTAAGTAATTTGTATTTTCTTTATGATCGGACATGTTGAGTTTGCAGAGATGAGAATGTGGTGCGCTTTGCGGTTCGTGTCACAACGAAAACCACCTCTATTTAACAAGACAATATCAAGTTCTCAAAATACCATTTACTTACTCATTTTCAATACCGCGATGTAGGACTTCATAGTAATCGCTAAGATTCCACACGTAGTTTGCGGTTTTCGCCTTTCTGGCAGTTTCAATAACTCTATCTATTGATAGTTGACAGTTACTTCCATTCGATTTTGACAGAATGGTACTTTTTATGTGTACCTATGATATTACGCTATCGATAGATAGAGTATTGAAACTGGCAGTTAGCGCCATCTATCGGTTGTCTTCGGTACTTAATGACTTCATCGCATCTGTATAAAGCGTCTATAACACCTATGTCGTCAGCAATAAGTTTATCTACCTTCCACCTCTCCTTCACCACGTGGCCGGGCTGTAGCAGATCCTCGGTCGCCATAGTGATGTGGTGCGCCTTACGGCTCGTGTCACAGCGAAAACCATCTCTATTTAACTAAACAAAGGTCTCAAAATATCATTTACTAACTCATCTTTAGACAGTTTACATGTAATTTCTAATACCGCGATGTAGGATCGTTAAGATTCTACACAAAGTTTGCCTTTGTAGCTTTAGTGCCATCTATCGGTGGTTCTCAGAACTGATGGGCTAGCTGACCACACATTATGGATTATGATGGTATACCTTCCACCTCTCCTTGACGGCATTAGTGCCATCTCTCGGTAGTCTTCGGTACTAACTATATTCGTCTCCGCCGTATCCAACTATTATGACACCTGTGAAATTAACAATAAGGCTTACCTTCCACCTCTCCTTGACCACGTGGCCGGGCTGCAACAGATCCTCGGTCGCCATAGTGATGTGGTGCGCCTTGCGGCTCGTGTCACAGCGGGACGCCGAACGCGAGCGTGGGACGCCCCCGCCGAAGTTGGGGAGGGTTCGGGACCTGTGGTGGGAGGTATACATGTTAAGAAAGTTCTATTAATATGCAAATTGCAAAAAGGGTATCCTAAGCCGAAAGGGGATGTCTCAGGGGGTCATTCTGAATTAGTTTTGTTCTACGAAATGATACGAATGACCCCCTAAGTCACCCCCTTTCAGCTTAGTGTACCCTTTTTGCTATACCCTGTATATTTGTGCTTGCACCTCAGTGGAATGGAACTAAGATTCGGCACAGTTACGTAACAGTTTGGACCTTAAAGATATATGCAGTTAAGTGAATTGCATATCTGTATCCCTTTAAGGTCTTAAAAGGTCGATAAAGATGAATAAGTCCATATTTGCAGGTTTCCTGACGAAGCTTTCCTTCACTATAACAGCGATAGAAAGAACTGGTTGGTGCGGTCATGTGCCTGTAGATACCGGTCAGATACCTGACCCCCCTCTCATAGTAACAATGCATCTGAGAGGGGTCAGATTTATCTGCCTTATACTGTACATGACACGACGAGGGATTTTAACCAGCATCTCTTGAACAGCGGGTGTTTTACCGACTGAGCTACCACCGCTCGGAAGGTGTATCTATCAGTCAGGGAACTTTCTAACGGTACTGTTGTCGTGGTTATTTATTCTTATTCTATTCTCACCTCAGCAGAGGGTTAGACTGGAACCTCGGCGCTGCAGCGGCCTCCAAGCGCCGCGTCTCCTTCTGTTCAACAAATATTTTCTTAGAAAATACATAAAAACATAACACTATGCTTTTCAAAACATAGCATGTATCTGTATAATTTGTTAGCTTAGCTTTTAAGGGAAAACCAACTTTAGTTACCAGGAGTATGGATCTGTCAATCAAACGTCGTAGGGCTGATTGCCAGAGCGCATGAGACACTCTATATTGGTGAAGCGCCGGTGGAATATGTCAAAACCGAGCGTCGCCATTGTTGGTGCGCGCTTTGCCGCTAGATAGCTATTCGTCTAATGCGGCTATCGCTCCGAATTTTATTTTATCATCCGTTCATAAACACAAACGCAAACAAATTGGAGAATTTGGTTAATAAATTTTGGGGTAGAAGATTTGCACTACAGCACGCAATTTTAACTAGTTAACTAGTATTGTGTTCGCTCCAAATTCACATGGTACTTTGAATAATATGATTCGCCCGTGACTCACCTGAGGTTCATTTCTCGGCCGCGCGGCGGCGGGTGCCTCCTGCGACGACCCCTGCGAGGCGGTGTCCGCTGATGATGATGACGACTCTGCAAACACAACAATCATCATTAGCCTTCTATCGCCCATTGGGTAAAGAGCTTGTACACAAAACTGCGACAATAATCAAGCATTTTCCCAAAAAACAGTCAAACCCGTTGCACATTTGTAAGATGCGACATTTTGTGTTCAAGCCCTTAAGTCTCGTTTTGTATACGCCAACAGGACAGGATTGTGGGTCTTATGATGCTCTTATCCATTGTTCACACAAATCAGTATCTATTTTATTTATACCAGCTAACTTCATATCAAATTTCATTAAAATTGGTTCAGCCGTTTTACAAACGTCATACAAACCTTTGCCTTTATACTATTAGTAGGAATACACTTTTAGATTTGAATGGTAGAGGGTTTCTTTAACGTTGGTTAGGTTATTCAATCCTGTGTCGCTCGCTGTTATCAACTGTCTACACAAATTAATAGCTATTTTACTTATACAGGGTGTTGCAAAAAGGGTACCTACACTAAGTCGAAACGTACGTATTCAGCATGTTATATCTAAGCCCGGAAACGAAATCAGAATAGGTTTGGGCTTAGTATACCCTTCTTACAACACCCTGTATTATGTTAGTGGACTCACCAGACTGGTTGTTGGACTGCTCTGCCTCCTGCTTGAACGACTGCTCCCGCCGCTCGCAGGACGGCTCCTGCTCCCTGCAACAGAACAGTACCGTCAGCATCGTCATCATCATCATCATTATCATCATCATCTTATTATCATCAACCTTCTCCTTCTTCTTCCTAGCATTTTCCTTATTTACGGTCGGCTTTGTGGGTCATGTCATGTCACGCCATTTTACCCTATCCTCTGTCATATTATCATTCAATCCACACTCTCTCATATTTTCTTCCGCGCAATCAAGCTACATCCCTTCCTTCATTGGAAGGAGACCCGTGCCCCAGCAGTTAGGACGTGATGGGTCGCGATGAATCAAGCTACTTCTTATTGATCGTCCTCTCTTACACCTTCCATCATCAACCAAAATAAACCTTTAAAGCTGATCTGTGACAAATACTAGTGAACCAACTGAACATTACCATTTAACAATCTTTAAATCACAATTGTTTACCATATCTAGGTGTATATTTCGTACAAATTGCGTAGCAAAATTTTTTCCTTAAAACCTTTGTCTTTTAAAATTTTAATGTAACTATTATTGATCCTTTATAACGACGACGTAACGTTCAGTTAATTAAATAATAACAAAGACGCCTCTTTTAAACGTTTTATTTCGACCTATAAAATAGCTTACAGCGCACTAAATGAATTAAATATAGGCACATTTTACCATTTCTTTCCAGGTCACTGAATATTCTGAAGGCAGTCAATCGGATGAGCTCCATGTCTCACGTTAGAAAGAATCTGGGTTCGAATCCCGGAATGGACACCTGATTTTGTTCTTATTTCGCGAAATATTACGGAATATAAATTATAATATGGAATAATTATAACACACATTACGCTATCATTCATATTATAAAAGTAAAAAAGTAAGTATCAGTGTGTAATTGTGTATGTTTGTAATCTTTTCACGGCTGGACCGATTTTGACGTAATAAGTGTAGGTAAACAGATAAATATCTCCAAAAATATCATGAATGAACACTTAATTCAATCAGCTTAATACCATCAGATACAAATTCCAATACCAACAAAAGACTAGCGAGTACAGTCTTTGCTTATCATTATCATAAATGCGTTATTACGTGCAATACAAATATTTGTTGACAGTGTAAAGGGCAAACTGAGGTCTAATCTTAGTTAACATTATGCTACAAGTTTGTTTACAATTTCTTCTGTAATAATTATCAATTACTAGCTGTTCCCGTGATTAATCTAGGGTGACAGCTAACTCCATACGAAATTATAATATTATTAAAATCGGTTCAGCCGTTTTGACATGTACAGTTTAAACACGCGATAATAGGACAACACCAAGTCATGTTTTAAGAACGTTTGTTAGGGCTGATTTTTCAATAGTCAGATAAGTGTTATCTGAGGAATAAAATTGTTGCTGTCGCATCTGAATGTTTGTATTAGACAATGACAGCAACAATTATATTCTTCAGATAACACTTATCTGACCATTGAAAAATTAGCCCTTAGTCGTATACCTCGAAATCAAAAAATCCTTGTAGCTTTTCATCTATTCGCATTTCACCGCGATATCAAAATTTCTGAATAGAATTTTATTCTTGTAGTATACTAATTGTTGATCGCTAATTACAATTGTCTAAAAAATTCATAGTAGATTTACTTTCCTGCCTGTCTTCACTGTAGTCTCTTTTCACCTTGATAGATATTTGTTTGTGATGCGATATTACAACGTTTGAAGTCGTACCTTACCTTACCTGTTACTGTGGTAAAAATCTATTCAAAATATATGCTAGTAACAAAATATACTACCGATATTATACGCTACAACAAAAAACGCTATCGCGGCGAAATGCGAATAGGCGAAAAGCTACAAGGATTTTTTGATTTCGAGGTACACGACTAACAAATGTTTAAGAATAAGAACCTAGTTCTCTAACCTTTGTGATTCGCAATTATCATAAATAGGGCAAGCGGTCCCTATATTCTGGCGCAATCTACCGGAAAGCTTAACCTAAATTACCTAAATACTTAGGAAACAAGGGTTGGCCGTGTAGATTGTACAGAAATAACTTTTGGGCAACGATAGCCCAAAATCTTTGTTTATTTTATTAATAAGCATGTATTTTATGTAGATGTTAACGTGGGACGCCCTCTTAGGTACTCTACCTCCTCTGCATACCGTTGGGAACTGTGTTGGACCGACGGCCTTAAACTGCCTAGACTTTGGCTAGCTGGCTGGATGGAAGACCTAAGGCATAGTTGAGAGAGACCTAGTAATCTTCCAAATCCAGCATCAGACGATTGCGGGCAGATCATAATGATAAGGTAAATTAAAAAAGTACTTTTAAGCGTACTTATGAGATTTAAAAGCGTTCCATTTTCTTCTTATCTTCACGATGAAACATTTCGCCATTTCCCATCACTACAATTTAGCATTTCATCTTGGCAAGGACAAGACAAAGGACGATAGGTAGGTATTACATTTAAGTTATTTTAGATAGGCTATTATTCGACCCAAGAAGCAATCTAATTTTAAATATACTTTATTTGTTTTGGCTTTAAATGAAATTGTAATTGAAGCAAACACACCTGCAGGTATTCTAAGACCAAGTGAATGTCATCATCATCAGCCAGTAATCGTCAACTGCTGGACACAGGCCTCACCCAAGTGCGCTACAAAATCCTACCTGTGTAGGTACAAGTAAAGACCTAGAGCAAGTAATGCAACGTTGTTCACTACCATTCGTTCGCTCATTGGCTGGATTGTCGTTGACTAGGGCTTAAATACATCATCATCATCACAACCCATCACGTCCCCATTGCTGGGCACGGGTCTCCTTCCAATGATGAAAGCGTTTAGGCCTAGTCCACCACGCAGGCTTAGTGCGGGTTGGTGGACCCCAACACAAGCAAGCTTGTGCTTAGAGAGTTGCCGGGTAAGTGGTCAACCTAAGTTCATTCTAAGGTAGATTCAGTCAAGTGAGAAACTGGCCCTGTATGTTTGTTCAATGTTTGCACAACCCCGTACTCTGGATAACAGCCTTGACATTTCGATACAGCGACCTATAAGATAAATGCTAGTAGTGTTAATATTACCTACGGGTACCTACATTAAAGTTCAGATCCGTACCTAAAAGGATCCATTATGCCTACTTAAACATTGTATCATGATTATGAAGCTAAATATATTAATATTCGGCTCTTTTTGGTCTGTAATAGTTTATTAGAGATAACTAGCATAGTATATGTCTTGTAATGACTGTTTGTAGCCAAAATAAAGAAAATAAAATAAATAAATAAAATAAATATTATTATTAATCATGGCTAACTTTGTAGCGATTGACTAGTACGTAAATGTGAAGTATAGATAGATAGAATATTCTTTATTTGTACACAAGAACAGATTTTACAAAGCTTTATACAAACACATAGTATATCTACTTATGGCCTATCGAATTAAATAAGTATTAAGGTAAGCGTATACCTATTGATATCATACGTTTCGCACCAAGCGTATTGTCATAAATGTGTGAAACAACGGCGTCGATGAAATGGATGCAATGCACTTCTGTGAATTTCTATACAAAGAGTACTGAATGCAATGCGTCCGTTGTGTGCGATGCCGAAAGGTGGATGCTTGCCTCTAAGCACACGTTTGCCTGTTCGTGTTCTCCATTCAAGAACTCCGAAAAATATCTAATAAATGCAAATTTAAACATATAAATATGGAACTTGTGCTGTGATTTAACTTCTAAAGGGGTGCAGTAGAAAGTGGTGGGTGCGACGACCCTATCGTATGTCAGTTCAAGACACATTCACCCTACAGTTATACATAGTTATAGTCGTTGCATGTCAGTATGCGGAGTATTGGACCCGTAAAAGCCCTACCCAATAATTATACTGACTCACTGGATTGGGGGTTAAATCAATACATTCTTCAGTTTATTTGTATCGTCAAATACTTTTTTTAAGTATGAGTGTTTTTAACCGATAAGCTTCGAACTGTATTAGATTGTCCTGTGACAGTTGAACGCTCTGCATAAGCAGCGTAGGGTTTCGTTTTTCCCGACCTTTTTCTGTTCCCGGGAAACGGGAATTTTTTTCAAGATTTCCCGGGAATTCCCGGGAAACGGGAATTTATTTTAAATGCTTGGTTTTGCTATTTTCGGGTATTAAAAGTCTATTAAAACACTTATAATTAAATGAAATATACTTTTATCACTCGTATAGGTAGAAAAAAGAAACAGTCAGATAAATTTACAACGAAAATTATAATGATTTGTTCTACATGCCAAATCATTTCTTTTTCTTAATTGTAAATTAAACAATAACAAAGGTATTATAATTAACAGTTTGAAAATAATATTATTATGACATATAATTAAAATAGAAAATTAATGACACTTGAGGTAATGTTTTAAAAAAAATATCATAAATTGTTGAGATTTATCGCTCCACCTACTTCTTATTTTGGTTTTTTCTATGCGTTAGTAATTTTATAAAAAATAAACGCGGACACAAAACGGAGACATAAAAAAAATATGACAGGCATCACACATGTAAAAGGCTTCAAACTTGAAAACTTCAAAATCATTTATTTGTGACACATAGGTTTCCGACAGGTGTTTTCAAAGTCAGTTTTAAATCTACTGCTATGGTCTACCGTAAAGGTGTACAAATAATATTAGTTATAAATTGATTATATAAAATATTTAAATGTCATGCTATATCATGCTATGATATCATACAGAAAGTCTAATTACATAAATTATCAAATTGTACAGACATTAAAATAAAAAATAATATATAAGTCAAAATAGTTATTAATCGTGTCAAAGAATAAGTATAAATTAATCAATGATAATGTCGTGCCTGACTCATGATTAAGTACATATTTAGCTATTCGTTCGGATGTGCCCTTAATATATCTGGTTTTGGTCTGTAAATAACTCATGTACAGTGTAATATGCCTTTGCAAGTAACATCTTTTTCAATTCGTACCTAAAATGCACGACGTTGTCTATATCTCTTATTTGAGATGGCAAACTATTAAATATTTTTTAGGCGATCAATTATTTGGTTTTAGGTAGGCAGTAGGACCAACAGATATATAAAGATGAAAATATTGATTCAGGAAGAGGTGAAACAAGGTGATGTATATGAGTCATTTATCTTTGTAATGCAGCTGCGAGAAAACTTTTCCAATAATTTACAACAATACCGAGTTTCTGATCGTAGACGACAAGCCTGCCGATATTTTTTTTGGGTTTAATGTAGGAGAAACAGATAAATAAAGATGAAAATATAGCATGGAATCGATTAAAAATCAAACACGGGAATTCCCGGGAATGGTATTTTTTTCCCGGGTTCGGGAAAAACAAATTTCCCGGGAATTCCCGGGAACGGGAATTCCCGGGAACACGGGAACGAAACCCTAAAGCAGCGTCGTGCACCCTAAAATTAACTAACCCTTTGGGCTTACCACCACCGCCGGTCAAACATATGTCAGATACATACAAGTTAAGTACGTCAGATTTGACAAGCGAGCGACGTTGCTTGAGGATTGTTTATTACTAAAAGGTGGTGGTAACCCCACTGGTCGCGCTAAGGAATTCGGCACATCGTCAGAGCTGCAATACGGTCTACCACGTGTAAGATTGCGGCCTTCACTGCCCAAACACCGCTGAAGGTTTCCTTGTTGGTAAGTATATTACACTAGGAACCACGCAACATGGAATGCACTTTGTAGTAGTAAGCACGCCCCCTAAGCGGTGCGGGGTGAAGCGCGGGGCGGAATGTGTCAAAACCGCGCAACGCCATTGGTCAATTGCTATGCCGCTCGGCCGCTATTGGTCAATTGCAGCAAAGAAGTGCTCATAGTACTTATTACTTCTATGAAAGTGCTCCGAATCCTCTCCTACTATTCGATCATAAATCAAACATAGCATAGCCGCCATTTAGCTTTTTCAGGTTAAATTAGTTTAATGGGAATTCTACTGTGTCGATTAGATTGAGTATCTGTAAACTGAAGTGCTGGTCTTCTCAGACGAACTATTGATTATAATTATTGGGATGGGATAGAACTCAGGAAGGAAACTTAGGCAGGTGGCACAGAATAGTTTTATGAAAGGGTTGTGAGACGGTACAGTATAAGGTAGATAAATCTGACCCCTCAGACCGACTCAGACTTTAGTCTCAGACCGAAAGACCATGTCAGAAGCATTGTTACTATAAGAGGGGGGTCTGGTTTCTCTGCACATGACCGTACTTGGGAAAGGCCTGTGTGGATGACTATTATTGGCTGATGATTTTTAAGACCCAACGGAAAAATATGATGTTATAAGTTAAACTTGACTGTGTATCTGTGTGTGATAAATGCCCAAAATTATAAAAAATGCACATAGCTTTTGAATGGATAAACCGTTTTTGAAGAATCATAGTACAAATTCAGTTAACAAACATGTATAGAAAATGTTTTGAAATTATATCTTTACACCTATTCTTATTGTTGATTTTTTGTGAAACTTTAAGCAGAGGAAAATTTAGTATTATTCCTTCTATTTTAAATTTGTCTAGTACCAGATAAATTATATTAACAAAACTTACACCTCTCAAGGCTAAGCTACATTAGTATGCTGAGACAAGTTCCTCAAGATCAAGGACACAAATAATAATGAATTGCTTTAGGCCAGACAGAACACATTTGGTGAAAGTGCTTATAAGAAAGTTCTAGATAAATACCTATCTATGTATAAAGAACATAGGCTACTTTTTATCGCGGAATTCCCACGGGAAAACTTTTTAAGGCGAAGCGAAGCTCGCGGGAACAGCTAGTACAACTAAAGCTTAAGGGTTGTCACCATGGTGAAAGGCCAGCAGTATGTCCAGACCATTGTACATCAAGCTCAGAGGCTCCCTTCATGCACCTTTGAAAATTATGAACTAAAACATAGTTATAGGTTTAAAATGTATGTGTCTGTGGATACAGAAGAAATAAAAACACCTAGAGAGATATAAAAACACCTGGATAGCTGTAGTCATCTAGTGTTTTTCATGGACACATTATAAATATATACTCAGATTAACAATTTATATTCTTATCTTTCAGCATATTAGTTTCTGCAGGTTTACCAACATTTGAAAGTCTTTCAACATCTACAAACATCATATCAGCCAGAAACACGACCATATACATTGCCACTGCTGTGGCACAGGTCTCCATACATTGAAGGAAGGGTTTTAGGCCTAGTCCAGCACGCTGGCCTGGTGCGTTTTGGTGGACGACAGAAAGACATGAAGTCACAATATTATTCACTTGACCTATACTTGTATTACAGAGTAAATACTGCATTGAGTAGGTAAATAGAGGATGAGTTCAGTGCAAGTGTCTAAAACCTTAAATAGGTAGGTGTCAGTTGTCTTACTACAAAAGACACTGATGCAAGTGCACACTACAATATAACTTAGTTCTTATTGGAATAAACTCATTTTACATACAGGAATTTGTATGTATAATAATGATAAATTACTTTTCTTATCAACAACAGCTTAGAATGTTAAATGTCACTGCAAAAATAAGCTTTTGAAATGATAAAAGCTAGTCAATACATGTTCATTATACTTACCAAAGCACGAAGTTAAGAAAAACGTATTTCAATCATGATACACATAAGTTTTATTTATGAAAATGTATACTTTCGACTTCGAAAATCACCTAAAATCATCGAGTATTATCGTCAGAAAGTGACAGAAAGCATAACCCGACCAAATTGGGGTGAGAGTCGCTGTGCCGCATTAGCGCAATGAAAGGTGACATTTCATAGTGATTGGTTGCGCTAAAATGAGACAGGAACATACCTCCACAAGCCCACCCACTTATCATCGATTTTTATCAACTCAACAAGCGAATTTCCCAAAGAAAATTAGCTTATAATAACACAAAATATCGCGGCTTGCATCCAGGAAATACTCCTACGCAATAACAGTGGTACAACAAAGAAAACTCACCGAGAAAATTAGAAAATGACCCGCCGTCAGATAGCGAATAAATTTAGCAGCACAGAAAAGTCACCGAAGAAAACACACTACGAACGTACAGTTTGAAACAACATATTTGTTACACGGCCAAAAGCATTATCGTGCCGATTTTAACATGGTTTTACATATTACACACAGTATTTTCAGTGTTTTTTCCCGATTTCAGTACGGAACGAAGATCGATACCGTAGCCATGACAGTTCTTTTCACTGAAGTGAAGTTAGCAACATTTGCACAGCTGACTGACGGGCCAGCTTTTTTTGTAGGTTTACCATGAAGTGAGCAGTTATTCGAAGCTTTTATAGAGGTCGACGAACTTTGAACAAATTTTATGTAAAATCGTAGTAAAATACATAATGTATATTAGAAAACTTAATAACAGATTTAAATTAAGTACCTACCTATTGCTTTCTTTATTTGTTCTTCTGTTTGGGTAATATCTTACTAAAAACCAATGAAGCGAGAAACCGTTATTATTCTGAGCTAAAAACAAAGTCTAACCACGTAAATAATGGAAATCTGTATTTGAGTACAAATCTTTAGTGTCTACCACTACCACTGAGCAATAATACAGTCCAACTATAAAGTCCTGACATTAAATAGTGCGATTTTTCACAGACTTTTTATCATTAACATCAGTTATTTACTTTACTTACATTTACATAAGTAGGTACCATGGAAGTATTACTTCCATAGTAGGTACCTACCTACTTACTTTAAAAAAATACCTACTTACCATTTGGCAATGGCTTTTTAACGGATTTGTCCTTTAATAAATAAAATAGATTAAATACGATCTGTAACACTAGGATCCACTTGCGTTTTCAGGACTCTATAGTTTTACTGACTATATTTTTTTAATCACTAAAGTTTCTACGGAGTCTACAGTGTCCAAGGACAAGGACTTTCTCAAAGTCCTTGACAGTGTCAATATCTAATAACTACCTGACTAACTACTCGGTAAAGTAAAAAGCATGGCCTCATTTATTTATTTTTTCTTCAGAATCACCGCCAAGCATGAGCTTTTTGCAGCCAGCTGTAGTACGATTAGGTAGGTATATTGTGGCACATTTGGTCCCAAAGAAAGCTGTAGACTACTCACCACGGTATGGTGGGGGCCCAAGCCAGCTGCACCCGCCTCGGCGCCACCACTGACATCTTGCCCGTATCCCTATCCACGGTCGAAGAAGTTCACGACACTTTTTGTCAAAGAGTACCTAGAGATTGGTGGACTCATGTGGGTCTCATGCTTATTGTTTATGGTTTCGGATATTTCGATGAGCAGGGCTACCTGAAACAAATTAAATTTTGTTAAGTAACTGGGTGGATTTCAACAAGTCCTAAAAAATCTTCATTTCCGTGGACTTTTTTATTTTTAGGTTTTTCATATTTTAAAAGCGCTTTTATTAAAGTTTTTGTTATGGTTAGTGTTCTTACTTAATGGCTAGCAGATAAGTTAAAAACTTAACGAGATACAGATGATCAAAAATTTCGTGCCACGGCGATGACACATGCGTTCACGGCAATGAAAAAAACATCCACGGCAATGAAACTAACGTCCACGGCAATGAAAAAACTGTGCTATGGATATGAAATAATCAATCCAATGCAATAAAAAAAAATCTGTGATGGAAACGCAAACTTAAGACAGATTATGTATGGTAGAAATATTTGGATAGATATTAGAACGAAAGAAAGAACGACAGTATGTATAAAATAATAAAGAATGTAGTATGGAATTCTTTGAATAGTATTATGGGGTTCGTATTGCGACTTATAAAAACGAAATGTTTAATTTCACATTAATATCGTTCACAACATATAATTAACCTTACCTATTATAACATCTATATTTTCATAAAGTATAATATTATACATGTTGCCAGTGATGACCTACGGTGCCAAGACGTGGTCTTTAGGCCTCTTAAATAGGCTCGGAGTCACCCAGCGATCTATGGAAAGGGCTATGCTCGGTGTATCTCTACGTGATCGAATCAGAAATGAAGAGATCCGTAGAAGAACCAAAGTAACCGACATGGCCTATCGAGTCAGTTAGCTGAAATGGCAGTGGGCCGAACACATTGCTCGAAGGACTGATGGTCGGTGGAGCAGAAGAGTCCTCGAGTGGAGACCACGTACCGGCAAGCGCAGCGTTGGGCGGCCCCCCGCGAGGTGGACGGACGATATAGTCAAGTCCGCGGGGAAGCACTGGATGCGGACAAGGTGGAAATCATTGGGAGAGGCCTATGTTCAGCAGTGGACGTCCTATGGCTGAGATGATGATGATGATGATAATAATATTATACAGTATACGAACTGTTAAATTTATGTAAAGTTCATAAAATATATTATGATATGACATGATCTGTGCTGAATTACAAATCACCGAACAAACCACCAAAAGCACCAAAACCTAAAGATAGGTGCAGTTAGGTGCATGTTTGTCAACAGCGAAGTGGGGCGCAGTATGTGCACTTAACCGCTCCTCCTCGCTTTCCTCGTCATCGCACCTATCTTAAGGTTTTGGTGCAAGGGATCTTGATGGTGTTGTGTAATTTTACACAGATTACGTAATATGATAGAATATTTTATGAGCTATATGCTAAATTAAAGTAGGTATATTTTAATTGATATAATAATATGAAATGTATTTTATCATCATCAGCCTATAATCATCCACTGCTGGACATAGGTCTCTCCTAAGGAGCGCCACAACACTTGGTCCTCGGCCTTCCTAATCCAGCTACTACCGGCTACCTGCCTAAGCTTGCACATTTTGACAGCTATGTCGGTAACCTTAGTCCTGTGATGGATAACCTCTTTTCTGATACGATCCATTAGAGAAACCCTAAGCGTAGCTCTCTCCATAGCACGCTGAGTGACTTTAAATCGGTGGACCAGTCCCACTGTCAGTGACTACGTCTCTGCACCATACGTCATCACTGGCAGGGTGTACTGGTTGAAGACCTTTGTCTTCAGGCTCTGAGGAATGGCCGAGGAGCATATATGTGACGATGATTCCCGAATACAGCCCAACCCAGTTAGATGCGCTTTTCAGACTCCTTCTCGAAATTGCTTCTGCCTAGCCGAATAGTCTGCTTGAGGTGGACATATAGTTGTCTCACCAACGATCACCGGCTCCCGTTTGATGTGAACATTCTACTTTAGTCTTGCCCAAGTTCAGACCGAGGCCTACATGTTGGCAAGCAGCATTTACTCCACTTAGCATCCAGCTGAGTTCCTGCGGAGATGTATATTCCATGCTATTCTATTATCTGCTGGGGGTGTAAGTACCTGCACCTGGCTGTCTCGAATAGAACCTTTGTGCATATATCCAAGGTCTAAACTGCCTTTTTAATCTTGGAGCATTTCCGACCACACTGGTCCACTGCGGGTCGGTGGGTTCACATATCTAGATGTGCTAAATCTAGATATGCAGATTTCCTCACGATGTTTTTCTTCCCGTTTATACATCGCGATACGCGCCCGTTTTATCGAACTGCAAAAAGAGGTAATTTGACAAGTCCTGTAGGTAATTTCAGTGATCGGTATTACCTGTACTTATTACAAAATATGGTAAATATATTTTTATTTGCCTAATCATACATACCATGGCGATGAAAACATATGTCACGGAAATGAATAACCTGGCCACGGAAATGAATAACCTGGCCACGGAAATTAAGAACCAGGCCACGGCAATGAATACACATTATTTTACGAGACATGGCGATGAAATTTTTTTCATTGCCGTGACTTTTTTTTCATTGCCATAGCAAATTTTGGCCACGGAAACCACGGAAATGAAAGCATGGCGATGAAAATCAAGCCATTAAATATAAATAACAAAAAAAGTGTTAACTATTCGAAGAAACAAACACTTTATAAGATGAATATTTTCAAAATGCTTTCTTTTGAATGCTTACTCAAGAAGACAAACTTAATTTTATAGAAGTTATATCTATCCACGGCGATGAAAGAAAAAATGTCCAGTGACCAAAAACTAATGTAACTTTCACTATAGCGCGAAAACGTGGGCACCTGTGTACCTCTTTCCACGTCGAGTAGTTAGGCAACACTTGTAAAAAACGATTAGCGCACCGAGGTGAGGACCCAAGTTCATAGATAAAACAATATCCTTGATCATGTTTAGGTCACGGCGATGAAATGTAGTTCTGGGACACATGAATTTTCACTTACCGTTCGTTATATTCTTTATTTATTTGAATAAATGTATTTCGTAACAATACTTTAACTATTAATGTATCAAATGAAACTAAGTTTAAATCTAAACACTCAATATTTTTTCATCAATGAAGAATAATACAAAACGAGATGACCTGGGGACAAACACGGCAATGAAAGATTTGTAGGTTTAATATTTTTTTGTAAAGTATCCATTAATCCTATTGATAAAATATTTAGTGCTTCATATAGATTACTATTCCACATAACCGGAAAAAAATATTAGAAAATTAGAACTTTGTTTTTTAGTACCGATTACATTGATGCCACGCAAATTTTGGCCGCGGGAAATTCACCCAACTAAGTACTCAGCGGAGTTGTCTTCGTGTGAGATGCTTTTGGGCTAGTAGCACGGGGCGCGTTTAAGGGTGCTTACATATAGCGACTGGGTTCCTTATATCTACCCGTACCGGTGCGCTAGAGCATTTCCCGGTTTTAAATCTCTCAGTTCGCATACCTAATCAAGTTACCGGTATCGGTACGGGTAGATACAGGGAACCCGATTCTTTATGTAAGCACCCTAAGACGTGACATAAGTTTGCATCTCGCTCACTCACATCGCGCAGCCTTAAGAGCGAGCGCGACAGATAACTTTTGTCACGTCTTAAATGCGCCCCGTGCTAGCCCTTCTGATGACGTAAGTTGGTAGGCGCAAGGTGTAGATAGTTATAACGCTATTCAAATTTAATGTCTATCAGCGATCGTTGTACAAAACCGAAATCAATTAAATACAAATACGAAATCTTTCGGCTAAATTTTTAATTCAATACTAGGTATTAAGTATACATAACTACTTACTAACTATCTACACCTAAGTAAGTATATGTAGCACAGCATGCGTGTAACACTAACAACTTACGTAGTTAAGTAGGTAAGTGCCTACATCAAATAAATTCATCATTGGACAATATAAGTAACTAGCTGCTCCCGCGCGCTTCGCTTCGACTTAAAAAGTTTTCCCGTGGGAATTCCGGGATAAAAAGTAGCCTATGTTCTTTCCCAGGGTCTATACCGTATGTATACCAAATTTAATTCAAATCCGTTCAGTAGTTTTGGCGTGAAAGAGTAACAGACAGACGGACAGACAGACACAGTTACTTTCGCATTTATAATATTAGTAAGGATAGGTACTACATGTAGGTATTGTAGGTATTTCCCTGCTGAAAATCAGCGCTGCAGGTACATTATGTACTTGCAGCAATTGCTGAGCTCGGGGCCTTTTTGGCGCTGCGCTGATGCACCATCTACACAGGCTGGCCAATATTTTAATTATTTTTATTTTTTAAGAATACAGTTTAGTTAGTTTTTATTTTTATTTAATTTTTTCTGGGTGTTTTTAATTTTATATTTACCTACAACTTTTTTTGTAAGTATTTGTTCGGTGTATTTGTGCAGCAACAAATAAAATCTTTTTCTTCTTTCATTCTATTTGCGAAGAATCAAGCATTCTTCAACTGTACCTATATAGAAAGAAAGAAAGAAAGAAAAAACATTTATTGCCACATAATCGGGAAAACACAATAAAACACAAATACAAAAATTAGTTAACTTAAGATTAAAATGTGGCAAAAGGACAAACTCAGCAATGCTGCGAGTTATACCTCGTATAAGGGTGAAATCGCCTAAATTTGTACGTAACAAAAACGTAACAAAAGGGAAACGTTACAAAAATGTTACAAAAAGGAACTATACGGACTCGATCACACTGCTATGAATAAATAAAACAATTTTTATTTAATCAGCACTACGGCGAAGCAAAAAGAATGGTTATGATTTTGACCGGTACCTATTCAATAATTAAAACACGAACTACTTTCGTAATTTTTGAACAAAAATATTAAAAAAATATATATATATCTATGAGGTTTTTTTTTATTAATTGAATTATTAATTATTTTGGTATTAGGTATCACTTGTTAGGATAATTAAAATTAAACTTCTGTACAACTAATATGTTTTTGTAATTTATTAGTTGTAAAAATGTCATCACATTCTTGTCAGTCTGAATGTGCCCTTAGCTTTCCTTTTTGTAACGTTACAAAGAAAATTGTAACAAAATGGAACAAAAATTCTTACGTTCATAAGCTAAAAATATTTTAACACACGTGGATTTAGGTTTCCGAAAATTTGACTAACTGCATAGTAAACAGACTGAAATTATGATTTTACGTGCAGGAATTACTTTGTAAATACTTTCCTTTAACTTAATTTGTCGGTTGTTACAAAGTGGAACACTGAAAAGTCTTTTTTCTTCCGAGTTCACTATAACTTCGATAACTACTACAAACAAAATGGCGGAGACGCGACACTAACGCCACTTCTAAAAAAACTTTTGCTCGTGGAGATGCCAGTAAAATAATTTAGATTTAATACTATTTTATACAAAAAAATACTGTTACAAAGAGCATAACAAAGAAATATGATATTTTTATTAAGATTTAAATTTATGTAAATTTCAATAACCACTGTACAAAATATGATAAAATACAAATAATTTAATACGTTACTTATTCTACTAATATGATTTACCAAAATTTTCTATGTGAAGTTGTTATATTTTTCTCATTTAGTAGGTTTTAGTGCAAGCAAGAGAAATGGACAAAAAATGTACAAATTTTGGCGATTTCACCCATATAATCTATGCAGCGCTGGTTTTCAGTATGCCGAACTTAGGTGCTAAATTATATACTAATAAATTAATTAAACTAGTTACACAAGCTTTATTTGATAATAAATGGTATAGTTTTATATATAAATAAATACTTTATAATAAATATTATAGTTTTATATACAAATAAATAATAATACTTAAATATTATAGTTTTATAAATATGAATTAAATTAAATATTGTTCATATATGTATAAACGCAACTAGAAGTAGAGTAGATTGTTATAAGTCAACTTGCAGTGTCATTGAAGCCAGTCTGTTTTATCAGTTAAAGAGGAATAATACCGTTATTTATATTAAGACTATCCAAGATTTACATGAAGACTTTAAAATAGTAAATGAGTAGATAGGTACGTAGTTAGTTCCTGGGTGAGGAAGGGCAAGAATAGCCTCGCTTTGCTCATTTTCAGAGATTTAAGTACCTATATAGCTATATTTTATGTTCAGCAGTGGAAGGCTGATGATGAAAATATGAATTAATCATCAATGAAGCAGTAACAGGTCAATATCCTACGTAAAACACAATATTGAGGACATGTCTCTTTTCACGTTTTTACCATGAGACAGGTGCACGCCTAGTCAGTTCAAACTAAAATAGATTTCGCTCTGTTACCCGAATGTTTGTTGTAGTCAACTCTGGACGTAGGTAGGTATTATTTTCTTCAATATTTTTCAGCTGTGTTAGTCATCATCATCACGACCCATCAAGCCCCACTGCTGGGGCACGGGACTCCATCCATTGAAGGAAGAGGGTGTTTGGCCTAGAGTACACCACGCTGGCCTAGCGGGTTGGTGGACCCCTACACAAGCAAGCTTGTGCTGAGAGAGTTGTCAGGTAAGTGGGCAACGCGACTGTCAGATGTTTTTAACATGCTCAAAAACGTATGCCCTGAAAGCTGTGAAAATGAGTCTAGTAATCGCATTCTATTTCAGGGCAAGGTCCTTCACAGATCGGTGAGCTGTTCACTCTCACCTAATGTTTACAATTTATGCCACGTGAACTCCTCATACTGAATCTATCTAGTGGTGGCTTAGGCTATTTTCAAACCTAGACCGGATCATCATCATCATCAGCCAATAATCATCCACTGCTGGACATAGGCCTCTACCAAGGAGCGCCACAACACTCGCCTAAGCAATCTCCGCAAGTCCAGCGAGCAGGAGGGCGTCCCACGCTGCGTTTGCTTGTTCAAAGTCTCGAGAACTGACCGAATGGCGCATTGGTCAATAACTATGACTGTTGTGCCGAGGGTCGCGGGCAGTGGCGGCTGCACCTTAAGTGCGCCCGTGCAACGCACTACCATTTAAAAACCTTCTAAATATGTACCTTCCTTCTTCCTATACCATACTAGACTAGGTAGGTACTAGGTACGTCTAAAGAAAACTTCACAAAAATACCAATATAACAACCGTAATACCTACCCTAAACAGAAATTACATAAATCATTCGAACGTTACGAGTTAAATTAAATCGAGCTGGCCTATTTTGATTTCTACTGCGAAAGAATTAGATCTTATTTTTGCTTGAACAAAAACGGCCTCGTGCGCTCGGAATGTCGCACGGAGCGAGCTCCTACATGTAGTATGAAACAGGATGGAAATCGCCCGGCGCGTGAGACGGAAGATGCTCAGTACAAACTGTATGCAGTTCTAGGATAAATCCGTGCGCCGCACGCGACCGGAAATTGCCGAAATCATACGAATGACGCCACGGAACTCGGGAGGCGCGGGCGGCGGCCTTGACCGGTGGCGTGACCTACGAACGATGCACTTGTCATGTCATTGTCGCAGTTTCACCTTTCGCGCGCGAATACGTAATTAATTTGTTACTCTAATTACTTATTAACTAAGAAAGAAGTAAATATTTCGTGAGTGTGTATGTGTGTGTGTGTGAGTGAAAATGAGTGCAAAATACAATATGGACTTCATAAAAAGCAATAGGACATTTCAAAATAGACTGGACATTAACCCCCTTATTCATAGAGAAGTTACAGAACGTTTTAACTAATAAACTGTTTTGTCCCTCTCTGTCAAAGAACAAATTGTTCTTTGTCGGAGAGGGACAAAACAGTTTATTAGTTAAAACGTATTGTAACTTTTCTATGAATAAGGGGGTAAATCTGCTCGGCCGCCTCGGCCTTTTCTCATCTTAAAACAGTAGTGCAAAACAAAAAATAAAACTTATACCTGAATTTTCAAAAGTGAAATGTACAATAAAAAGAAATGGTTATGTGGATGTGAGAGACTAAATGCTTTATTTTGCTTTCCGTGTGTTGTTTTCGTTTCGGCGGAGAAGCAATTTCGCGTCAAAAAAGGAACGCAGAATGGATTTAAAATATAAATAAGGTAAAATACCTATACTTATAATTTTTTTTACTTCTAATTGTAATAGGTAATCTATTTTTATTCCAAAATTTACTAAACCCATAAAGTGCACCACCGGGTATCTGAGGCACCAGCCGCCACTGGTCGCGGGTTCCATCCGCGGCCGGGGCAGATAGATATATAGAATATTCTTTATTTGTACACACACATGAAATAAACTTAAATACTAACACATATGTACAAAAATGGCGGCCTTATCGCTTAAAGCGATTTTTTCAAGACCACCTTAGGGTGGAAGGATATTTATGATCAAAGAGGGATGTTTGTTTCTCTCGGGTCTTGAATGTTGACGTAACAACAACGTGTATATCTCCAACCCGCCTGCCGTTCGTGGAGATTGACAATATCACTAGTCTTGTAATTTGATTAAAATATTTACGTTTATCACGTTCACGGACAATTGATGATTGGAAAATATTTTGATATGACACCTACAAATCCCATACATTTTATCGTTCCGCCTTGAAACGTATTGCCATATTGCACTATATTTTATTAACGTAATGTGACAGTTACGGCCATAGAAGGTATCGTCTACAAGCGGTTCGCCACATCATGCAAATCCAATAACGCGTATAGTGACATCTACGGCTACAGGCGTTACCGCCAGATATTTTCTAGGTCCGAATCCTGTGCAAAAAGGTTTGTACGTTTTCTAGACCTCGGCTTATCAATTTTACATGCCATTTACAAAAAATAAAGCTGATATACTTACTAAGAGTATACAAAGAGGGTAAATCGACAAAAACACAATTATTCTCGTTTCTCATTACACTTATATACTCGCTTTTCTATGTTCTATTTAAATAATTCTAGTAATTGAATCGAATAGTTAGGTATCCTATATGCAAATTAGTATAATGTTTATCGATTTATCATTTACTAGCTGTTCCCGCGCGCTTCGCTTCGCCTTAATAAGTTTTCCCGTGGGAATTCCGGGATAAAAAGTAGCCTATGTTATTTCCCAGGGTCTAGACCGTATGTATACCAAATTTCATTCAAATCTGTTCAGTAGTTTTGGCGTGAAAGAGTAACAGACAGACAGACAGACACAGTTACTTTCACATTTATAATATTAGTTAGGATTTACCTCGTAATTTGCCACAAAAATTACCAACCCATCAAACGTTCTACCTAACATTTGCGCGCCGTGACACTAAACTTCAGGAAGGTTATTTGTATTGGTAACGGTTACGGCTACAGGCGGTATGTCACTATAAACTTCACTTATGTGTGTGCAAAAGAACCCCCTATAACTTGCTTGTTATGACACCTAGAAACAAATGAATTAGCACAATACGACACTAAACCATATATCCTCTATTAAGACTATGGAAATGAAACGGCTATTGACGGTTCGTCCGTTCTAACCAATATAAGTTTGTCGGCCAGGGGCGCATAGTCCTGTTGCAAGGACATTTAATTACGGCTCTCGACGGATTTTCCGTGAACGTGTTAAGTTGGTAATATTCTGTTGGGATGTTAGGTAAAAATTCTTAAATATTTAAGACGGCGTCATTAGCTTGCCTTTTCCGTTTAGGACTACACATAATTTAGTGCTTTACTCACTGCAACTTTTTCATTGCTCGTGAGTGTATTTACGGGCTCTGTTTGTGTCTGTGTGTGTGTGTGTGTGTGTGTGTGTTTGTGCACTTTCCCACTGCGTTTGGCGCGATCCCAGAACCTCTGCAGACAGGCTTAGCAACCGGTAATTTATAAGTAACTACGTACTTATCTAAAGTGGCGTTTATCGAATCTATAATGAAAGCGATTTAGATTTCGTAAGTAGCTTCCTGCTAGCTACGGCCTTGACCATGGTTTTATGTAGGTAGCAAGTAGCATAGCAGGTTCATTATTCAAAAGTTTAAAGAGCCCACACCTACAGGAACTGGCAAGAGGTGAAGCAAAGAGGAACTAATGAATGGAAATGTAGGAAGATACACATGTCCCTGAAGGGCTAGCACGGGAACATTGAGACGTGACAAAAGTTTTGCATGGCGCTGTGTATTAGCCCCACTGATTAGGATTAAAAGGATGATGACATGTTTATTTCCAGTGCAAGGAAGCACCATTAGGATTAGTAGGTGACTACTGACTAGTACCAACTAGGCAAACGTAATGTAGGACGCCCTTCGGCTAGATGGGGTGACGACTTGCGAAAGGTGGGTGGAATGATTGTATGCGGAAAGCTATCTCATCCAGTGAGCATGCTTTGGAAGAGGCAGCAGGGGACTGCTATAGCCTCCTGACACCCCGCGTGCTATGAGTAGGACATTGAAAAAATATAATAACTTATGTAATCGTGTTTTTATCTCTACCAATTCCACTAAAAACCTCGCGATCAAAACAACTTTTATTGTCAGTGATCAAACACGTCATGGAGTTCGTAGGAGAAATAGAAAATCTAAGTGACATTCAGAGGAAAGCTGTGGAAAAGGCTCTCGAGAAACTAGACTTTGTAGGTGGACCAGTCACCATCGAGGCAGTCGGGAAGAAAGGAGACAACTACGTTGCCTCAGTCCTAAGAATCAAAGCAGACACGAAGGATGGAAAGCCAATCAGAATGATCGCAAAAGTCGCTCCGACCAACGAGGCCTTGCGACTGATGATTCAAGCAGAAAAGTTGTTCTCAAACGAAACTATAATGTACGAGCAAGTTTTGCCGAAATTCGATGAGCTTCAAAACGCAGCCGATGTCCCTTCACACGACCGCATACTCCGCGCCAAGTGCTATGGCACTGTCAGTGATGAGCTCAACGAACTAATATTGCTCAAAGACAAAGAATTTGAAATGCGAGACAGAATGGTTTCCCTAACAAATAATGAGGTTAAAATGGCTTTGAAACAACTCGCTCAAATACATGCTTTGTCATTCGCGCTGCAAGACAAGGAACCTGAGTTGTATAAAAAGTACGCAAACTTATTGTTTGACAAGTGGATTCAACCGCACGATGAAGAGAAGAAATCGAAAGTGTTTATGTTTGTTTCTTTCGCAGCTTTAGAGCAAATGCTCCTTGGATTCCTGAAGTCAGATAAAGACAAGAAACGCGTTCAGGGCGCTGTCAGTAATATTGGTGAAATGGCAGAAAATTTGAGAAAATCGAATGAGAATGGAAAGTACTCCGTTATTCTACAAGGAGATTGCTGGGCTAACAACATCATGTTTAAATTTCAGGTTGGTTATTTTATATATTTTTTCGTAGTTACTCGTTATTCTATGCTGTAAAATGTTAGGTAAAAGTCACCCTAATTCTTATTAATTAATTTATTTCAGTCAAAAACTTAAATTATTTATTTTTTTATTATTCCAATGCCTGAGCGTGCCATGTGTTGCTTAACCTCAGTGATCGAATGTTACGATTACTGAAGATCGCTCGACTACGGACGCTTCAAAGCTTCGGTGGTAAAAGTACGAATCGCAAAATCGTTCGGGCTTTTACTATTATTACTTAGTAAATCTTAGATTTTACCATTAAATCTTAGGATTTACCGTAATTCGGGCATTTACAGTATAATAACATAAATAACTCCACACCGATAAAAGTAGGCAAAAATTCTAATAAACATTCTTTATTTACTGGAAACTTGTTTTACAGGAGGGCAAATCGGTGGAGTGTATGATGATCGACTACCAGCTATCAAGACTGTCCTCCCCTGTCGTGGACATCCTGTATCTCATCTTCAACTGCACAGACCTAGACACGAGGAAAGACCACTACAACGACTGGCTCGACTATTACTACAAAGTACTCGACGACTCCTTATGCCACTACAATTTAAAGTCCAGTTTGGTTTACCCGCGGGACAAAATGGTTGAGGATTTGAAGCGATACGGGAGATTCTGTTTAGGGTTGTCACTAGTTCTTGCGACATTCATTTTTAGGGAGTCTGACGAAGGTTTTGACTTGACGGATATTAAGGACCAAGCTGCCTTGGAGGCAGACCCTGGTGGCCCGGGCATGATGAAGCATGGAACTCTAGAGAGAATGGCTCGGCATATCCAGGATCTGGTTGATAGTTGTATCGCTTACGGGTACTTGTGATGTTATTTTATAATTTTATTATGGGTATAGGTACTTACTTAAATATAAACTTTGATATCCCGTTGCTGTCCTGTTTTTTTGAGTAAATCCCTTATAGGTTAATCGGAGCTTTTAATAAGTTTATAATTCTTACTCTGCTATTGTACTAGTTAGTACCTACTTAAAATATAGTTAAATAAGAATATATGATTGCATATACCTCTCGGGGTCAGAAGAATAAGAATTCTATAGAAGGAGAAGAGTACCAACCTTAAATTAAAGACGAAAAGAAAATTCTGTTCCATACATTCTGATTCAGTAGGTTACTTCGAATAAATAAAGTGGCTGATTTTAAAATATATCTGCCGGCAACACAAGGTCAATGTCAATTTTTACGCTCGTTGCAAACAAGAATAGAATAATGTGTAATGATAAATTGGGGAAATTAACACTTTAGATTTATTGGGCCTACTTATTCAGTGAATAAATTTATTCATATTCATGATCACGTGAAGGTTGGTCATGGTCACACTGAAAAAGTGGAACGGATAAGAAGGGTCTTGTTTTCGTTTTGAGGTACTTACCCAAGAAAACAAAACGTAAACCTGGCACAAACTTTAAAACTTTTGACCACCGGAAGTCGTGTCTATGTCTATGGTCAGATTAAAAAGCGACCGTTGACTTCCGTTTTCCGTTTCCGGATTTTCGAAACGTTCACGATTCAAGAATTTGGAGTTGTGTTTTAGCTTGTAGTTTATATTTATCGTTTTCATTCGTTGACGCAGTTAATTCAATAGAATGAAAGGAACGAACTATGATTTTTCCTCATCTGCAAATTCATAGTTAGAAAATAATTATACTTAGGTATATTTTGGGCTACGATTGGACAAGAACTTTTACGTGTCTAGGTAAGTAATAAGTCTCGTTAAAATAAGTCGCATTATTAAAACATTAATGTATTTCAGAACTTTTACAATATACAATTTTATTTACCCATGTTTACAATAAATTGAACAATAAAACATTAATTCATTGAATGTCACACTTTTGGCTCTGCTGATGCGTCGACGACGATGTGACGTCATAGGACGCTGGCTGCCTGGACTAAATCCATTTGCCACCAGACTGAATTCTAAGAAATGAAAGTCGTGTTTTCTTAATAGGTTTAGTTCAGGTACCTACCCTTAGGGCCTCTTGCACCAACATATTAAATCTAGATTTATTGTTAAATCTCGATTTAGTGTCAAATTTTATATGTGACTGACGTTTCTTAAATTGAGATTTGACACTAAATCTAGATTTAATATGTTTCTGCAAGTGGTCCTTAATGTTTTCGCAATAATCTCCGCTATTGGTTGGCTGCGTGGAGGTGCCAAAGAGTCAGTGTTACTAACCGCATTCCTAAAGAAGTTATTTAGTCAGGTATTTGGCGTAAATTCATAGCAATAACCGATCTGGCTCATTAATAGGTAATTTTATTTAATTACTCATTAGAGCATGAAGCGGTCCAAAATTGTCACGCCCCTCTTTAAACTCTGACAGCTGATTGGCCGTGAACCCGATCGTTGATAGATTACGATGTTATGCAGAAGTGTGCCAAGCTATTAATTTTGGAAGTAGGAAGTTCAATGTCCAAATGGGTTACGATACTTACGATAAGCTGTATTGCGTGTAATCATAGGTAGGTACGGTGGCCTGCGCCTAAAAGTATACAGGCGGAGTTTTTAAAATAGCGATCTCAAGCTCACATGCTGCTCAAGCACATCCACATAAACACCACTGCTACACACATCACACACAACACGTCCCCGGATTTATAACAGATGTAGCTGGTCCCTTCATCATCAGGGATCACTATTTTAAAACTCCGCCTGTATACTTTTAGGCGCAGGCCACCGTACTTAGGTGTACGGAGAATACATATGCACGGTGCTGTAGTACTTATAGGTATTACGACGAAGTTGCTATGGAAATAAGTACAGTAAAACCCCGGAAAATACTACAAACCGAAGTTATAAAAAAAATCGTTCTTTCAAACTTTGATTGTGTTGGAGATCGAAAGAAAAATTTGTTTTATGAGGAAACTTTGTCCAGTATCCATATATTGTTTATTTTCAGGGTTCAAATAATTATATTAGTCTCATCGATATAAATACTTTGTATTCAAAGATCGGCTTACAAATACCCCTAAAATAACCATAGAGGTATTTTCAGTAGGAATCTATGCGTATCGGTGTTATGTTTGGCAGAAATCGTTCACTGAAAATACATTATGATTACAAATGACACATTTGGCATCTACACGAGTTATCCAAACTCAATGAACTGATGATAGGTCGACGTTCCTTCGACGTGGCTTTAAATAGATAAGACCTACTCCTGCTACTATTGCCCGCATTCGAAGATGTTACAAAGGGTTTGTAAAGGCCTTACAGGTAGTCACATTTGTAACTAATCAACTAATCCCACAATGTGACTTGCAATTTAAATCATTTGAATTCATTCGAATTTCACAAGTAACGGTTCGGGCGTGACGCACTAGATTCAAATTCGTCATCGTATTCTCTGTGGGGGTGTAAATACTGCACCTTGCTCTCTCGAATGGAACCTTTGTGCAAGTCCCGAAAGGTCTAAATTCCTTTCATTAAGCTTCAACCATTTCCCACCACGCTGGTCCACTTCGGGTTGGTGGGTTCACACATCGACATCGTAGGAAAATATTGCAGCTTCAATGATGATGATTATAACGTAGAGGGATCGAAGCTAGCGTGATTATGAAGAGTGTTGTTGCGCAATTTTGAATCAATGTAGCCTATGTAGTTACTAAGTATGTCCTGCACTAATGCAGTAGACTATACATTTACGGACTTCGGACATCTAAAACTCACCAGCACGACCGTTTATTTCAACATGTCAGCTCTCAACAATAGATCTGATGTTCGTTGCTACAGCTGTCTGTCTATCCTTCAACACCTATCAAGTGCAGCGCCTTGGTTGGGTAAATGAAACGACTCTTGGCATACAATCCGTAAACAGTGCCCTTAGAACAATCGGACGATAAATCGTGCGATATATCTACTTTCTTGTAGCCTGTTGTCCTACTGTTTAATATTAAATCAGAAGTTATTTCTGGTCATTGCTGTTTCTTTTACCTACGGCCGGTTTCATTACACTGATCTTTCTGTCATTTGCTTACCTAGGTGCATACTAATCATCACTTCACTGACTTTTGCCGACAAAAGCAGTCCTCAGGCCAGAGCTCACGACTTCCTCTCATAAAACAAGTGCACATATTGTTCCATTGACATGCATTTTCCTACATATTTACTTGTGTCCAGTGCCAGTCTCTTTTCACAGAGATCAGCAGGACATGTCACATAACGTTGCCCTAAGAAGCTATAGTAAGTATCCACTCTCATAAAAAGGACATTGGTCTATCAAGCAGTTTTAAGGGCGGGACGCTTTAGATGCCAGAAAGTTTATTGAAATCCAGGAAATCACCAGTGCGTCTGGTTCAAAAAGTCATTGAAGACGATCCAATGATTGTTTAAGCGCGGGATGACTTGGCATAATCGCGGGGCACACGTCCAAAAACCACTAAGAAGTCAACCACCTTCAGAATTGTGTCTGAGACCTTTGTGGAAACCCTTCTGTAATAACTATATTATTTAAGACAGATAGATAGTATACTATTTATTTATACACCCAAAAAGATTAATAAAATTAACAAGTTGTAAATTAATTAGGGTAGATATTACAAAAGGCGGTCTTATCAAATAGAGCGTTCTCTGCCAGACAACCTTTGAATGGATGGTATAAGAGATTGAACGGTGAACTCGTAAGTAGCGAGAATCTTGATCTGACCCACGATAGCTCGACATCATGTTATGCCTATAAAGCTTCGTATACTTAAATACTTCCCATTTTTGTTTAAGTAACTCTTCACACTTGTTAATTCTTCATACTTACACGTCTACTAGAAGATCTCGTTTAAACACTGAGCTTGGTCACAGAAAACCCTTTGGTTTGATACCCCACACCACAGGTTTTACTAGTACTTTGATAAGTACTGGGTATTCAATCAAATAATTTTTGAGTCTTTAATTTTATAACTCTAGAAGGGATCACATTAATTTATTCGCAATCACAGAACGGACGGGTATAAATAAATTGCAAACGTAGGTACTTCGGTACCTATAGCAACACTAACAACAACAGGTAAAAATTAAATATGAACTACAAAGCGTGGTTGAGTGGCACCTGCTAAAAATAAGAAAGCCAGTGCACCCATCAAAACTATTACAAGACAAGATCACATTGAGACTTTGATTGCTAATATTATTATGGCGGTCGAGATGTTATTAGAGAGGAGTTTTTAAGAGGTGATCGCGGATAAGAAGATAGCGTAGGACAGCCATGTAGGACACCCATCCAATATACGTTTCTCGGTAGGTAGGTAAGTAAATAGATCCCTTTACAGATTTAGGGGCTTAAGTTTAACTTGGTACTTAGCTATAATTCAAAACGATCGAGGTACGAGGTAGATTGCTGATTTATTGTCTCTACTGAACTAATTGTAGGTACATTCATAATCGATATCACCGAGTTAGTATATTCTAAGTTTTAAAACGATACGAAGCGCAGAAGAAACGATGAAAGATGCACCGCTTGCGAAATCTATGGACTATGTTATTCATTTTATTTTTGTTTCTCTGAGGGAATGCGATGTGGTAACTCTCGGAACATTGACAGTTTCTCAAATCTGCTTATTGATATTTGATAAACAATAATGTAACTTATTGGTTGATCTGCGTCTTCCAAAATATATGCCAAAGAGCTGAGGTCTAAGAAGAGACCCCTGGGGTACTCCTGCAGTGTTTTAACATTAAAGATCAGAAAATACCATAACAATTACATTGACTTAGAAGTATTTAAGCAATATTCGTAGTAGTAAAACGTTAATTGTAGGTAATTTCATTTGTTTTCAATTCAGTACGTCTGTTGTAATGGTGAGCGCAATCAAATGCTTTTAAATCATAGTTTCAAATTATAAGTAGGTAGGGACCTACAAACAAAATTCATACGACATTTGTTTTTCAATTCACCTTTGCTGTGTAATAAATAAATAAATATAAATATAAATATGTGGGGACATCTCACACACGGCCATCCGACCCCAAGCTAGGCGGAACCTGTGTTATGGGTGTCGGACAGCTGATATATCTACACAAATACATCGGCTGTCCCATTTCAAAACACAGTAACCGCCAACTTTAAAAAAAAACGGGTCTTTGATTTATATATTATTTTAGGCGATTCCGCACAAAACTGCATTGTCAGAATATCAAAAAACCGCTTAGAAACGAAAATAAAATTTCTAAAAACCTAGTAACTCCACCCTGCGAAATCAAAAATGCCACGAAAACCATTTCAAAACATAGTAAGAGCCACCAACCATTTTAAAACACAGTAAGTGAAAATGACTTACTAGGTTTTAAAATGGTCAATGGCGCTTACTAGGTTTTGAAATGGTCAGCAAAGGACAATTTTCGTCCGTTAATTTTAGTAAGTCACAAATGGCATACATTATTACTAACACTTTTTTCGAACAAAATATCAGACATTTCAGAACCTGTATCTTTGCACCAATGAGACCTAGAGAGTTGAATTAAAAGTAGAACATAAGTAAATTTTGTCTTCTTTATAAAAGCCATAGAGACCTTTCTCGTCAGAACCTTTTTACTAGCCCTATTTTGCATAAACAAAAAAAAAAACAAGTTATAAATAAGAGAAAACTGATTTTTAGATAGAAATTTAGGAAATATTGTCTAATTGAAGGCAGCCATAAATAATTTTCATGTTAGAGCCTTCTTAATATGGCTATTTAATTCATTTACATAAAACAAAAAAAAAACATAAAAATATGCCCGTATTTCAGCTATTACTTATAGTGCCGTCGTGTAAAAGTGCTGCAAAATTGGATTTATAATATGTGAAGGATCCCAAACATATAAAAAATGAAATTATTACGCAATTATTGCAATTTCAATATACTTAACTTGTCTTAAATTACACAATAATGGCTCTTACTAGGTTTTGAAATGGTCAGTGAGGGCGGTTTTAGGGTGAGAAAACCATATAAAACCTAGTAAGTGTTTTCTTTTGTGCATTACAGCAACAATTTTAGTTATATTTAAATGAAATAGTATTGTATGTAAAGCCTAGGTTCTGCCGCTTCTTTTAAGCTTACATTTGTTCAGATATCTGTCATAGTTTTACCAGGGCATTGAAATGAAGGGACAAAAATGTTTTTTGGCTCTCCTGAACATTTTGTCTCATGGCTGTTACTGTGTTTTAAAATGGGACAGCCGTCATAGATAGATACAAACTAAATATAAATATCAACACCCAAGACCCGAGTACAAATATCTGTCTTTAAACAAATATCTGCCCCAGCCGGGAATCGAACCCGGGACCTTCGGCTCAGTAGTCAGGGTCACTAACCACTACGCCATTCGGTCGTCACGCCATTCGGTCGTCTAATAAATGAGACAGAATTATGTCATGTTTAACAAAAATACGAGAGCTTAAAATTTATTAATCAACATAGCTCAGTTAGCTAGAGCGACCAAAATATTCTAAAAGGGGATGGTACGTATGAAAGTATGTAAAGATATATATATATATAAAGATAGATGGGTAGGTGAAAGCCACGATCAAAGGGACTGCCAAAACTTGTCTTATTTATCGCACAATAATAAAAAGAAATAAACGAACAAGCAAATTAATAGTTCCGTGAGTGTCTTCAAATCTTTTGGCAATAACACTGCTGAGATTCATATCTATCTTCTCTAGAATCATAAATATTAAAGCTAGCGTCTTTCTGTCTGTCTCTCAAAAATTAACGGTTAGGTTCCTGCGTTCTTACAGAAAATGTCGGTACGTACCATGGAAGTAATAAGTAGTTAAGTAAGTACCTAAAATTACTTTGATGTACAGCTAAAAAAACGAGTTTTTACAATATGATAGCAAATTCTAAGATTGTTCTTTGGCCAGTTTATATTAAAAAATCCATGTCTCAGCCTAGTGTTTTTATTCCTCAGCATTTCAAGCTTTTCCATGGCTTTCAGTTGGGTTCATTTTGATTTCTTTCTACCTATTGGGATTGTTTTGAATTTAAGCACGGAATATAGAAAATTACTCCAAATTTTAAGACTAATTATTTAGGTACAGGTACAGGTTTATTAGGTACTTAGGTGTAATTAAATGTATACAATGTGTTTAAAACCTAAATTTAGGATAGTACTAAAAGTTTAGATAATCTTGAATTCATGAATGAGTACAGCCTCTTGATTGGTTTGACCATATCATAAAGCCGTTACGTTCAAAACAAACAAACAAAAACGATACTCACTTACCCGTACAAAATCATAATTATCCTGAAACCAGCTGCTCATCCAAACTCAACACACATAAACCTATTATTAGCCAGAAAACAATTTTCACCGCCAGCCACTAAAAGTGAAAAAACTCGCTGTCCGAAAGTTTGCAAAACACACGGCTCTCGAAATACGAAAGTTATTTTTAAAATGGCCGCTCGATTCAAGATGGCGTCGGATCGCCGCGTGTGCACCGCGCTCGGTCGACGCTCATCTGTAACTGAAATTAAAACGTGTGTATGACTCCCAAATGTTATTCGGGATTCGGGAAATATAAAATTACCAGCTGTTATTGTGCTCGGTCGGTCGGGAAGCGAAGTTGGGATGCAGTTTTGTGGGATACAAAGATGTGCAGATACTTAGTTAGCTACCTAAATACACTGGCATGGCATTTGATGACCCTGAAATGATGATGTCAAGAAGATGTAGCGGGTTTCAGAATTCTTACTGAATTCAAAATCAGGTGTAAAATTTTATGAATCTTATATTATTAATACTAGTAGTCTACTACTACTTCCATGGCCTTAACTATGTAGTTAGTAGTTATAGCTATGTTATACCTACATACCTACTGAAAAAAATGGATTCATCCATAGGTCCATTACCCTGGAAGGACAAGTATAAGTACCTATCTTAAATATTCAAGTTAGCAAATTTTAGTTACTTAGGTACAAGGAATACCTACCTTACAACAATAACTTACTTACAAAAACTTATTCATCATACTTATCCTACCCATCCCGTGATCTCCCAAGTTCCGTAGAATACAGGTATACCTATAGGAAGCTGTATATACCTACACAATTATAAAGTCTTTTCCCAGAGCGTTTCATTGTTTATTTCGAGTCAGTTTATTGTGTTTTCACCTCGGCCGCGTTCGTCACTCCATTTTCGCATTATGAGGAAATCTTTGGGCGGTTTCCTGGCAGTGTGACGACGACGCCCAGATTATTTAGGGAGATGTTTCTAGGTAGGTAGGTACATGGAACATAGATTAGATTCATAAATCTAGTACTTATACCTAGTTAGAAAGGACAGAATACATAGATAGGGCTACAAATGGAAGCACTAGAGGTACCTTAACAAAACAATTACCTAAATTATTAAATGATCTACATTTTACATGCTACTTCTTGATTAAATTACAATTATTAATGCCTAACTAAAACTAACTAATATAAAATTAAAATTAAACTAAAAAGAAAATGCTGGCCAGATCGCTGCCACTGTCGGGTAGGGTACCCAAGACGCTGGCCGCGTTACCCCGCTGTATAGCGATGCTTAGCCTTTGTGCGAGGTAAGAGCCTAGGGTCCCTGGAGACTTCTATTAGTCTGCTGCTGATGTCTTTAAAAAGCTGACGTGCCTCCGGTCCCCACGGCCCTAGGGTTTCGACTCCGAAAGGCACAAACATGTACCCCTCTCCTAGGGATGCATATTTGCGGCCTTTCATGATCTACCTACTGAAATAAGGAATGAAACAAATAAGGCAAGATTCTCAAGATTGTTAAAAAAACATTTGTTAAGTCTAAAATCTAGATACCTATTGTCTGATGTTTAAACAAGTATCAAGTTAAATTTATTGTTAAGCACTAAGTTTCTTAAAAAAATAGAATATAATATAATTAGTTTATTAAGAGTGAAGTCTGAATCCATTGTGGGTCATTATTATTTGTACTGTGTTTTTATGTTTACTTAATAAATACATTGAAACTGATTGAAACAAACAACCTACTTATTGTAAACTACACTCATGGGCAATGAAATGAAAAAAGGTAATATTAATAAGTAGGTAATTTGATTTAAAAAAAAATTAAATCTTTGAAAAAATTGGGTTTGTTTGTTCAAGGAATTTTGTGAGTGGAACTGTTTCTTTGCCCGTGAGTGTATAACAGTGGCAGGAAATGCGTGTTAGGAGACCTTCCTATAAATAAAGTCAAGTCAATACTTACCTTACTTTCCAATTGCACTTTTAAAAGCGACTGTATCGGGAGGGTTACTCTATATTGACGAAAAACAAAGGAAGGAGAGCTGTCGTGCAATCGCCACGTTTAATACTATAATTATATATAATATATATATACTATAATTATAGAATAATTATAGAAGATAGAGTCGTGGCTCGCGCAGCAGCCCTCCGAAACTTCGTTACTTTTTTTTAAATTTATTTATTTACACTTTATTGCATACATACTTAAAAAAAACGTAGGTACACAGACAAAATACAAATTAAGAAGAATTTAGTAAGTACACAAAGGCGGGCTTATTGCCAAAAACAATTTCTGCCAGCCAAGCCTTGGTTGGTGGAGAACTAAGGTAAATTTACGAAACTCTTTTATACAAATACGTTATTCGTTCTTCTTCGATATAGAGTGACCCCCGATCCTTTTCTGCGCAGGAGTCGGTCATATCTTGAGTATCTGTGACGTAACGTGAGTGTGTCCATTGCACTAGACGACACGGCGTACTGCATCGTGTGATTCGTCTGGCATTGAGAACATTCACAGCATGTCTTTACCTTCCTCGCTTCATTCCATGTTTATTGCACCTACAACAGCTGAAGATGTCTTTAAAGGGTGAATTTCCCGCGGCCAAAATTTGCGTGGCATCAATGAAATCGGTACTAAAAAACAAAGTTCTAATTTTCTAATATTTTTTTCCGGTTATGTGGAATAGTAATCTATATGAAGCACTAAATATTTTATCAATAGGATTAATGGATACTTTACAAAAAAATATTAAACCTCCAAATCTTTCATTGCCGTGTTTGTCCCCAGGTCATCTCGTTTTGTATTATTCTTCACTGATGAAAAAATATTGAGTGTTTAGATTTAAACTTAGTTTCATTTGATACATTAATAGTTAAAGTATTGTTACGAAATACATTTATTCAAATAAATAAAGAATATAACGAACGGTAAGTGAAAATTCATGTGTCCCAGAACTACATTTCATCGCCGTGACCTAAACATGATCAAGGATATTGTTTTATCTATGAACTTGGGTCCCCCCCTCGGTGCGCTAATCGTTTTTTACAAGTGTTGCCTAACTACTCGACGTGGAAAGAGGTACACAGGTGTCCACGTTTTCGCGCTATAGTGAAAATTATATTTGTTTTTGGTCACTGGACATTTTTTCTTTCATCGCCGTGGATAGATAATAACTTCTATAAAATTAAGTTTGTCTTCTTGAGTAAGCATTCAAAAGAAAGCATTTTGAAAATATTCATCTTATAAAGTGTTTGTTTCTTCGAATAGTAAATACATTTTTTGTTATTTATATTTAATGGCTTGATTTTCATCGCCATGCTTTCATTTCCGTGGTTTCCGTGGCCAAAATTTGCTATGGCAATGAAAAAAAAGTCACGGCAATGAAAAAAATTTCATCGCCATGTCTTGTAAAATAATATGTATTCATTGCCGTGGCCTGGTTATTCATTTCCGTGGCCAGGTTATTCATTTCCGTGACATATGTTTTCATCGCCATGGTGTGTACGATTAGGCAAATAAAAATATATTTACCATCTTTTGTAATACAGTTAATAATGCCGATCACTGAAATTACCTACAGGACTTGTCAAATTACCTTTTTTTGCAGTTCGATAAAACGGGCGCGTATCGCGATGTATAAAAACTAAATGTATAATTTATCATTAATAACAATCACAAAATAAGTATTATTATCGTCACAGGACTAAGGTTACCGACATAGCTGTCAAAATATGCAAGCTTACTCAAGTAGCCGGTAGTAGCTGGATTAGGAAGGCTGAGGACCGAGTGTTGTGGCGCTCCTTGGGAGAGACATATGTCCAGCAGTGGATGATTATAGGCTGATGATGATAAAATACATTTCATATTATTATATCAATTAAAATATACTTTCATTTAGCATAGAGCACATAAAATATTCTATCATATCACGTAATCTGTGTAAAATCCATCAACATCCACAACACCATTAAAACCCCTAGCACCAAAACCTTAAGATAGGTGCGATAACAAGGAAAGCGAGGAGGAGCGGTTAAGTGCACATGCTGCGCCCCACTTCGCTGTTGACGAACATGTGCAACTAACTGCACCTATCTTTAGGTTTTCGTGCTTTTGATGGTTTGTTCGGTGATTTGTAATTCAGCACAGACCATGTCACATCATAATATATTTTAAAATTAACAGTTCGTATACTGTATAATATTATCATCATCATCATCATCATCATCTCAGCCATAGGACGTCCACTGCTGAACATAGGCCTCCCCCAATGATTTCCACCTTGTCCGATCGGAGGCGGCCCGCATCCAGTGCTTCCCCGCGGCCGGTACGTGGTCTCCACTTGAGGACTCTTCTGCTCCACTGACCATCAGTCCTTCGAGCAATGTGTCCGGCCCACTGCCATTTCTGCCATTTGACTCGATAGGCCATGTCGGTTACTTTGGTTCTTCTACGGATCTCTTCATTTCTGATTCGATCACGTAGAGATACTCCGAGCATAGCCCTTTCCATAGGTCGCTGGGTGACTCCGAGCCTATTTAAGAGGCCTAAAGACCACGTCTCGGCACCGTAGGTCATCACTGGCAACATGTATAATATTATACTTTATGAAAATATAGATGTTATACTAGGTAAGGTTAATTATATGTTGTGAACGATATTAATGTGAAATTAAACATTTCGTTTTTATAAGTTGCAATACGAACCTCATAGTACTACTTAAAGAATTCCATACTACATTCTTTATTATTTTATACATACTGTCGTTCTTTCTTTCGTTTCAATATCTATCCAAATATTTCTACCATACATAATCTGTCTAAGTTTGCGTTTCCCTCACAGTTTTTTTTTATTGCAGTGGATTGATTCTTTCATATCCATAGCACAGTTTTTTCATTGCCGTGGACGTTAGTTTCATTGCCGTGGATGTTTTTTTCATTGCCGTGGACGCTTATTTCATTTCCGTGAACGCATGTGTCATCGCCGTGGCACGAAATTTTTGATCATCTGTATCTCGTTAAGTTTTTAACTTATCTGATAGCCATTAAGTAAGAACACTAACATTAACAAAAACTTTAATAAAAGCGCTTTTTCAATATAAAAAACCTAAAGATAAAAAAGTCCACGGAAATGAAAATTTTTTAGGACTTGTTGAAATCCACCCTAAAATCATCCTATCCCTAAAAAATAAAAGAAGTGTAGGTTACGATTGCATATCAACTAACGTTTTAAAATATGTAGCAGACTTAGTAGCATGCCCCATGAGTCACATAATTAATCTGTGCATTAGTGAAGGTATATATCCAGACGGTTTAAAACCGACAATTGTAACCTTTATTTAAGAAAAACGACAGAGAAGATATGCAATACTATAGACCTATTGCATTAATACCCATCATATCTAAGGTATTTGAAAGAGTCATTTACAATTCAATTTATTCTTTTATTTCTAAAAACAATATTTTGGCAACCGAACAGAAAGGTTTCCAAAAAAATGTAAATATAAACATGGCCATATACGACCTTTTAAAAACTGTCATGAACAACATGGACAATAGAATGCCGATTTGTGCAGTTTATATGGACCTTACAAAGGCATTCGACTACGTCGACCACAGTAAATTATTAAAAAAATTAAGCATGTATGGTATAAGGGGTAATGTCCTCAGTCTTCTAAAATCATATTTATCAAATAGAATTCAGATTACACAGATAGATAAAATTAACATTAAAAATAAATTTGAAGAAAGTCACAAGTCATTAGGACGCTACAATACAAGTGGGGTACCTCAAGGCAGTGTATTGGGGCCTTTGTTATTCTTGCTGTACATAAATGACCTGCCAAAGGCCATACCACATCCTATGATCCTGTTTGCAGACGACAGTACAGTTTTAATTAAATGTGAATCAATAGATAATTATGAAATGACTATAAATAATACAATAAATAAAATTATTGAATGGCTTTCATGTAATAATTTAAAAATAAATTTGTCAAAAACAAAAATTATGCAATTTTACCAAAGAATGAATAAAACACCAAGCTTATATATACACAATAATGGAAATAAAATAGAAGAAGTTGCAATGACAAAATTTTTAGGATTAATAATAGACAATAAACTGATATGACAAGCTGATACGATTTGTAAAAGATTGAGTAAATCATCCTACGCTCTTTACAAACTTAGTAAAATTGTCGACAAGAATGCTGTTGTCACAGCTTATCATGGCTTAGTAGCATCGATATTGCACTACGGCGTAATATTCTGGGGAAACTGCACCAAAAGAGAACAGATCTTTAAATCACAGAAACGCTGTATCAGGGCAATGTGTGGCCATCAAGTCAATAGATAGCTGTAGGGATCATTTTAAAAGATTGTCACTGCTTTCATTTCCATGCATATATATCTATGAAGTGGCTCTTTTTGTAAAAACCAACCCCGAACTGTTTAAAAATGCAGGTCAAATACATAGTCGCAATCTTAGAAACAGAAAAAGACTTGTCAGTGTCAAATATAAGACATCCTTACTAACAAATAGTTTACTTGGTATGGCGTCAAAAATATACAATAAAATTCCGAGCACAATCAAAGACCTCACTCTCCAGAGCTTTAAAAAGGAACTGAAAAAATGTCTTATTGATAAAACATATTATTCTTTAAATGAGTTTTTTAATGACAAACTGTAATATTATTATTAAGTGTGTACCAATTATTATGACCTCATTGATGACAATTACCGTAATTTAAATTAATTTATTCTCATTGACATTGTAAATAATTTAATATATTTATACCCCCTTATTCATAGAAAAGTTACAATACGTTTTAACTAATAAACTGTTTTGTCCCTCTCTGTCAAAGAACAAATTGTACTTTGTCGGAGAGTGACAAAACAGTTTATTAGTTAAAACGTTCTATAACTTCTCTATGAATAAGGGGGATAGAATGTAAGCTGAAAGTATCTGACTTATTTGTATAATAAATAGTTTTAACGTAATGCATGCATGCTACCACCAACATAAAATTTTGTACGCCAATTAGGCATAACATAGAGGACTTAAACATAAACACCCAACAGCATTTTAATTGTACCTATGTTAACAAATAAATGGATTTGATTTTGATTTGATTTTTGATTTACAGCGAAAAACAATTAGGTCTTACTTAGTACCTAAATCACAAAAAAATATAGGTACTTACTTAAAAACATCGATTCGATGGGGTTCATTCATGGTGATGGCTGGTGGAGTAGGTACTAGGTACTTATAGGTAAGTACTTATTCATTGTTGTGTGTTATTGTTGTAATGTTACAGCACCGGCAAGTGTAATGTTAATTTTGGTTAAGATTACGGTAGTACCTAACTATGTAAATCGTAATTAATCTGCGGTGTGGCTGTGTGGTTACAATTACGATTACGATCACATTTAAACTACCTTATAGTTACATATATTCTATTCTCTGTTGGGGTTGTAAGTAAGTACCTGCACCTGACTCTCTCGAGTGGAACCTTTGTGCATATCCCCAAGGTCTAAACTTCCTTCCTAAGCTTGGACCATTTCCCACCACGCTGGTCCACTGCGGGGATGGGTTCACTTCACTAGTATCTAGATATGCAGGTTTCCTCACGATGTTTTCCTTCACTGTAAGAGCGGTGGTATATATTCTAAGTTAAAAGAACTCATTGGTACTTGTCAGCGCCGGGATTCGAACCCGCATCTCTGGCGTGAGAAGCGGGCGCTTACCCGACTGAGCTACCACTGCTCAGTAGCTGCTAGCCATCGATAGACAATGTTATTAAAACCGACAATGGAAACGCGCTATTGAAAAACTCGCAATCATTGATCATATTGACAACGCACATTGTACACTTCCCACCGTTCTTATCGCGTTGGCATAGAGTTTAAAACGCTTTGCTAAACTCGTTGTTTAACTTTGCGCAATCTTATGATGATAATTTCTGTGGCGACTGGTAATAATTCGGTACTATATCAGTAAGTCATCGGTTACCGATATGCACTAACAGTCAAAACATAAGAATGAATAGGTTTTTATTAACTTCAAAAGATATATATTTTTAACGATATCGAAGTGCGTTCAGTTTTAGTCTTAGTTTTCCTTGTATTTTCGAGGTCGTCGGACTAAGAGAGGTGGCTCGGTAAGTAAAATGTTTATTTTATATTTATTTTTAGGCCGCTTTTGTTTATGTTCAAATTCTTGGTTCATTTGGCCTTCACCGGTTATCGGGGCGGTCAAGTTTGCGTTTTGTTTTGTGTACTAACCTAGGCAATGTGACTGGAAGTTGCATTACAATTATATTTACACAAGTAATAAGTAATAGTAGTAGTAGATACTGATAGGTACTTTTGACTCTACATTCTCATGTGTAAACTTGCCCAAATGAAGTTGACCGTATACCTACTAGCTTTAGGACGGTCGAATGGTGTAGTGGCCCTGACTGCCGAAGGTCCCGGGTTCGATTCCTGGCTAGGGCAGATATTTGTTTAAAAACAGATATTTGTACTCGGGTCTTGGGTATCTATCTATGTATTTGTGTAGATATATCAGCTGTCCGATACCCATAACACAGGCTCTGCCTAGCTTGGGGTCGGATGGCCGTGTGTGAGATGTCCCCTCATATTATGCTTAGTATTATTATATAAGCTTTGTGATGGAGGCTTTTTATATTGGATGGTGAATGTAATGTACCTAGTAAATTAATATAAGATTTAACTATAATTTTCAGTAAATAAATATGCCGTGGAAAAGACCAATGGATGTCACACCGCGAGTGTGGAGACGGTTCAAGGGTACAGCCAGAGATGGGGCTCCAGCACCAAAGTACGTATGTGTCAATAGATGTATGTAGTTATACAGTCAGCTGTACACTTTTGTACCTTGCCAAACTCACAAACTGCCTATTCAGACATTGACGGTTTGTTATGCACCTAGTCAGTTTGACAAGGTACAAAAGTGTATAGCTACTTATGCAGCTGACCGTACCTTTGGATGCACGAAACGACCCAACATATTACTTTGGCGAGTAGTTACCTACCTTAAATTTTTTCATGAGATTTGTTTAGACCCTTTCCCTCTTTCAACTTAAACACTATAGTTACCACTTTTGTAACACCCGTTTGACTCATCCTTAGCTGATTGGCTAATCCATTTAGCCATTCCACCACGGTGATAATTATAAACCATCCATAAGGCCTAGCACGGTGTGAAGATGCGCACGTCAAGACGTGACAAAAGTTTTCAGTCGCACTCGCTCTCGAATCCGCGATGTGAGCGCGACCCAAAACTTAAACTTTGTCACGTCTTACGTCTCTCACGTTTAACTACTTAGTTTCCTATGTAAACAGAGTTATATCGCAGGCTACTTGCTACATATGTACCTAGATCGATTATGAAGTTCCTATAAATCCTGCTAGATGGCGCAGTGTCGGGGGTGGTGGTAGCATATAAGCCGCTACAGGCGGAGACTCGCTCTCTTTCCACGCGACCTCGCTGTACAAGCAACAATAAACTACTATCCAGTACCTATCGCAAAACGCGGTTTCCTTCACTGTCCATAAGTCATCCCCTTCACTTAGTGTGAGATTCAACACCCTTGCGCCATCTTTTTATCTGCTACTTTAATCTCCTTTACCTACGATTTTCAGCTATCAAATTCGAGATGTGGACGAGAAAGAGAAGGAGAGATGCTTGGATTTCCTACAAGAGATCTTCTTAAGAGACGAGCCCCTTTGCCAAGCTTTAGGTGAGTTCTAAATTATATTCCTGACGGCGTCATTAAGCTAGTTAACTTGTTACCTACTAAAACTTACTAAAACCTTTTCGTTACAGATATAGCAGCGGACCCAGTGTCCGTAAACACAATCATGAGTAACTGGCGTCACCTCATAGACGAGTCCATCAGGTAGGTACTTACACCATTCTACAATCAGCTTCAGTCATCATTATCATCACATTCACAACCCATCACGTCCCCACTGCAGGGGCACGGGTCTCCTTCCAATGAAGGAAGTGTTTTAGGTCTTTATAAAGAATAAATTTCGGGCAGCTTGAAAACATCTGGCAGTCGGGTTGCCCAATTACCCGACAACTCTTTGAGGACAAGCTTACTTAAGTTGGGGTTCACCAACCCGCACTGGGTTAGGCATAAAAACCCTTATTTCATTGGAAGGACACCCGTGCCCCAGTGGTGGGGACGTGATGGGTCGTGATGATGGTGATGATGATAAATAATACCCACTTACCTATCCCTCAGCCTGGCGTGTTACACTGAAGACTCGCACGGGTGCCCTGACCAGCTGGCGGCTGTGGACCTGTGCGCCGTGTTGAGCCTACATGATGATGACCAGGACATGGGGGACCAGGTGAGAGTTCATCCGTTGTGTGTGTGATCGGGTGATCTGAGAACCGGGTGGTAGGAGGTTTTCTAGGAGGACTAGAAAAGTAATAATGGCATAGAGGTGTAGAGCTCTGCCAAGTAGAGTTATTAAACTTCGTAAATGTCCAACGGGGGTGGGATGTGTCATAACCACGGAGCTATGCCGATGGCGCTCGGTCGCTATTCGTCTATTGCTGCGCTCTGAATTAAGGCGAGAGCCCATTAGTGCGTTGCGTCGTCGTCGCAGGGTAGTTTGCCATATCTTGTCGTAACATGTCACATAGACGACGCGACGCAACTTATCTCTTATCATTATCACAAATGCCGCCATCTTATCTTCATTTGCAACATTCCAGCTGGGACTCCCCTGGAGCCAGCTCCTGACCACACTCACCGCCGTCGAAGCGCGTTGCAACATCTTCAAGCGGTACGCAGTGGAGGCGTACTTCAGCTCTCACGTGCTGGCCGCGTCGCCAACGCATAGAGGACATGGTGTGGGAGTTGAAATGTTTCGGGCCACGTATGTAGAATAGTCTTCTTATTAGCGTTACGATGATAAATTAACGAAGTAGTTAACTTAGGGCCAGTTTTTTGATCCGTGGTCAACTTTAACCATTAGTCAAGTCACGTGTCAAGCATGACAGCTGCATACGAATTTTGTTGGTTTTTAACTAATGGTTGGCATTTTTGACCAATGGTCGAGTTAACTAGGGATCAAAAAACTGGCCCTAAGTGAAAGCTGAAGTGGCAGTGATGGGCTGGTCATATCAGCCGAAGAACATAAGGGGTAGACGAGTTCGCGAGTGGAGACCACGAACAGACAAACGCTGCGTGGGACGCCCTCCTGCCCGCTGGACTGACGACCTTAGGCGGGTAGCCGGAAGTGGCTGGATGAGGAAGGCCGAGGACCGAGTGTTGTGGCACGCCTTGGGAGAGGCTTATGTCCAGCAGTGGATGATTATTGGCTGATGATGATGCTAAATAATACATTTCCACTCTAGGCCATAGCACGATTGGTGATTCGATAGGAATTTGTATGACATCTTGATTAGCGCCCCTATCGGTAACGTTAGAAACTAATAAAACGCATAGTTACAAACTCCAGTGAACTAGAATAGACAATATTCGTGAATCGCACACGGAATTAAGACACCAATTATTATGATAAGTTGCATGTCATGAGCCACCTTGAATAATGTATCAACTGTATTTTGTATGCGTACCCTTTGCATTATTTCCAGGGAAGACCTAGCAAAGGGTCTCGGCCTAGAAGCAATGGCCATCACAGCGACAGCCTACAGTTCCCAAGCGTTGTGCAAGAAATGCGGCTACGAAGAACTAGTCGACATGCAATATTCCGACATGTTGGAACAAGGTATAGACTTGAGCAACTGTTCCACGCCTAGTGCTAAAGTTTTTGGGGTATATTTAGGTAGTAGTTAGGAAATTTTAATAATAAAAGTTATTGTTCTAATTTACGTAGCTTAATGTTACTTAGGGCCTGTTTCACAATGTCTACCCGAGAACTCCTGTGAGATAAAAGACACGCTGTCACTGTCGATCCATTGGTAGCCATTATCGAGATATATTTTCCTATTTACATATTTTTTCATATCCAGACATTGTTAAACAGGTATTTATATTAAATGTTATCTACTTATTGTGATATAGTAACTCGCGGTGCTAAATGAAATTATTGAAGCAGCCATTTTCAAATAAATATTTTATTATGTATATCAAAACCACACTTACATATTTTATCTACATAGAGAATTATACATAATGGTAAATAATTCTATGTAATTTTATACAAAAAAACTATATTATATACGAAACTACGTACAAAATGTAAATGCATTTAAAAATCACAAAAAGATTTGTTAATATATAAATTATTTTATAAAGAGTATTTTTCGTTACTAAAAAATATAAATATCTAGTAAGTATTCTAACTGCTTTTTTATATAAAATGTAGTAAAGTTACAGCTTTGGCGGGTGTGTATATAAGTCGTCATCAACTTTATTTCATACTAAAATACAGAGTGAATTTTATTATCATTTATTTTAATCCATGCATTTCAAACATTATCAAATTTATGCAAATTAAAGATTTGAATTTAACAAAATATTTTTGGTTTTATCAATAAGTAAATTTTACTTAATAGTTCCGCTAAATAATATTCTAGACAGTCACACGATTTTTTCTTGATATTCGGATATTTCTACGTGAATTTGTTTTCAGCCTGTTATAAAAATGGTATTCTCAGAGAGCTGATTAATTAAAATGGCTGCTGAGCCAACCAATCACAATACGTAAATAGAGAATAGCTACTCTTTCTTCGCAATTAAATAAATAAGACTTATAAATAAGTTTTTCTATCTTACCTAATTATATTGCATTCATGATAATTATTGCATAATTATTAATTGAATATAAAAAGAGTCTGTACTTATCTATTTTATGTAAAAAATACACTATGAGTAATAAGTCTGCAAAAGTTATAAAAGTCCTCCAGTATTTATTTCAGACCCCTTAGCTTGAATTTTCATCGTGAACGTGACGTGAAATTACTCGATGAATTTTGTAGGGAAATTTTAGTTCTGCCACCGACCACCAGGGGCGCTGTTCATATTTTCATACAAAATTACTCGATGAATTCTACTTCACGTTCACCACGAAAAATCGTGCTATGGGGTCAGGGCAGTGGTCAAAATTTCATTCTCTGCAAAGCGTAATTTTAATATTATGTATACTTTATATACTATTTCAGGGCATACATATGTATGGCACGCATTATGCACCGTTTCTATTATTGTTATAAAACACTAATCACAGGTTAAACCCAAACTGTTAATCAAAGTTAATCGTACGTTAACGAAATATCTCTGGAATCAGCAAAAATTTAGACACTTTTATGCATCAATGATTATATTTTTCAAATTGATGCCTAATGTTTATCGGGCAACCGAACCATTCATAAGTTATAGTCCAGTCTTTACTATGATACGTTAAAGTCAGCTACACTGCTAACTTTGCAACAGGTAAATGTTGGTTTTCTTTAACAATTCATTGGACCTACATTAGAGAAAAGCAGAAATTTTGTATAATTTTTAAAATTTTACCTAATAATTACATAATAATCTGAAATGGTAGGAAATGTATCAGATTAAATAAATTTCATTTTGCTCAGTCCATGGCCGGTTTAAGAAAATAAATAGTTTAATTTACTTATAATAAGCTTTTAACTGGCGACATTTAATTTAATTTTAAGCTTTTTAACTAATTGTAATTAGATAGACTTGGTGCAAATACACTTCACAAACTTTGGAATGTACCTAAGCATAAAACTTAAATACTTAAATCATATATTTTAGTTTCTATACTATACATAAAGTCTTATTTGTAATCACGCAATACATGTTCGGTATATTAGAAAGTGCTTTAAACTCAGTATATTCAACACAAAGAAACAATATGAAAACTTTGGACATCCATTGTGCTTTCCCACTCTAATTGTGTACTAGTCTATGCTCCATCCTGCCTCCACTTATGTAACGTCCGCCAATTTTGAAATCGCTTCTTTATCCGCACGAGTTATAAAAGGGTATATCACAGATATGGATTAACATAGATGACGCAATGTATCACTTTTGTATTAAGTAGTCAACTTTAAACAACTTATTGCTTATAGGCTCTTAGGTAAAAAAGACGAAAGCAAAAATGAGAGCGATATGGCGTCAGATAAGACTGAAGTTTATTCAGCGAGTGCTTCTATCGTAGCGCTAGTGTTGCAAAATATCGTTCGTTTTGGCTTTTGTCTAAGGCTGAATTTATTTATACTGAATCATCCTACAGAGCCGCATCTATCATTGTCTCACTCACACTCAAGGTTCATTTATGCTTAAAATACTTAATACTCAGCACATACACTAGCGCCATCTATGCTACAATCTGTGTGTTACCCGACTCTTAACATCTACGTATAAAGTTGATACACGTAAATTACCGCACCAGTTTCTCCTTCAGCCATTCGTCTGTGAGTTCGTCGATCTCCCTGACCTCCAGCAGTCTCGGCGCCCCCACCGCCGCCGCCAGCGCCCTCTGGGTGCCGGCGTACATCACCTGGGAAAATGCAAATAATTGCCATAATAGATAACACTAGCTGTTCCCGTAAGCTTTGCTTCGGTTTAAAAAGTTTTCGGTTTAGAAAGAGTACAGACAGACAGACACAGTTACTTTTATAATATTTATAATATTAGTTAGGAGAGATTTACCTAGAATAGTTTTTACTACGGAACCCTTTTATGTGCGCGGTTTTTGGGCGTAACTCTGGCTTAGGCCTTGGGCCTATTATCATACACCTATTTCCAAAGCTAAAGTGCTTGATTTCAGTATTCGTAAATGTTCGCGGAACCTGTCCTAATTCTAATCCCTGAGAAACCCTAATCAGGAAGTGCTGCAATAGATAACGCAATGTATCACAATTTGTATTGAACATATAAAACGATGGAATGATCCAGTGGTTAGTGAGCGACTGACTGCTGTGTCAAGGTTCCTACATCTTAGTGTTGAGATTATGCCAAAAACGCTCCAGTCTTGGTGGAGGCCCATGTTCTATAGTATAACTAGATTGCTTAATTTTACTGTGTTTTTATTAGATTTGATAATATGATAAGCTTTGCATATAAAACTAATATAATCTTACCTGAAGTTCCATGTGAGCATCTCGCGGTGTGTAGAATATGAAGCACATCGGGAACGATACTCTGCCATCATCATGCTCCAATTTGTAACTGAAAAATCAAAACAAGTAAGTAAGTGTAACATAAGATTATATCTAAATTATTTAAGTATTGCATTAACTAAGAACTTTATGAATTAACCAATTTAGAAATCTACAAGGTTGGTTTCTCTAGAGGTGGCAAACATTTAAAAACATTAGAAGATTTTAAGGATTTTGATTTATTGTATAATATAGGTATAAAGTTTTATACTCTTAGTCATAATATTCAGTCTATAAAAAAAACAGTCATATTCATATTCAGCCCATAATACCTCCGCCACTGAAGCCTTTTTCCCAAAACTATTAAATAAATCTGTGGGTCATGCTATTTCAGTTGAATATCCATTAGTAAAAATTTAAATCCCTTGCCATGCTGTCCCCGGTGTCCGTAGGCCATTAATAGTTGTGGATTTGTGATGTGAGTGACTTTATGGGACGCACCTGTACACAATGAACCGGGGCTGGTGGCCGGGCAGCGTCTCCTGCAGCTCCTCCAGCTGCACGTCTTCCAGCTCCGAGTCCACCTCTAGCAGCTGCTTCTCACGGTTTACCTGGAGAATACATAGTACTGTTAGCAAAAGATATCCAGTAAGTTGAGATTTACCTTACCTACATTCAGCAAAAGATATCATCCAGTGAATCTGTATGATTAAGCTTAATTTTACGTACAGTAGCAAAATAGTTCAGTTTTGAGCCCTAACGTAAACAGTAATGATTGCTGTGGAAAAAGGTTCTTGTTCCTAAAATTTTGGCAACAAACACTGGTGTATATAGGGTTTAATACTGTGGTGAATGGATTAGCCTGTCAGAAAAGCTGCCCAGGGTACACCAGATGTAAGTATAATAATACATATAAGGTACAGTTGCGTGTTTGATGTTATGTACAGTCAGTGTACACAAGTAGTGTACACTTTTGTACCTTGTCAAACAATAATAATAATAACAACAACAAACCCAAGTCATGGTTGAAATGTATGCATTGCATTGAGTTTTAATCATTAAGACCTTGAATTTGATGAGCTGTGCTGTGATACATGGGTAATCAAATGTGACTCATTTAACATACAATACATGAGCAAGATATCATAAAATTCTTTACACTTTCGTTGCCTAGTTACTGGAAAAGTAGGGGACGATTAAAGCGTAACAAGAACATTTTTTGGGAATTTATACTGGTACTTTATTACGTATAGGAACAACTGTGTAAGTAGGTACCTACGTAGGTTGTTGAAAACAAATACAATTTTTACCTTCAGTATAAGCGCAGAGTTTGTGCTGTGCTTTTGGAAGCGAAATTTCTTTAATACTTCTTTGACATCATCGCCAATATCACAAACTTGCCCGGACATAGTTATTTAGTATTTTTTTGTTTGTAGACGCACAAAAATTACGATAGAAACGCTGAAACTTGGATTCCAGAACGAAAAACTGAAATGATATGACATTGACAGATATTGACAGTGACAGATAAAATATGCGTTCTGTGACTAAATGTAAATCTGTCGTGTAGTGTAACATTCACCCTCAGAATAATAACTGTATGTAGTATTTATTTTTGCCATGGAAGTAATAGATAGATCGCTCTCGGACATTTCAAAGCAGAAGGTCAGTCCAAGGTTACGTCCGAGAGCGATCTGGCACGAACTGTCCCAAAAGACCGTGCACATCCGTAAGCTGCGTCCGCTAGTGTGTCGGCAGTCGGCGCCTTCAATTGACGTTTTATAACGCCAATAACGCAAATGCAAATGCCATCGGAATTGACACTTGACAGTTAACTCAGGTGACCATTGACAGTTGACATTGACAGTTTCATTGTTCCTATTTCGTATCACAGGCTGTCTCGTAATTTTCTTCATTTCGGCACAAGAAAAGTGAAAATTCTAGCAGAATTCAAAGATTTCAGTGGTCATTTGCACTTAAAAATAATCTCTAATGTCCTTAAATTGCAGTGTATTGAGTTAAGCATCTAAAACCCAAAAATAAAAGAGTTATTGCCATTTATTCACGTAAGTAAATTTATGTTTTATACCCTTCTCGGTTCTAAGCTTTAACAGGGGTAATATCAGAGTGGATGCCCTAAATACAGGCCAATAACATTAGTAATACTTATCCATTTCATATAATGACGTTTTTCATTTAGGTATTACTTCGAAATGTGTATTATCCACGGAGGATAATGAAGTTGGTATTAGTAAATAAGTGAATAAAAAACCATGAGTTCGTTTAACTTTCTCTCTACTTATCTATTTGAAAACAACCTTCATACCGAAATAAAATGTTTTTGAATTCAATATTAACATGGTAGTTAACTGTGTGTTTGAAATATTGGTCAAGTATACTTTTCCATGGTATTCAAAGAACGTAAAAGTAAATGTTCTCTATTGTTTAAGCTACACAATACATACTCAGTATAACCTTTATTTACTAAACATGCTTTTCAGAAATGTGTCACATACATTATAGCTTATGTCTATTCATGTGTTGGTATCCTTTGTTTAGAATTAATATGTAGGTCATTATTTGTATATCTAATTATCCTGATTATGGAATATGTGCATTAGTCATGCCTGCTATTGCCAAATGACAAATAAGAGGTATTATAAGTTTCACATAGTGCTGGTGTACCTAGTGGGTTCTGTCTTTTAATTAAAATGGATGATTATAAACTGGTTGAAGTTTATCTTTCAAACTTGATTTTATAGAGAATACATATCAGATGTTTCATCAACATTTGTATGTAACAATATAGTTGTTAAGTATGTTTTTTTCTCTTCTATTTAGGCAAATTACAACTATGTTACATACTATGTTTACATAAACTACATCAAGTGCAAATATTTAAATTGGCTGTTATAAAAATAAAAGTAAGCCTGCTTAATAGCTATAAAAGTGTACAATCAACATAAGAGATAAGTGTTCCTATACATATATGTATATTGGTGACAAACACTACAGATGGACTAGGGTATGTCACTGTGAATGAATAAAAATCTGACCTGTTACTCATATTTTAATGAAACTCATTCTATGTAAGGCAGAGTGACCAATCCATTTCTATAATTCAAGTGACTGTCGCCCATACCCTAAGAAGTAGCGTCACATGTCACTCAAAAAAGCTCCATTTACGCACCTGTTTAAGTCCTTTTTGTTATTTTTCAGGATGCCAAGAACATAGTGAAGAGTTGAAGATAGTCTACGTCAGTACCTGGGAGGTTGTCAAGAATGTCTGTAATAAGTAAGTATTTTAATAAAGTTTATTGGATTACAGAGTGTATGAATACATAAAATACAAAACATTAAAAGCACAGTAATAATATACAAATGTGAGCATATGTCCACCAACCCGCACTTGGCCAGCGTGGTGGACTAGGCCTAAACCCTTCCTTCATTGGAAGGCCGTGCCCCGTGCCCTAGCAGTGGGGACGTAATGGGTCGTGATGATGTGAGCATATCAAAAGTTACTTCAAAATACAGATATCCTTTTACTGCAATAGGCTACTTGAGTCATATCAAATTCAAGAGAATAAATGAGTATTTATTGCAGTATTGAATTTACGAAACCATTCGGCCAATTAAACTCCAGGGTGGTTGCATAATTTCAACTTATTTTTTATTATTATTTTGAACCCTGAAAACGCTATTGGCCATGTCATGACGTCAGCTGCCTCGTGCTATGTCAAGAGTTTTAAGTGTAGTGGTATCTTCAACTGTGATAAATGAATGATTTGCGCCCTTCTGACGTCACATCATTCCTCACCATAGACAATTTTGAAACAAATATGGCTGAGAGTGTTTTCGCCTGTTTACGAAAAGTTAAACTTTAAAATTAAGTTATGGGATTTTCTAGGTCCTACGTCTAGACCTACTTTAAATAAGAGTCAAGTAGCCTATTCCTTCTATCAAATTTCGAGCACCAATGATCAGGATTAGATTATAGTACCTAAATGTGTGCATATATTAACACAATGGCACTCTCTGTTCCATCACTCTCATAACATCATCCAATATGTCGGATATGTTCCTATTGTATACCTACCTATCTATTGAAATACTCATCACTCATTGACAAGCTATATCATATGACTTGTGACTGATAACAAGTGATGGTTGTAAACTGTGAGTGTATGAATTTGGGAATATTATTTAATGTTTCTCCTTTCATAATATGAGCAATACAGTACACAACAACACATACCTGCAAAAACTAGTATGGAATTTATATTTTAAGCAAGAGATTTAAACATATTTGTATCAGAGTAACATAATATTAAGAGTCATAGAACATTACAGTATAGGTACAGATATCCAATCGGGTTACAAAAGTTGTTCATAATGACGATATGAGTTACTTATCCCTTTATTATTATACCTATATATAAACACTCACACCTTGTACTAATGTACTCCCTTGCGGGGTAGGCAGAGGTGCATTGCTGCACCCACTTTTCGCCAGTGTTTATGTTAGTCCCAATGTAATAGTGGGCGGGCCTATTGCATTTTACGGGCACATCCAAGACCCGAGAACAAATATCTGTTTTTAAACAAATATCTGCCCCAGCCGGGAATCGAACCCGGGACCATCGGCTCAGTAGTCAGGGTCACTAACTTACTTAAAAAAGAAATAAATACTCTCATTATCACAAAATGATTTTCGAAGAATTTGGATTTATTTTGTAGTAGGTAGTCAGTTATTTGGCCTTTGTACATTTTGAAGAGTTACATTCATATCTCTAAAGTTTGGATATAGATAAGTGAACAGTTTATCTAATATACTTACCTAAGTATCATAAATGCAAAAGTATGAAGTCTTTCTTTTATATCAAAATATGGAGCAATATGATGGTGAAACATGTTTATATGCCTCTAAATATGCCTCTTATTCGTGTATGTCCGATTGTCTCTATAAAAAAATGAAGTAATTGATAAAAATTGTTTATCTTTTATTGAATCGAGATACTATTATTGCTTCGTATTAGATAATACATAGCACAGCTATGTCATACAGACGTAATTAGGTTAAACAATAACCAGGTTTTGATAATAGTTCGTTCACACACACTCTTAAGTAGACTTTATATTAGGATGATGCGATTTTGATGAATCACGGCGATTCAGTTTAGTTTTTTGAGAGAAATATGTCTTCTTTTAGAATCTGTGAAAAAAATGTAGAGCGGCTAGCCTAGCACGGGGCGCAAGTCAAGACGTGACAAAAGTTCTCGTGGCCGCACGATGTGAGTGAGCGCGATGAGAATGGTGACAAATCCTAACCATACATTTATGTGAAATCTTTTGTCACATAACTAATTATGGTTAGGATTTTTCACCATTGTGAAGGATTGGACGACCGAATGGCGTAGTGGTTAGTGACGCTGACTACTGAGCCGATGGTCCCGGGTTCGATTCCCGGCTGGGGCAGATATTTGTTTAAACACAGATATTTGTTCTCGGGTCTTGGATGTGCCCGTAAAATGGCAATAGGCCCGCCCCCTATTACATTGGGACTAACATAACACTCTGGCGAAAAGTGGGTGCAGCAATGCACCTCTGCCTACCCCGCAAGGGAGTACATTAGTACAAGGCGTGAGTGCGTGTTTTTTTTTTTTTGTCAAAGGATTGGCCAGTCAGATTAGCGTCAGTCGCTGACTGCCCGGCGTGTGCCTTATGTCGTGGGTGTAAAGGTTAAATTTCTTATGAATCGAACGTCGTTTTAAACTCAAATCTTAAGTATCTCAGAAATGGTTAAGTTTCGGATAAGGCATTAGGGTTACATTTAGGCAATACATATAGGGTTCAATGGACTAGAAATTCCTTCCTCTATCACCTCCTGAAAGGATCAGGTCTACTTACCATATGTATATTATGTGACACGATTAGGACATTTAAATATGTACTTATTGTTCTTTTTCAGGTGAATCAGCGGAGATGACTGAAACATCGCCAGTCCTAAAAGGGTAAGTTTTAAAATACATATTTTTATGATTTAACTTTTTAACGCTTACATGCGAAATGAGAATTTTTACATAGTCGAGTCGTGAAAAGGAAAAGTAAATGAAAATTTGTATGTTGCGAAAGAGTCGCCACACTCGCCACCTAGCGGTACACAAGCTGTACTATATCATCGCCATACAAATCCTTTTTTAAGTACATACCTACATGTTTGTATACATACATATGCTCACGACTGTAATCCTCGAAGGGGTAGTCCGAGTCAAACAACACCACCACCACCCGCTTTTCGCTGTACATTTTGTACTCACGTGATAGGTCGCGAGGAAAACATCGTGAGGAAACCTGCATATCTAGATCTAGCACATCTAGATATGTGAACCCACCAACCCGCAGTGGACCAGCGTGGTGGGAAATGGTCCAAGCTTAGGAAGGCAGTGTAGACCTTGGGGATATGCACAAAGGTTCCACTCGAGAGAGCCAGGTGCAGGTACTTACACCCCCACAGAGAATAGAATAGAATAGAATAGGGTACACATCTAAAGAATCCATTGGTACGCAGGGTTCAAATTCACGGCTTCACAAATGAGAGCCGAAACCTTATCCGTTACACCACCACGACTCCTAGGCCCTGTTTCACAATGTCTGGTTAGTGGCTACCAGTCAGACAGATAAAAAAAACATGCTGTCACTCTCTGTTATTATTTTTTTGACAGTGACAGCCTGTATTTTATCCTACAGGTAGCCACTAACCAGTCATTGTGAAACAGGCCCTTACTATCATGTAATTAAGATACTACCTACAGGGTGATATTATTTATTGTGATTGTGACAATAATGGACACATCTTGGCTGGAATCTAGATCTAGATGCATAGCATGTTTCATATTTTTTTTATTAGTCGTAAAATACAAATAATATATTGGTTCAAAATAAAATAAAATTCTATCCATTTAATTAATATCGATGTACTTAAAACTATTATTATTATGTATCTGTGATATTCTTACGTATAAGTATAATTTTTACGTTTATTTTATGATATTATGTATAATAAGTAAGTATATATTCTAGTGTTAAACAATAGATATTAAACAGAATTAAACTGTTCTCATTGACTTTCGCACTACCTATCATTTTCTCCACAACGCCCAAGGTTAACTGGAAGAGAATGCTTTTAGCATTAAGTTCGCCTATGTACAAACAAATTTATGTGCAATAAAGAATTTAATAATAATAATAATATTCTAGAATATGATCAAAATGATCAATCAATGCTACATTTTCTTTTACAAGTTTTAAAATTAGGTACATTTTGTTTCGAAAATCACTACTCATTTGATTTCGCGTAGTTCTACAACCATAAAGTCTCTATTGTCATACCTTGATCTGCACTGATTTGCCGTGGCATACCTACATCACGAGGTTTACCCAAGCTTTTCAATAGAAAGTACGAAAATAACTCTTATTACCAACGGATAAGATTGCTGGGTGTTTGGTTTATTATAGCTTTTAAGACCTTCTTAAAGACGAATGGTCATTGAGTGATCTAATCTTGATAAGGGATGGGGTAAAGTGTCGATGCTTGTCGTTTATCGATAAAGTTTTCAAAGTAGATACAGATTGTTAAAAAAGGTCGATGTTATCCAAAGTATCGTTACTAGGATTTTTGCCCTAGAGTATGATTTCCTGTAAATTATTTTCATATAATGTAATTGTTTATCATAATTAGCTTAAAGTGAAAATATATTAGGTTAGGTACTTGTAAAAATTATAGTTATTTTCTTACTACATCATATTATATATACATACATACATATATTATCGAAAGTGTAAGTATCTATCCTATTATATAATTATATATAATACATTTATATTCGGTACATAATTATGTTCATCAAAATAAAAACAGAAACTTATCCTCATGGCTGGACCAAAACGATGATGTTGATTTTTAATGCACCCTCTAGAGACCCAGAGACCTTATACGATGACATAATGTGGAGATCCACGACAGGGTTCAGACAAAGTTAAGTTTGCAGCCGCCGAAAAGGTTAAACTGCTAAGTTTCAAACTATAAATTTTGATAGTGGAAAATGACATTTCCGGAAAATTTCAGAGTCGAATTTTAACAAATAATTTTGGTCCTGAAATTTGGCCTGTCAGAATCGATATTAATATTATATTAAATTTGATGTAGGTACCAGTTTGTACTATGTAGAGAGAAGCTCCGTAAAAGTGTTATATCCATCAGAATCGTTATAAATATTTGTGGATAAATTAAAATAACATAGATCAACGTTAGGGCAGTAACCGCAGCAATGCTGCATGCTGATGGCATTATTCATTAGTATATTTCAATTAGGTAGGGTAGCAGTTTGTAATTTTGTCACATAAGTCTTATTACTTTATCGAAACCATTGCGGTTTAAGGTCAAAAAATCAAGATAAATAAAAAGTAATAAGCCCATAATGATTTTAACAAATTTAAGAAGCATAACCCTCTGAAGTACGAAGTTGTTGCTCACGACTGCATCACAGACCTATTACACCTTTGCCTCCAAGGTAAGAAATATCATCTATCGATATGCCTCCCACATTTATCGACACCGAAGTGTCCCACCACTACTTCCCTCCATTGACTCGCGCGGGCATAAACTCGTTTACGTTCAGTGAGACCGCGCGCTCGCCGTACGCCTGACGTATGTTACTCGGTGCACTTTTGAGTGAAAGTTATCGCGGCTAGAAAAATGTGCGCGGCAATTTTTGTTTCTTAATTTCTGTTCTTACCGGCCAGTGTTGCGATCAAAAAGTTGTTTTTGTCTTGGAATGTTTAGTTTTTTGCTGGAGGACCAAGGAGGCGAGTTGTCTGAAGTCCTTATTCTAAGATTGGTTTCGTAATAGGCTGTAATGGTGCTGTCATTGAGTTGTGATTGTTTTGGCTGGCTGCAAAGGATGCGAAATGATGGTTATTTTGCTATTAAATAAATTGCATATAACTGGCGAAACAAAATACTATACCTACTTACTTAAGGTGGTATGGGGATTTAAATGTGTTTTTTTTAATAATATTAGATATTTGCTGTACAAATGCGGAGCAAGGACCAAGAAATCTAAATTTATGACGTTCCACAAAAAAAAACATCATGTATAATAACTGTCAACAGTTCCAAACAATAATCCCTTATTCTAAGGTCTAAGGTGACACTATAAAAACAATGCAACCTAGGCTGAGCTTGGAAACTAATAAACTAAACTATCCTATCCCACGGGAAAAAGTTTCTGAGAAAAAAACATACTTATAATGATGTAAATTTTTGTCATGTGATATCTGATGATGTAAATTTTTCCCCCCGTCCAAAATAACTCAATTTTGAAGATATTTTTTTATAAATTTATACCCTTTTTTACATATCAAATATAAACTAAGGATTGTTCAATTATTACGGACGAATGACACAACGTAATAGGTACATATAAAACAAAACACTTTTTAATTTACATTTCATGTGACCTCTGGTCTTTATTACTAAGTATACTTACTTTGTCTTCGAATAGGTTTAGGTACCTTAATGAATGGGAAAAAATGGGTTTAAAAAAAATAGGCGTATATTATTTAATCACATTACTATTAACAAGTTGTTCCCGCGAGCTTGGGTCCGCCTTAAAAAGTTTTCCAGTGGGAATTCCGCGATAAAAAGTAGCCTTTTTTCCTCGATTCGTTGCGAATCAGTACGGACGTGTCGTGTGCATAACAAATTATTAAATTCTTAAACTATTACCGACAGAGGAACTTAAACCTAAGTGCGCATAAATAAAATATATATTCAAACCGCAATCGTCTATACCGGCCACCATACTTCGTTGAGGATCGGACCCGTTCGACACTTCGGGTCACCGCGAGAGTCGACAATCCATCCATCCTCCTCGGCTGTCCGGCTCTAGCAACGCGACGCGCTGTCATAGAATAAAGGTCTACAGATTGGACACTCTTCCTGAGATGCTGCGGTCTCCAGGTAAACACCATGGTTCCAACCCGGAACTTGCGCGGACATCATGCAACCCAACGGAGGATTCCGGAAGCATCACACTACGTAAAAGAAAACGTGAAGAAGATTTCTCCGAATGTTTCAAGCAGTTTAGCGCGGAAATCTCGGCTACGCTTAGCACTTGGAAATTGGCATTCGAAAAAGAACTGTCACAAATAAATACTAACCTAAATAATATAATAAAAAGTGACCTGAAAAAGTTATCCGAAAACTCACTGGAAATGAAGGCAGAGATCTCTAATATTCGTAAGGAATACGCAGAAGTTAAGAGCTCCATAACCTCAATGAAATCTGATTTTAATTCGTTAAAAGGTGATGTTTCTGCGCTGCAGCACGCTACTCAATTTATAAGCGACCAGCACGATGATCTCAAGATTAAATTCGACAACCTCTCGGAAAGTACTAAAAAGATAGAAGGCATGGAAGCTGAGCTAGTAGAAGTGCGTAAGCAAAACCGCCAATTGAAGCAAGAGATGATTGAGAACGACCAAAGAGAGCGACAGTTAAATTTAGAAATAGTGGGATTGCCTGAGCTTAAAGAAGAAAACTTGAACGAAACTCTCATTAAAATCGCGAAGGAAGTAGGAATAACCTTACTGGACAGCGATATAGTTCATGTAAACAGAATTACTCCGAGAGCTAAGGTCCCTGGCCGCTCGAGAGTAATAATTGCCAAAATGAGGAACCGGTTACTAAAGGATAACATTATCTCTTCCGCGCGGAAATCTAGGCTTACTACACAATCTATGGGCCTAGGCGGAGAACCGAAGCCTGTATTCGTTAATGAACATTTATCAATGTATAACAAACAAATATTAAGGATGGCTAAAGACGCTGCTAGGATGAAAAATCATCAGTTCACGTGGACAAAAAATGGGAGGATATACGTGAGGAAGAACGATACATCTCCAGCCATAAGAATCATCACGGAAGACGACCTGAAAAAAATTATGTAAGGAACCTCGTTTTTCAATTAACCTGTACTTATTCTGTAATAGTGTCTTCATATAAATATTTACAGTATCATAAAAATACTCTGTCTCTGGTTGTTATTGTATGTCGCTTCTACATTAACGGTTCTAACTACTCTTTGATAAACATTCTTGTAATATATATTCGTAAAACTAATGTGCGAGCCAGCCCCCAATGTAAACGATTCGAACATCAATCATATTTACCCAATAAACTATATTTATACATATTATGTGTCTGCAATATTGTTTATATATATGCACTGTATATCGTATACTCATATCACTCACTGGAAAGCCCAAAATTACATACTTACGTGAACGTTGTTGTGGTGTTGTTGATGACCTAGATAAAAAAAAAAAAAAAAAAGTTCAAATTACAGTTTTATATTAATTATTATCTTTACGCGGAACTTCTAATATCATTCGTGTCTCAGCTTAAATCCGCACACTCATTTAGCGCACGCTTATTACTCATGTGTCGATGCATCACTAACTTATTTGTCGTAACTTTTGGCAATTACCCACTTTCAATATATTTTGTTTGCTATTTAGATATTGTCGTTTGTTTTTTATTTATAGATAATGCGATAGATGGATCTCAACCATAATGTCTGCTCCAAATAATCTAAGTGTTTATTACCAAAACACATGTGGGTTGAGAACGAAATGTTTACAGATAAGTCAAAGTATACTCTCTAATAATTACGATATTATTATAATAACAGAAAGCTGGCTTCATGAGGGCATCTTTGACGGCGAATTATGCGACAATAGGTACGACGTGTTTCGGAGGGATCGCGACCTAGCGGCATGCGGCAAAACAACGGGGGGCGGGGTGATGATACTTGTGAAGCAGGCGCTGGGGGCGGTGCGGCTCGCGCTCGGCGCCCCCCGCACCACCGAGATGTTGTCGGTGACGCTGCCGGCCCGCGCGCTCTCCGCCGCCTCCGACCTTCACATCTGTGCAGTGTACATACCACCCGAAGCCCGGCAAATACCGTTAGATATAGATAGCTTTATTGGGGAAATCTGTGGCATTTGCGAAAACGAACCACACCTTAATCACATAATTGTCGGCGACTTTAATTTGCCGTGTATCCGATGGGAGGCTACCACTCATGTACACCTTAAACAGGGTTCTATTGAGGTACAAAATGCCGCTATTAGCCTCGATTCTAAGCTTAATTTCTTGGGAATGACACAGTATAATAATATAAAAAATATCTCAAACAACACCTTGGATCTAGCGTTCTCAACGTTACCATTGGCGATCACTCGATGCGAATACCCACTCGTTAAGGAGGACCGTCACCATCCTGCGTTCACGTTTGAAGTTTTAGACTTAAAAATAACCCCCCTTAGGGAAGCGTTGACATCTAAACGCAACTATTTCCGCGGTGATTATATTAGCATGAATAGCGAGTTTAACGAAATCGACTGGAAAATAATATTAAGCGATTCCAACACGGTGGATGAGTGTGTCGATGCATTATACAGCGTAATAAACGAAATCATTAGTAAACACGTCCCCCTCGCAAAAAGATCTACAAGGCATAATTATCCATCCTGGTACAGTGATGCGCTTATAAAAATAATTAAAGAAAAGTCGAAAGCTCATGCACGATGGAAAAAACATAATAATTTGCTCGACTACGATGAATTTTCGTTACTAAGAACGAGACAGCGTCGTGTTCAAAATGAGTGTTATAAAAAATACATAAGTCGAATACAACAAATTGTAAAAGATCAGCCTAAAGCTTTTTGGTCCTACATAAAATCAATGCGTGGAGGCTCGAATTACCCCAAAATGCTAACTTACAATAATGACAAATTTACAGACGGCAAGGACATTTGTGATGCATTTAACAGCTACTTCTCGAGTGTATTTGGGGTCCCCTTAGGCGATGATATCCCGTCTCCGGAGTTTGAGGTCCACAGTGACTCGATATCGAGGCTATCGTTCTCTGCGTCAACAGTGGAGACATATCTTGGTGCTATCAATATAAACAAGGGTGCTGGAAGTGATGGCCTCCCACCCGTATTCTGGGTAAAATGCGCAGCTTCCCTTGCACCACCGATTGCCATAATTTTTAATAGGTCTCTTGTCGAAGGCACATTTCCATCTAAATGGAAAGAAGCAAACATAGTACCTATACATAAAAAGGGCACCAAAACACGAGTCGAACATTACAGGGGAATATCAATATTAAACATAGTCGGAAAGATATTTGAAAAAATGGTATATAATGGGATTTATACGCTCATTTCTCGACAGATACCTGAACAGCAGCATGGATTCCTGAGGAGAAGATCGACTGTTACTAACCTAGTTTGCTTCACGAAGTTCTTGTTGTGTAACATGGAACGCGGTGGGCAGGTTGACGTGATCTACACGGACTTCGAAAAAGCTTTCGACCGGGTGGATCACGCCATCCTGTTGCAGAAACTTCAGCAGCTAGGAATCCATGGTGACCTTCTTCGATGGGTCAAATCATATTTGTCAAATCGCTCGCAGGCTGTGGTACTGGGTGGCTACAGGTCAGATGTGGTTTCCATTCCAACAGGCGTACCCCAAGGTTCACATTTGGGTCCTTTATTCTATAATGCTTATATATATGATATAAATAAGGCCTTGGCCACATCTAATCACCTTCTATACGCAGACGATAAAAAGGTATATTTTAAAGTGCGAAATCAACAGGAATGTGATGCTGTTCAGGCAGATTTAAACTCGTTATGCGATTATTATGTCAGGAACAGAATCACTGTCAATGTCAGTAAATGCGCGTGTGTTAGTTTTACGCGGAAGCCCAAACCCATTCACTACCACTATAACTTCAACGGATCTGCAATACAAAGAGTAAATAATATTAGAGATCTCGGGGTATTAATGGACTCTAAATGTTTATTTTCTGACCACGTTGACTACATCACTACCAAAGCATACAGAGGTCTTGGTTTTGTCATTCGTTCCTGCAAGCCTTTTACGGACATAAGTGCAATAAAATCCGTTTATTATGCATATGTCCGTAGCGTTTTAGAATATGCAAGCCCTGTTTGGTCTCCTAATTACTTGATATATAAACACCGATTAGAAAATATACAAAAAACTTTTATAAACCACCTAAACTACCGACAGCGCTACTCTGTAAATACATATTTGGATGGATGCCGTAAAAATAATATCCCTACGTTAGAAGAACGCCGTATTCTGTTGGATATGGGGTTCCTATACGATCTGATGCTCGGTCGCGTGGACTGCGGCTCGCTGGTGGGCTCGGTGACGTACCGCGCGCCGCGCCGCCGCACGCGCCACACGCCGCTGCTGCACGTGCCGCCGCATGCCACCAACTACGCCAGTAACGAGCCTCTCACGCGTGCAGCCGCCACATACAACAAGCTTTTCAGTGAGATAGATATGTTTCACAACTCAAAAGACACATTTAAAAGACTTATTATACACAAATTACTTAATACAATAAAATAATATTATTTTATTTTGCGACCTCTCTAAATAAATAATTGCAGTGATTTTCTTCAGCGTTCTTGGATTTGTATTAGGTATATACGTTTATTATGATATGTACGCGTATGTATGGTATATGTGTGTATGTGCATGAAAATATGTATTTTAGATTTATTTCGATGTAGTGTAACCTCAGTAACTGTTATCATCAATGGTAGATTCCTATTAAGTTCTTTCTAGCATTTTGTTTGTAAGTAGTATTAATTTCTTTGGTTAGATAGTTATAGTTATTTCTATTATTTACCTAGTTGAAATGCACTAAGTTAATTTAGGGATACCTGTTATTGGCCTTACTATTAAGATTTAAGTTTTGTTAAAATTATATTGTTACGCTGTTGGTGTTCTCAATAAACATATAAACATAAACATATAAACCTATGTTCTTTCCCAGGGTCTAGACCATTTGTATACCAAATTTCATTCAAATCCGTTCAGTAGTTTTGGCGTGAAAGAGTAACAGACAAACAGACAGACACAGCTACTTTCGCATTTATAATATTAGTTAGGGTTACGTATCAGTATTGATTTTACAGGAATCAAACTAAATTACCACTCGTGGATCGTATGATAAGGCAGCGAACCGTATCTCCTGATAAAACGTTATAAACACTTGATCGATCGATACATTGTGACACATCATGAATTCACTAATTACTTTTTCAGTCCGGGGAATGAATAAAATTAATACAAGCTGAAGGGCTAGCACGGACGCATTGACGTGACAAAAGTTCTCCGTTGCGCTCGCTCTTAAAGTTGCGCGATGCAAAACTGTTGTCACGTTTTAATTGCGCACCGTGCTAGCCCTTCTGAAGTGAGTCAGATATATCTGTCGAGGAACCGATGATTGTTAGGGTAGATGAATTCTCCGGTGTAGACCATAAGTGTGTCTTTCCATCAGAGATGAGCTATACAAGAAGCATGGGCATTTTTGTTGCCGGTAGTGGTTGGATGAGGAAACCCGAGGACAGAGTGTTGTGGCGCTTCTTGGCAGAGGCCTGTGACAGATGGTGGGTAAATCCCCCGGGCATTAGTATATGTATATCCGTTGTATGTTATGGATCCGTATTACAAGGAAAACCCGAGTTTTTATTAAATACATTAGTTTATCAACATACTTATTTTATTCTTCTATCTACACTTATAATATGCAGTGGAAAGATTCGTGTCTTTGTTTACATTTTATTGAATAGGCTCCAAAATCGGAAACTACTAGACCAATTTAAATAAACTTTTTTTATTAGGTATAACACTATTTCTGAGTGTTACAAGCTTCTTTCTAATCGTTTCTTCAATAAAAAATATATCTTTTCATCATCATCAGCCAACATCCAGTCAAAATGCTGCTAAATATTTCCAAAACGTGTAAATCTATGCCATTGTGACTATAGGTATAGGTTAATACGAGGACTTGTTAACGTAAATTATCATTACGTCCCGATTTATATTGATTCAAATCACTATGAGTATTAACAAGTCATAAATCTTGGATAAAGTGATTTCCATTATCATGTTTTTTACGCCCAAAGATAACAATTTAATCAGATATATTTTTTGGATTATTTAGTGAATTTTTGGATTAACAAAGGTGAACATGTCATCTTGTATAATTTCTACATCATTTACGCAGTGGCGTCTGTCAGTGGACAGACCCCTGTCGGGGAAGGCGAATGTGCGATGCCGCACCCACTTTTTGCTAGACTCACGTTATTAAAGATTAAAGATAAAGATAAAATACTCTTTATTGCACACAAACAGAAACAGTTTCACAAATATAGAAAAGAAATAGTACAATCAGCGGCCTTATTACTAAAAGTAATCTCTTCCAGACACATACGCATAGATAGGAAATAGACATTATGAAAATGGGTAACGTGTGAAAACAAGAGATTATGTTATTATTTATGTACGTTCTGACAAAATACAAAGTATGTAGGTAGAGGTACAGTTTTAGCAACAAGTAAGTAATTAGATCTAAACAGCCCACGCCCAAATCAACGCAATAGCTGAATTAACAGCTAATTTCACAATTCGACAACTTCCGATCCACGTACCGAGTGCGAGTTTTTACTCCGTTCGAGTAGTGGCGAGAAAACGTTAATTTGTATACGCTCTGTCTGTACTAGCTCCGCGTCATACCAATTTTATACTGTCGACAACAAAAAATACAGGAAACAGTACAATAAAAAACAAAGAGTTAAGTAGGAACACATATAAATGTTTTTTGTGCAGAGCATCAAAATGGTATCAGCTCAGTATGTGCTGTATAAAATAAGGACACAGCGCTGGTTTTCACCTGGCTCTTATAACGTTAATTCTCACTGCTAGAATGGTAAAGAATTATTTATTTATGAAGTATGGAATTACAGTACAGTAAAAAACATGCCTGTTAAAGGACGTCGCATATAAAAACTCACACTATGCCTTCAGATTCGGTAATCGCATGCAACGGCCACGCAACTCTGATACAGTTTAAAACAAGTGAAAGTGTTACAAAACGAGAGAGATGACGGTATCGCCTTCTCAGCGTTTGTGGTCAAAGCGAAGAAAGTTGTTGGTGTGAAATGTGCAGGTTTAAAACTGATGGAACTTTACCATAAAGTAGCTGATATTGAAATAAATGAATTTATGCATGCATTCATACATTAATAATTGGTTTGAGTTCTATTGAATTGATCGCTGTGATTTTGTGATAGCTTCTCTGATTTATTGAGTCTGAGAAATCTGTGTAGTGTGTACACCAGTTTATGTGTATGTGTGTTTAGTACAATTATTCTTACTAGCGTTTAGATGACAAATCCTATGCTTGAGGATTAGCCAGTCAGATAATTATTATAGTCGTTGACTGCTCAGGGTGCGCCGAATAATAATAAAAAATGCCCTGCTAGTCGAGTTTCGACCACAGTGGCCAATTTCATTGAGATCATTCATGTACTTGGGAGGCTCCATCGTGCATATACAGGGTGTCCCGTTAGTTAACGTCAAGCCGGTAGGATATGCCTCGTCATTCTAAACAACTTTTGCTCTTGCCAGATTTTTTAAATCTGCGATAATTGTTTTGGATTCTCCCTTCTTTGGTTGTCGTTGATTTAAATTTATACAGGGTGTTGCAAAAAGGGTATACTAAGGACTGCACATGTAGGTTTCGGCTTAGTATACCAATTTTGCAACACCCTGTATTTGCGACTTTTTAAATTTTACTACAGCAAAAGTTGCTTAGAATGTTGATTTATATAACCTCCTGTGTGTTGTGTGAAGTGTGATGATGATTATGATACTTACAAAATTGATCAATAACAAACAAACTTCCCAGTCATAATAATTTGGATACACATAATTGTAATCTTGTTACATTAAGTCAAGCGAACAGCACGCCACTAATTTTGCACCCGTCTCCGTTCTTATCAAATCGATTACGAAAGCGTACTATCACTTATTTTTTAAAATAATACATCATTATTATAACGTTTTAGTATAAGGTGCTTTGTTTTGTGGAGAATTTCTGTCATAGTTAAAAAAAAAACTTGTGAACTGCAGAATTATTTTCTTTTTGACACGTGATAAGTAATTGTAGAAACTTATAAAATAATTATTTCTTTAGACCTACTTTATTTATTGCGGTGATAATATTTTTTCCTGCAAAGGTACCTTGAAAAAACACTGCATTCAATTTAAACTGTATTGTTTCATCAGTTTGAGTGAATTAATTTGAATATTCAAGTGAGGACAGGCGAGTACTTGGTTTGGAATGCTAATGCCCAGTTTGTTTAACAGGAAAAAGAAAAAAAAAAGTATTTTAGTTGCCAATGGTCGTAGGAAGGCCACACTCTCTCTCCTATAAATATAAAATAAAAACAAGCAAGTGAAAAAATAAAGTTTTAATAAAAAATATGAATAAGTATTATATTTTTATACAATACTTAATCATATATTTTTTTAAATTAAATTCAATTTAAAAACTCGTCATTTATTGTTCATTTGTACACACACATAAAATAAATTTAACTACTTAACTTATACCTACTAAACTATCTATATATTTTACAAATTAAATTCTATTTGTAAAACCAGATAACAACCACAGCTTATGACAGCCTATGATAGTACATAGCTTCTTTATCTTGATATTTCTTTTCTTATCAGTGTAATCAATTATAATTATTTATTCAAAGTGGACATGATACCATGTAGGTTAGTGATACCTCAAGTGCGAACCCAGGTGTGTGTAGTGTGATGTTAGAAGGAGACAGATATAGTGCAAGTGCGTCAGAGTGAACAGGACAGCAATATGAAGAACTTCAAGTACCAAAAGTTGGATAATGTGGAGATTGAGTAAGTTTATTATTTACAGAAGTTTTTTTTATGTATATTTTTTAACTGTATTATGTTTGTATATTTATTTATTTTTAGTGAACCTTTTGTAACAATTTCAAAAAAGTAAGTCTCATGTTTTTTGAAAAATATGATTTATAAATATAAAATCTACCCGTTTTTTACTATTCCGCTTCAGTGCGCTTAAAAACATGTTTAAGGAAAATTTAAAACAAAAAAATCAACTCTTTATTTTTCTGAAATTTGTATCATAAAAAGATATTTTTTCGGTAAGTATCCTAAAAACTAAATTTAAAATTATTTATTTTAAATGATGTGTGTGTTATAAACACGTACCTAAATAATTTAAAACCACAAGTGGCCCTAAGTAAATAGAAAACAAGAAGAATAACCAAATTTGGCGTTTCCTACCCTGGCTATTTTTAACTGACGCCAGAGCTAAGCTGAGTGGGCGTAGCTTTATGAAACCGCCCACACAAGCAAAATACGTTCATAGGTAGGTATGTAGGTACTTATACAAAGTGCGTAGTGGAAGAGTAGTGACGGTGGGTGCTTAGATCAATAAACGATCAGGTACTTATCTTACTTATCACTGAAATAATCGCATTTCCTGAAATGTTATTTATTCCTTTATTTATTTTACAATATTAGGAAAAACCGAAGGACGACCGAATGGCGTAGTGGTTAGTGACCCCAACTACTGAGCCGATGGTCCCGAGTTCAATTCCCGGCTGGGACAGATATTTGTTTAAACACAGATATTTGTTCTCGGGTCTTGGATGTGCCCGTAAAATGGCCCGCCCCCTATTACATTGGGACTAACATAACACTCTGGCGAAAAGTGGGTGCAGCAATGCACCTCTGCCTACCCCGCAAGGGAGTACATTAGTACAAGGCGTGAGTGCGTGTTTTTTTATTTTTTTATTAGGAAAACTTAAATAATTTAATTTGTAAATAACAATGAAAGAGTTACTCATGTTGCACAAGATTCCACCTCTAGGTAGATTAGTTATTTAGTATAGGGAGGGTTTACTAAAGCTATAATAGACTAAAACTTTAATACAAATAGAGATAATTAGATAATGAAACAAAAAACAAAGATTTAGAGAGAAATCAAACTAAACTAAACTAACCAGATTTATGAGATCCAAAGTATTCAGCAACCAGCTTTTTGGAAATACATGATATGATTATGGTAGGTAATCATCCACCTTTCAGTATCGTACGTATCGCATTCAGTATTCTTTGTATAAAAATTCGCACAAGTGCGTCCACTTCATCGGCATTGCCGACGATTATTTCTCATACATTTATGAAACTCCGTTTGGTCCGATAGGTACGATGGTGAATCGGATGGACGCTTATCTAAGTGCCAATTTCTCCATAGTAGGTTATCTAACCGACAGGGATTGATTTATAAATTAAACGTCATCTCCATATAAAATTCTTGACAGATGTGTCAAAAGTCAACAAATAATACCCGGTTATGCTCTAGCCGACTATGGAGAAATTGGCACTCAGTCCGACAAAACCTAAACTGTCTGTCGTTCACTGTCAAAATTGCACTTATCGCTATTCAAAAACTCAATACAGAAAAGGTATGACGATTTCTCATCTGAAATTCAGGAGCCATTATCTCCTTCATCTGTGAATTCCTTCAGAGGGTCGTTAAGGCTTGCTGGTTCCTCTTTATTGGAATACCTCTCATTCCTGTCCTAGCGTGGGTGAGGCGCTATTTCTGGTATTAATATATTTGGTCTTGGGTGTTAAATATAATATTATGTAGGTATCTATCTACACTCACTATCTGTATAAGAACTAACCAATAAAATTAAGATAGTTTTAAGAACACTGTCACACATTAACACCAGGCAAAACAACAGCGATGACAAAAGGAGTGTGTGGCCACTGACAGGCGTCTGTTAAGTTCTCTGAAGACAGCTGACACTGGCCCTACCCTTCAAATGTTTGTTGCCATTATAATTGTAAGTGTGACTGTGTGAAACAAAGAAAAAAAAAAAAAAATAAAAAAAAAACAAGAAATGCACAACTGGGGGTTTTTAGTCGGTTAAAGGCCGACACTACCTGGGTCCCCTTCCCAGGTGTCTGTGTAGATTTTCCTCCAGGAGTGCAAAAAAAAAAATATTAATAATATATAGGTATATATATATATAAAAGATAAAATATATATATTATAAGCTTCCACATTGAGTAGTGAGTAGTTAAAAGATGAAGACAAAAAACAACCAAACTCTCACAATATATTGATCTCTCAAAAAGGCACGGACATAAAGTCTGTGGAGTGATAATAAAATCTTAAAAAAAAAAAAAAAAAAAAAAAAATCTACACTCACGGGCAATGAAAAGGTTCCACTGAGAAAAGCACCTAATTACTCCTAAACGGGAAAGGCTAGCTTAATGACGCCTTCTGCACCATTGAAGTACATTTAATAGAGCATCAGGATATTACAAACTAAAAACAGTAATATTTAGTTAAAATTTTAAATTAAATGTTTGAAAAAATAGGTCTTTGGGTGTCGGTATTTTTTAAGTGGAACTTTTTCATTGCCCGTGAGTGTATGTATCTGTGTAAATATATCAGCTGTCCGATACCCATATTACAGGCGCCGCCTAACTTGGGATCGGATGGCCGTGTTTTAGATGTTCTTACATATTATTATTATTACTATTTATAGGACGATCCTGCAAGGCTAATAATTTTTATAGTGTAATGACAAGGTATAGGTACTCATAATTCGCAATTAACAAGCAATGTGCAAAAAATTATAAGTAACAAAGATCGTGTTTTTTTGTCGCTGGTTTTCTAAAATGTTTCAACACAAATTTTATAGTTTTGTTCTTGTTAGATATTTAGTATTATTTATGACCTATTATATTACAAATCAAAATGAGGTCAATCCAGCAGTTAATTCTTACCTACTTTCAAACGCGTACCAAAACGTCTTATCAAATTAATTCTTCATTACAAATCTGTTTAACTAACGATACGGATAGATAAAAAATGCCACGATAGTGTGCTGTATGATAATAAATTGAAATAAGGTGAGGGTATGAGATCTTAATAAATATAAATACAAAATATATTTATTGAACCCATTTTCACACACATTTTACAAGTACACAAGTCTGTTAAAACATATATTGTTAAGTTACTTAAACTAATAAATTTGATTAGAATTAGGTAAATTATTGATGTTTTAAACAGTGCTCAATATACTTAGGTAATCTAGGAATATGTTTCTATTAAACTTAGATTTAACTTACGATTTATATTACTCGCGTAAATAAAAATTTATACGAAAATGAAGGCCGTTAGAGTCAGCGCCACCACTGAAGTGTTACGGCAAAATCGTGAACGTGAACATTGGCAGACCCCTTCAGCTATTAAGAAACAGCCATTTTCATGTTGTTTCTTTATTCAAAGGCTTTGTACCTAATCGAATCCAAGTCCAAAAATTAGGCGGATGTTAAAAAGTTTTTTTATTGTTGGAAAAAAATAAAAATTACAAATTATTAGGTGTGTGAAGTTAGCAGCCTTTGAATACCCGACCAAATTAAGATGGTCACTTCAGTCATTGCATGCTTTATCAATTAAAACACGTAAAAAGCCCCAAAAACATTGGAATAATAATGCTAGGTATTTATATAAACACAAAAAATATGTTCTAAAATAATTCAAAAAAATACGACGTTTACTTACTGACGCTCTTGTTGGTTAATGGATATTTTGTATGGGGGCACCAAGATGCTATAGACCTGCCCGCATCTCACCTGGTTTATTATGTGTGTTGTGCCATTAGAAAACACTGACAGAAGTTTCATCAACATTGAAACGGTACGACGGTGTCCAGGAGCCACTTTCTGACAGATTTTGGGTGAAAAATTGTCAATATTTCACGAATATTCAAGTTTGCAGGTGGAACCTGAAGAGATTCAGCTGCAAATGATAGTTCATATGAAAGGTATTATTAATACCTAGAAACGGTTTTCAGAAATTTCAGATTAAATGACTTTTGGTGAATATTCAAGATAAAAACCAAAAAATAAAACTTAGCAGCCCAAGATTAACATTTTGTATGGGGGCACCAAGATGCTATAGACCTGCCCGCATCTCACCTGGTTTATTATGTGTGTTCTGTCATTAGAAAACACTGACAGAAGTTTCATCAACATTGAAACGGGATAGCAGGTGTCCAGGAGCCACTTTCTGACGGATTTTGGGTGAAAAATTTACAATATTTCACGAATATTCAGGTTTGCAGGTGGAGCCTAAACAGGTACAGCTGCAAATGATAGTTCATATGAAAGGTATTATTAATACCTAGAAACGGTTTTCAGAAATTTCAGATTAAATGACTTTTGGTGAATATTCAAGGTGAAAACCAAAAAATAAAACTTAGCAGCCCAAGATTAACATTTTGTATGGGGGCACCAAGATGCTATAGACCTGCCCGCATCTCACCTGGTTTATTATGTGTGTTGTGTCATTAGAAAACACTGACAGAAGTTTCATCAACATTGAAACGGGATAGCAGGTGTACAGGAGCCACTTTCTGACGGATTTTGGGTGAAAAATTTACAATATTTCACGAATATTCAGGTTTGCAGGTGGAGCCTAAACAGGTACAGCTGCAAATGATAATTCATACGAAAGGTATTATTAATACCTAGAAACGGTTTTCAGCAATTTCAGATTAAATGACTTTTGGTGACTCTTCAAGGTGAAAATCAAAAAATAAAACTTAGCAGCCCAAGATTAACATTTTGTATGGGGGCACCAAGATGCTATAGACCTGCCCGCATCTCACCTGGTTTATTATGTGTGATGTGTCATTAGAAAACACTGACAGAAGTTTCATCAACATTGAAACGGTATAGCAGGTGTCCAGGAGCCACTTTCTGACCGATTTTGGGTGAAAAATTTACAATATTTCACGAATATTCAGGTTTGCAGGTGGCCTAAACAGGTACAGCTGCAAATGATAGTTCATATGAAAGGTATTATTAATACCTAGAAACGTTTTCAGCAATTTCAGATTAAATGACTTTTGGTGAATATTCAAGGTGAAAACCAAAAAATAAAACTTAGCAGCCCAAGATTAACATTTTGTATGGGGGCACCAAGATGCTATAGACCTGCCCGCATCTCACCTGGTTTATTATGTGTGTTGTGTCATTAGAAAACACTGACAGAAGTTTCATCAACATTGAAACGGGATAGCAGGTGTCCAGGAGCCACTTTCTGATGGATTTTGGGTGAAAAATTTACAATATTTCACGAATATTCAGGTTTGCAGGTGGAGCCTAAACAGGTACAGCTGCAAATGATAGTTCATATGAAAGGTATTATTAATACCTAGAAACGATTTTCAGAAATTTCAGATTAAATGACTTTTGGTGAATATTCAAGGTGAAATCCAAAAAATAAAACTTAGCAGCCCAAGATTAACATTTTGTATGGGGGCACCAAGATGCTATAGACCTGCCCGCATCTCACCTGGTTTATTATGTGTGATGTGTCATTAGAAAACACTGACAGAAGTTTCATCAACATTGAAACGGGATAGCAGATGTCAAGGAGCCACTTTCTGACGGATTTTGGGTGAAAAATTTACAATATTTCACGAATATTCAGGTTTGCAGGTGGAGCCTAAACAGGTACAGCTGCAAATGATAGTTCATATGAAAGGTATTATTAATACCTAGAAATGGTTTTCAGCAATTTCAGATTAAATGACTTTTGGTGACTCTTCAAGGTGAAAATAAAAAATAAAACTTAGCAGCCCAAGATTAACATTTTGTATGGGGGCACCAAGATGCTATAGACCTGCCCGCATCTCACCTGGTTTATTATGTGTGTTGTGTCATTAGAAAACACTGACAGAAGTTTCATCAACATTGAAACGGGATAGCAGGTGTCCAGGAGCCACTTTCTGACGGATTTTGGGTGAAAAATTTACAATATTCAATATTATTTTGTATGGGGGCACCAAGATGCTATAGACCTGCCCGCATCTCACCTGGTTAATTATGTGTGTTGTGTCATTAGAAAACACTGACAGAAGTTTCATCAACATTGAAACGGTATAGCAGGTGTCCAGGAGCCAATTTCTGACTTATTTTGGGTGAAAAATTGACAATTTTTCACGAGTATTCAAGTTTACAGGTGGAGCCTGAAGAGATTCAGCTGCAAATGATAGTTCATATGAAAGGTATTATTAATACATAGAAACGATTTTCAGCAATTTCAGATTAAATGACTTTTGGTGACTCTACAAGGTGAAAATCAAAAAATAAAACTTAGCAGCCCAAGATTAACATTTTGTATGGGGGCACCAAGATGCTATAGACCTGCCCGCATCTCACCTGGTTTATTATGTGTGGTGTGTCATAAGAAAACACTGACAGAAGTTTCATCAACATTGAAACGGTATAGCGTAGTGTATAATAAAAATATTGTAAATGTTTCACCCAAAATCCGTCAGAAAGTGGCTCCTGGACACCTGCTATCCCGTTTCAATGTTGATGAAACTTCTGTCAGTGTTTTCTAATGACACAACACACATAATAAACCAGGTGAGATGCGGGCAGGTCTATAGCATCTTGGTGCCCCCATACAAAATGTTAATCTTGGGCTGCTAAGTTTTATTTTTTGATTTTCACCTTGAAGAGTCACCAAAAGTCATTTAATCTGAAATTGCTGAAAACTGTTTCTAGTTATTGATAATATCTTTCATATGAACTATCATTTGCAGCTGAATCTCTTCAGGTTCCACCTGCAAACTTGAATATTCGTGAAATATTGACAATTTTTCACCCAAAATCTGTCAGAAAGTGGCTCCTGGACACCTGCTATCCCGTTTCAATGTTGATGAAACTTCTGTCAGTGTTTTCTAATGACACAACACACATAATAAACCAGGTGAGATGCGGGCAGGTCTATAGCATCTTGGTGCCGCCATACAAAATGTTAATCTTGGGCTGCTAAGTTTTATTTTTTGATTTTCACCTTGAAGAGTCACCAAAAGTCATTTAATCTGAAATTGCTGAAAACAGTTTCTAGGTATTAATAATACCTTTCATATGAACTATCATTTGCAGCTAAATCTCTTCAGTTTCCACCTGCAAACTTGAATATTCGTGAAATATTGTCAATTTTTCACACAAAATCTGTCAGAAAGTGGCTCTTGTACACCTGCTATACCGTTTCAATGTTGATGAAACTTCTGTCAGTGTTTTCTAATGACACAACACACATAATTAACCAGGTGAGATGCGGGCAGGTCTATAGCATCTTGGTGCCCCCATACAAAATGTTAATCTTGGGCTGCTAAGTTTTATTTTTTGGTTTTCACCTTGAATATTCACCAAAAGTCATTTAATCTGAAATTGCTGAAAATCGTTTCTAGGTATTAATAATACCTTTCATATGAACTATCATTTGCAGCTGAATCTCTTCAGGTTCCACCTGCGAACTTGAATATTCGTGAAATATTGTCAATTTTTCACACAAAATCTGTCAGAAAGTGGCTCCTGGACACCTGCTATACCGTTTCAATGTTGATGAAACTTCTGTCAGTGTTTTCTAATGACACAACACACATAATAAACCAGGTGAGATGCGGGCAGGTCTATAGCATCTTGGTGCCCCCATACAAAATGTTAATCTTGGGCTGCTAAGTTTTATTTTTTGATTTTCACCTTGAAGAGTCACCAAAAGTCATTTAATCTGAAATTGCTGAAAACCATTTCTAGGTATTAATAATACCTTTCATATGAACTATCATTTGCAGCTGAATCTCTTCAGGTTCCACCTGCAAACTTGAATATTCGTGAAATATTGTCAATTTTTCACCCAAAATCTGTCAGAAAGTGGCTCCTGGACACCTGCTATACCTTTTCAATGTTGATGAAACTTCTGTCAGTGTTTTCTAATGACACATCACACATAATAAACCAGGTGAGATGCGGGCAGGTCTATAGCATCTTGGTGCCCCCATACAAAATGTTAATCTTGGGCTGCTAAGTTTTATTTTTTGATTTTCACCTTGAAGAGTCACCAAAAGTCATTTAATCTGAAATTGCTGAAAACCGTTTCTAGGTATTAATAATACCTTTCATATGAACTATCATTTGCAGCTGTACCTGTTTAGGCCACCTGCAAACCTGAATATTCGTGAAATATTGTAAATTTTTCACCCAAAATCCGTCAGAAAGTGGCTCCTGGACACCTGCTATCCCGTTTCAATGTTGATGAAACTTCTGTCAGTGTTTTCTAATGACAGAACACACATAATAAACCAGGTGAGATGCGGGCAGGTCTATAGCATCTTGGTGCCCCCATACAAAATGTTAATCTTGGGCTGCTAAGTTTTATTTTTTGATTTTCACCTTGAAGAGTCACCAAAAGTCATTTAATCTGAAATTGCTGAAAACCGTTTCTAGGTATTAATAATACCTTTCATATGAACTATCATTTGCAGCTGAATCTCTTCAGGTTCCACCTGCAAACTTGAATATTCGTGAAATATTGACAATTTTTCACCCAAAATCTGTCAGAAAGTGGCTCCTGGACACCGTCGTACCGTTTCAATGTTGATGAAACTTCTGTCAGTGTTTTCTAATGGCACAACACACATAATAAACCAGGTGAGATGCGGGCAGGTCTATAGCATCTTGGTGCCCCCATACAAAATATCCATTAACCAACAAGAGCGTCAGTAAGTAAACGTCGTATTTTTTTGAATTATTTTAGAACATATTTTTTGTGTTTATATAAATACCTAGCATTATTATTCCAATGTTTTTGGGGCTTTTTACGTGTTTTAATTGATAAAGCATGCAATGACTGAAGTGACCATCTTAATTTGGTCGGGTATTCAAAGGCTGCTAACTTCACACACCTAATAATTTGTAATTTTTATTTTTTTCCAACAATAAAAAAACTTTTTAACATCCGCCTAATTTTTGGACTTGGATTCGATTAGGTACAAAGCCTTTGAATAAAGAAACAACATGAAAATGGCTGTTTCTTAATAGCTGAAGGGGTCTGCCAATGTTCACGTTCACGATTTTGCCGTAACACTTCAGTGGTGGCGCTGACTCTAACGGCCTTCATTTTCGTATAAATTTTTATTTACAACTATTACCTATCAATATAATTATATATACCTAGCATTATTATTCCAATGTTTTTGGGGCTTTTTACGTGTTTTAATTGATAAAGTATGCAATGACTGAAGTGACCATCTTAATTTGGTCGGGTATTCAAAGGCTGCTAACTTTAGGCTGCTAACTTCACGCAGGTCAAATTATTGAACATTGCAGAATAACTAAAAGGTATCAAGGGACCAGAGGGCTGGCAGCTATCTCAGCCAGCGCATCAGCCTGGCTATACAGAGAGGGAACGCTGCCAGCCTCCTCGGAACCATCCCGGGCGACGGCAGCGAACTAAAAGAAATATTCTACCTTTGATAAACTCCTGTTTATTATGGGTAGAATATTTGAAGGCCCTAAAAGTATTTTATATTATTAGGTATTTTATTTTTTATTTGTAAAATATATAAATAGTTTAGTATAAGCAGATAAGGTATATTTAAACTACTCATTACATGTAAGAACTATGTTTCATAAGTACCTCTGTATCTCTAAGTTTTTTTTTTTTTTTTTTAGGAAATTGTTATCACTCCACAGACTTTATGTCCGTGCCTTTTGAAGAGTGGTAATTTTTATGAGATAGTTTTTAATTCTTTTATCTACTTTCTACTCGGTAAGGAAGTTTCATTTATATATATAGGTATATATATTCTATCTTTTATATATATATTGTTCTTTTTTTTTTTTCTTCTTTCCCTTTTTTTTTTTGTTCCACTGCTGGGGGAAAATCCACATGGACACCTGGGAAGAGGACCCAGGTAGTGTCGGGCGTTAACCGACTAAAAACCCCCAGGCGTGTATCTCATTATACAAGATTTTTTTTTTTTTCTTTTTTTTTCCTTTTTTTAAATTAATGGTTTTCAGAGTCACACTTACATTAGTAATGGCAACAAACTTAACAAGGACAGGGCCAATGCCAGCTGTCTTCGGAGAACTTAGTAGACACCTGGCAATGGCTCGGCCCCTCAGTCGTTATAGGTCATGTTTTGCCTGATGTTAGTGTGTGACTCTGTTCTTAAAGATAACTTATTTTAATTGTTAGTTATGATATAATAATCAATAGGTTAGTTATATAAATTATTTTCCCAATTTGACCTATATTTTGCGCTCTTAACCAAAATTATATTTTATGATTTATTCCGCCCCGTTTTGCCTTCTTAACATTTCCCCAGAAAGTGCAATGACCTCTTCGTCTCGATTCTTAACTGCCATTTTTAGATTGTACTCGAGGATGCGTTTCTTTGGCGCTGTTATTGCCGTTTTAGCGAGGTTGCCGATAGCGTCCTCGGTGTCATCCGCATAGTAGGTGCAGGCGGTGGTGTGCCTCGACAGCGCCACTACTGCGTGAGGTATGCTATCGTGCAACTTTATTTTATCTTTTGTTCTTATGATAATAACGGATTCGTACGTCATGTATCTCTAAGTTTCGATTTACCAGTTACGACAAAATTAAATACACCCGAATAACTAAATATTTATACAAATTAAACTTGCCCACCAATAAACGCAAAACAATGCTTAATAAAAAAATGGGTCTTGGGTGTTGATATTTATATTTAGTATGTAATAAGTATCTATCTATGTATTTGTGTAGATATAGGTATCAGCTGTCCGACACCCTTAACACAGGTTCTTCCTAGCTTGGGGTCGGATGGCCGTGTGTGAGATGTCCCCACATATTTATTTATATATTTATTTAATGCATCTTTGATATTTGTTAAAAAAATATATAGTTCGGGTTCGGATCTTGTCTTATGTTATATGGATTTTAGCTAAGTATTCTTCTCTCTTAATGATACGAGTATATTATTATGAGATTTTCTGCGTCATGAGTAGGTAATCCTCAGATAAAACAAAAACAGCTGAACTAATGCACATTACGATAACAGTGTATCAATATTAAATTGTGTTATGCTTACTTATTAACTTTAATAATCAATTTACACGTGTTAGTTATAGATGAATAATTAATTATATTGCAAAAATTATAACAAACTTTCTTTTAGTTTTTAATTATTAAAATTCCATATGAGTTCTGAATTATAATTATTTATTTTTATTTATTTAATTCTTTATTGCACAAATATAAAAATACATGTACAAAAGGGCTTATCTGTATATCAGCAGTGAATCTATATAAGCTGGAACATTTTGTAAGTCGAACTTAAGTCCTGGTACTACTTATTATTCTGTGGTCCTGCTGACGACAATTCAACCAATCACAGCGCTGCATTTCATACTCAAATTGCGCTTAACTGGACGTTATCAACTGTAAGTACCAATTTCTCCATAGTCGGTTATCTAACCGACATGGATTGATTTATAAATTAAACGTCATCAGTGGTTGACTTGTGACAGATATGTCAAAAGTCAACCACTACTCCCTGGTTATGCTCTAACCGACTATAGAGAAATTGGCACTAAAACTGAGAGTCACTAGACGTGTTTTGAAACAAGATCGGAAATTAGTTACACATAGTCAGTACGCAGTTATGTAATAAATAATTGTATGGTCACTTGCTTTCTGAGAATTCTGAGTAGTAGGTCAAGTTGAACCAGTATTAGGGACTTACATACCATGCCTTAGGCATGCATAGACACAGTCATGCTCACGACTGTAATCCCCGAAGGAGTAGCCAGAGGTGACTTGCAAGTCACCCGCTTTCGCTGTAAGTACCTAAGTACATTTGTAATCAAGTGATAGGTCGCGAGCCGTATCGCCATTTTTGAAAGAGTGCAATGCATAGACATGCAATTGACCTAATCTGAACTAAGGCGGTTCTAACACTCTCCCGCATCTCGCTGTATGTTGCGTGAATGGGGAAGAAAACCAAGTAAAACTTTGGCAGCACCAGCGAGTGTGCCTTTTTGGTTCTAACCAATTACATTCTGAGTAGAAAAAATTGTAACTGAACCAACCAATTAGAATTTGGCACAGTCGCCTAAGGAGCCATCTGCAATTAGCTTTTAGTTTTTCTCCCCATTGTGCCCCTGTTTACATACAGGGGCTTTAGGGACATTAGGGGCCCCACATATCTTTCTGCAGGCATTCGTTAGATGTCCACTCTAAATGTGCTCAGACTGGGCTCTTTAAATACCAAATATTATTTTATTTGTATGAATACTTTGTAGGACACAAAATATACTTTTATTATCAAAAAAGAAAGCATTTTAGATATTATGTTCAGAATCATTATAGTATTTTAGTAAAACAGATGGTTATTGTTCTTTTCTGATCATGGAAAAAAGCCCCCTCCACATTTATATTATTATTTTGCGAAATATAAAATACAGGATGTTGCAATAGTGCTAAGTATAGCAAGCCGAAAGGGGGTGACTCAGGGGTCAAGGGGAAATTCCGATCAACATTTGTTCTATCACTGAAATTATCCGTAGTAAAAAGTCACGTTACCAACAAAGTTAACATGACTGACTATGTAAGTATTATAATTATTATTGGCAGCCATTCATAAAATGCTCCAATAAAAAAGTGAAAGGTTGACATACGACCTTGCGGTGGTTAACGTTTAAGTACTTACACCATGCCATATCCGTTTCGACTAGCTAGACCATAATACAAATAGTAATTGACCAATCATAAAAAAGATTAATAGTGCACCATTATTTTTACTGTCATTCGAATTATTTAGGTTTGCAGGGTGGAGTTTATCAGTGTTCCCTGAAAATGTATATGCTCACCTTGTACATGTATATGTTTAGGATATGTATAAGTATACCTAATATGAAAATATGGTATAGCAAATACATAAACATGATTGTGACACGGCTGGTATCCTGTGAAAGAAATTTCGTAACGTAACAATATAAAATAACATTGAAGGCTCTTACTAAATTCTCTCACCCATTGATATCATAATGTATAATAAACTACTCAGTCTCCTTTGTAATATATAATAAAATTCCTAAAACAATAACATACTCTATACATCTGAAATAGTCTTACGAACAATGGTAGAACACCGGGGATGATTAGCAAAACATTTATTTGAATAACATTATTATTAATAAACATTATTGTACAAAATACAATACGCCATTTTGATAATAATGGCGGGAAACCACCATTGGTCGAGGAGCTGTCAAGTAGTCCACTTTCTCTATGGTGTGAAGTTTAAATTGTCTGTGGTTCAATGTTTTTATTTTTGTATATTTTGGGTACGTATTCTATTTTTGTTTTTATTTTATTTTATTACGCTTACACTACCCAGGATTAAAGTTTAATAAATAAATAATCTAATTAATTTATTAACACTATAATAAAATAATGCAATACAAGAGCATCTTATAATAGTCGAGACCTTGGCAATGATTGTATCTTTATTAACTATACTTATTATTATTTTATTTCCATAAACAGATATGAAAATGTTTTTTATGAGTTATAGGTGTTGTGTGATTCTCCCACTGCATTGTAGCAAAGTCGATACAATATTTAAGTACTTAGTTTTTCCAAGAAATATTAGAATGCTTACCCAATATTGTTTATCTTACGTCCACCAACCCGCACTTGGCCAGCGTGGTGGACTAGGCCTAAAAATTCTTCCTTCATTGGAAGGAGACTCGTGTCCCAGCAGTGGGGACGTAATGGGTCGTGATTGTTTATCTTACTGGTCATTCCAAGTTACCAAGATTATGCACCTTTTAAGATTATGTCAAGTCTTGCAAATGCAATTTAGGTATTGTAGGTAAATCCATCTATTTTATCTGACAATGATTGACTGCTGCTATCGATATTTGATGCGCTTTTGCAGTTTTTCTTCTTTCTTTTATCGGAAGAAATGATAGTGCATTATGAGCCCGTTCCATAATGTCCAGATTACTTCAGATGAAGGTTATCTGTGAGATAAATGATGCTGTGACTCTCTCACCATGTTTTGTCTTTCAGCTTGCAGGATCCTTGATATAATACTTGCATCATCATCAATCCATAAACATTATCTGTACTACCATAAAAAACTTTAAGCACTGTTTAACAAGTGTTTAAAACGAAATTTGACAGATTTTGTAGGCGTTTGACAGCGTTAAACACCTGTTAGATACTGTCTAACAAGTGTTTAATACGAAATTTGTCAGATTTTGTAGGCGTTTGACAGCGTTAATCACCTCAGTTTTTGTGGTAAGGCCCCAAACTTTTAACTATTAGTTACTAATCGTTATCAATGTCAAAATAAAACCAGGTTGAAATGCTAGCAGATACCATAGACTGGATTCTAACTGTAAACTGTTTTGCTTGTGAAAACTATAGCACCATTACCATTGTTTCTATGTGAGCTGGGGAATAAAGCTACCTCAAGCATAAATTATTATTGAATCCCTCTACAATATAGTATTTTGGTCTGCTGTACTTAGAACAGATACAGACGCTGCTTTCTATGCAAGGGTATTAAACCTTTTATAGTGCCGTCTGCCGTAGGTTCTAAGGGCATTCTCCAGTTTTTTTCACATAAATCTATCAAGCCAGTAAAGAAAAGATAGATGCTCTACCCATCATTTTAACCAATAGAAGTAGATTCTCCTAGCACCTCCAAAATTTCCATCTACTTTATACCATAACGTTTGTTTAAAGTTCCAAACCACACACAAACCACATCAGCCAGCAGTCTGACTAAACATATAACTGACATCACCCCTCTGCTTGTCCCCAGCGACCTCCAAGAGCAGCTGGTGGCGGTCCGCGTGCCGATCCACGGCATGACCTGCCAGTCCTGCGTGAGGAGCATAGAGGGATCAGTCAGGGAACTACCAGGCGTGCAACATGTTAAGGTATGTGTCTTAAAGGTTTTGGGGTGCAGGAAAGAAGCGTCTATATATGACAAACTTGGCTTTATACTCGTATACGTCCGCCGGCGCACCCTGGTTCGTTATCGACGTTACTATAACGTGAATCCCCATAAATACGGCCCTGTGATTGGTGGAACGCTCATTAAAAGACATCCATAACGAACCCGTATAGCGGCCGCTGGGCAGCAAACGACTGTATCTTATCAGACTGGGTAAGTAACCCTATCACTACGGCGACAAACCCTAGTGTCTTAAGATCAAGTATCTTTAAACCCCTGGAAGGAGTCTAAGCTAATGTAGCGACGGAACCCTCCACGATAGCTGCGACAAGGGCAGCTGGTGGCGGTCCGCGTGCCGATCCACGGCATGACCTGCCAGTCCTGCGTGAGGAGCATAGAGGGATCAGTCAGGGAGCTACCAGGCGTGCAACATGTTAAGGTATGTCTGCCAGGCGTGCAACATGTTAAGGTATGTGTCTTAAAGCTTTTGGGGTGCAGGAAAGACTAAGCAGGAAAGCTTCGCATGACACAACTGGGCGCTATACTCTGATGTGTCCGGCGCACTCTGCTGCCGCTATATGGGTCTGTTATCAACGTAGATAAACGTGACTATATCGCGATTCGCCATAAATACGGTGACGGGATTGGTGGAACGCATATTAAACTTCTTTAATCGACGTCAATAACGAATCCGAGTAGCGGCCGTTGTGCAGTAAACTACTGTCTCTAATAATAATGCTGGGTAAGTCACCCTATCAGTACTCTAGTCTTAAGATCGAGTATGTTTAAACCCCTGGAAGTAGTGTAATGTAGCGACGGAACCCTCCACGATAGCTGCGACAAGAGAAGCTGGTGGCGGTCCGCGTGCCGATCCACGGCATGACCTGCCAGTCCTGCGTGAGGAGCATAGAGGGATCAGTCAGGGAGCTACCAGGCGTGCAACATGTTAAGGTATGTACACACATAGGCCAAAGTACCTATAAAGACGATAGTAGCTCAGTCTAACATGACGAGCACACTGACCAACCTACACCCATCTCTTTCCGCCACAGGTGGAGTTTGACTTGGAAGCCAGCAGCAGCTATCTGACTGGCTAATCCTTTCACCACGATAACAAACTATAGTCTAGCTCTATAGCCGCCGGAACCCAATGCTTGAAAAATATTTCACACAGAACACAGCGAAAAAACCCAGTGACTGTATTATTTTTCTAGCCAACCTGGCGAATGAAACAGTACCAAACATAATTTTTATTACCTATTTCTCCATTCTAAGCAGAACCTCACAAACCTACCTCCATCAAACTCAAACTCAACTCAAACTCAAACTCAAAATTTTTTATTCATCGTACAAATATAAAATTTTCTGATGAACGTCAATTTTTACAAATTACTCTCCGTTCGGATAAGGGGGGGCTCTTTCTGTCTAAGGAGAAGAACGGAGGCAAGAAACTCCTGAGCCATCTTTTCAAAAAAAGACTTAAAACTAGTTGGTATACAATACATATAAGCTTAATAATTATTATTATAATAATATGAGCAGAGCTAACTACTTATCACAGCCATGCATTAACGTCCTCTAAGTAATCATCAATTTTATAATAAGCTTTTTTACTGAGTTTCTCTTTAATGTAACACTTAAACTTATTCTCTGGCATTTGAGCAACTTCTGCTGGAAGCTTATTATAAAATCTAATACAGTACCCTAAAAACGATTTATTAACTTTCGCCAGACGCATCGCTGGAAAAGCCAGCTTATGCTTGTTCCTAGTATTAATGTCATGATTACTGCCAATTGTATCAAAAGTTGAAATATTCTTTCGTACATACATTAAATTGGAAAAAATGAACTGACATGGAACTGTAAGGATGTTAATTTCTTTAAATAGTTCTCTCAATGAATCCCTGGAACCAAGTTTGTATATAGAGCGGATGGCTCTTTTCTGTAATACAAATATAGTTTCAATATCAGCTGCTCTACCCCAAAGCAAAATGCCATACGATAATAAGCTGTGGAAATAACTAAAGTAAACTAATCTGGCGGTTTCAACGTCGGTCAGCTGTCTAATTTTCCGTACAGCAAAAGCTGCGGAGCTCAACCTTCCAGACAATTTTTCAATGTGAGGTCCCCACTGTAACTTTGAATCTATAGTCATCCCAAGAAAGACAGTATCATTAACTAGGTCCAATTTATTCCCATCTAGAATAATGTTAGTATCGCATTGTCTAACATTCGGCAGTGTAAATTTAATACATTTCGTTTTCTTAGAATTCAATAGAAGATTATTAACGGTAAACCAATCGTGTATGTCAGATAGAATTGAATTAATTTCATTAAAATTATTTTCTCTTCTTTTAACTTTAAAAAGCAAAGAAGTATCGTCAGCAAATAAAACTATATTAGTCAATTTTTCAACCATAAAAGGCAAGTCATTAATATAAATGAGGAATAAAAATGGTCCTAGAATAGATCCTTGAGGGACGCCTATTTTTACATGAGCCCCCTGTGATTTAGTATTGTTAATATCGACCCTTTGTTGTCTCTTGTCTAAATATGAAGATATCAAATCTAAAGCCTTTCCTCCTATTCCATAGTATCTAAGTTTCGAAATTAAAGTCTGATGGTCTACACAATCAAACGCCTTCGACAGATCACAGAAGACTCCAATAGCATCGTGATGGTCTTCCCAGGCGTCAAATATGTGCTTAATCAACGCAGTACCGGCATCGGCTGTTGATTTGCCTTTTGTAAAACCATACTGCTGGCTATGAAACAATCGAGCATCATTGAAATGCAAAAGCATCTGACTGAGTATGACCCTCTCAAATATTTTACTCAAAACTGGAAGAACCGAGACAGGCCTGAAATTTGCAGGGTCCTCCATATCCCCACTTTTGAACAGAGGTATAATTTTACTAAATTTCATAAGATCTGGGAACACACCTTCAGCGATACATTTATTAAAGATGTTAGCTAAAATTGGGGCGATTTTATTAATAATAGAAAGAACAAATTTAACTGACATTCCCCACAAGTCTTCAGTTTTCTTCATATTTAATGACTTAAATGTTTTTATAATAGTTAATGTATTAATATATCTGAATTTAAATTCCTTATCGGTTGAAGGTGCGTTCTCCTTCGTCAGGGTTTCAGCTGCTGCAGCCGAAGAATCCAGGTTACACGTAGTCTCTAAAGGAATGTTCGTAAAAAACTCTTCAAAGACCCTCGCCACCGCATCATTCGATGTTATAATGTCATTGCCTACCTTCAAAGATAAATTTGTCTCGCGTGTTCGATTCTTCCCCGTTTCGTTATTAATAATAGTCCAAACGGCCTTAGATTTGTTAGCAGAGTCTTTAATCTTGTTATTAATAAAAATTGTCTTCGCACAGTGACAGACACATTTATACATCTTGCTATATTTCTTCACATAAGATTGAAAGTCAGGTCGGAGTATGAATGTTTTCATCTCATACAGATCATATAATGTCGCCCTGCTTTTGCGAATACCCTCTGTAGCCCAGTCACAAAATTTAATTTTATTGTCAATCAAAACTTCCTTCGTTTCAAAATTACTCTCAAACTCATCAGCTATTATCTTAAACAAGTTACTATACATCTCATTAGAATTGCAATCTAATTTAACATTCGGAAGTTTTTCGTCTAGTTTCTTCAAGTAATTGTCAATTTTCTTTGTAGTAATCGGTCTGCATCTCACCTTAGTTTTATTTGTCTTGTCAGTGTTTACTAAGGTAATGGTCTGCCCACTGTGGTCTGACCTCAGACAATTAATCACACTACTGTCTTTAAACTCACAGTTACAGAATATGTTATCTAGACAAGTGGCTGACGTGGGTGTAATTCTAGTTGGTTCCAGAAAAACATTAAAAAGATTAAATGATTTAAAAAGTAACAACAATTTCGACCTATTAGGAGAGTCACCTAATAGGTCAACATTAAAGTCACCACACACTATTACTTCCTTTTTACTATTGGAAGCTAACCTTAGAACATCCTCCATGACAGTCTCAAAGGTAATAAAATCACCAGTAGGTGGCCTGTAGGTACATACTATTATATACTTATTAAGCTCTGCACATGAAATTTCTATATGGTGTTTAACAGAAAGAGCAACTATATCCTTTCGTTCTTTACATTTACAATTTTCTTTAAGAAATATAAGTGACCCACCATGCTCGTTGATATTTCTGTTAAAACAGCTTATAAGTTTGTAATTTTTTAATTGGAACATCATTTTATTCTCGTCTAACCAATGTTCTGTGATACATAAACAATCAATGTTAAATTTTTCCGAAAAAAGTTCTATTTCTAACAATTTAGAAGAAATACTCTGAATATTCTGATGTACCAATTTAAATTCATTCTTAAATGTCTTGTCCTTCGATAGTTTTGAGCCGAGAGAGCAGTGAACTGAATCAATCTTTATATCAACGCTATGATGCTCTCCCGTTGTCTGAAAATCTAATTTAAATCTACTGTACTATTTTCAGTATTACTACTGACGGTGTCAATAGGGACACAAGTTTTCTTCGTTATAATGCTTATAACTGAGTTAATAAGAGGAGCTACTTCTGTAGCTAAACGTCGTTTCTGATTTAAGGACAAAAATAAACTGTCCCAGGTCAACTTAAAATTATCTACATACAAATTAGTATCAAAGAAATTGATACAGTCAGATTTATAACACGCATCACTTTCCCCCGCAGGTGGAGTTGGACGAGAAGGCCGGCTACTTCCGGTACGACGCTCGCCTCTGCAGCGCTGACGTCATCAGGGAACATATCGAGGACATGGGCTTCGAGACCGCTGAGGTCGTGGATGAAGAGACCAGGTATGGCAGGGTTTCTTTTTCTGTAGTTCGTTCGTCTAAAACTATTAAGGTTTTTTTTTGCAATATATTATGCAGAGAGTAACAATCAGAAATTGGGAAAAAGACTTCCATAGCAAAGCTAAATATTCACTCAACAAAAATGAGCAGCTGTTGCCTTTTTGCGTCATTTGCAGAGTTGGACCTAATAAAAGTTTTTAAGTATTTGGGATGATCAATGATAAAAGTCAATACTATAGATACATATAGCAGAAAACACTGCATTGCGTACATAACTATAAATAAATAATAAATAAATAAATATGTGGGGACATCTCACACACGGCCATCCGACCCCAAGCTAGGCAGAACTAATATCCCTGCCCAGACGAAAATGTATTTATTTACAAGGTTATAATATAAATTAACATTTAACTAATGAAGCCTAACCTAATTGTAAATAAAATTATGAAAGCTGAACTAAAAGATAAAATTTTACAAATTCAAAGTATTCGCCTCAAACTTAGTCTAACTAGTCAAAGATGCCGCCTCGTATCGTTCCTGGCTCGAACGTGCCCAACAAGCCAGCCGCGTTACCGCGCTGTATCGCCAACGAAATGCGCTGAACCAGGAACGACCCAGAGCGAGCATCATGACCTTTTTCCTTCAGGCGCTTGCCAAGCTCTCTGATGAAGCATAAAGCCTCTGTTCCCCAGGAACCTGCTGCTTCGACAGCAAAGGGCAAAAAGCTGTAAGAGGCTTTCAAATTAGAGTACTTTAAATGCTTTGCCCCTGCAGCTGTCTCGGCAGCAGCTCCTCCAGCACGAATTGTGTTGCCGAGATGAGCGGCGGCATAGGTACTTACACATGTGGCGTCCCAAACCAGACATTGGCCCCTCTTCCAAGGAATCAGTGTAAGGCCATCAGGGCGCTTCCCGTCGGTCCGAAACAAACCAGGAGGTTCAAGGACGCACGGGATGTTAGCTGACACCAGAGCTCTGCGTATTATGTCGTTGAGGGCACTATGACGGGGCAACCTCCCGGCACACCTCGTGCAGCTGAGAGCGTGGTGGCCGTCTGGCCATCTATATTTACAAATATATAAACTTGTGCTCTTTATATTTCTTTCAGAAACCTCCTGCAAAACGACATACCCACAGATCTACTAATAGACATGTCGCACGCAACCTCAAACGGCGGTCTTACGGCCGAAAGCAATTGCCTAATATCAGTGGAAGGCATGACTTGCAACTCCTGCGTGCAGACTATTGAAGGTAATTAGTTTTTTCAATAGTTGCTTTGGTTTTCCTAGTTGACTCCAAATTGTCTTCTTAGAGTGCAAATTTCGGTTGAATCTCTTCAGTGATGGAGAAGGATTTAATATAGACTTTATGTGGATTGGCTTGCACTAGCCCTTACATGATAATCATCATCATCAGCCCGTAGTCATCTACTGCTGGTCATAGGTCTCTATCTAGGAGCGCCACAACACTCGGTCCTCGGCTGTCCTCATCCAGCCACTATCGGCTACGTGTCCGATCGTCGGTTTAGCTGGCTGGAGGGCGCCCCACGCTACCTTTGCCTGCTTGCGCCACATGGGATACAGCAAATGGATTTGCAAAAAATCCATAAAAATCGTATTATAGAACACTTTACAAAATACACTAATTTCAATAAGCTATAAGCACTTTACAACAAAAAAAGGATTATTAGCAGTTTTGTGTACATTTTATAATTTAAAAGTAAAATTCAATTTAAAAAAATTACAGGATCAATATCGGAGCTTCCGGGCGTGCAGCACATAAGCGTCAGTCTCGCGAGCAAGGAGGCGCAGGTTCGCTTCCTGCGCGGGACCATCTCCGCCGAGGAGATCAAGGAGAAGATCTACGACCTCGGGTTTGACACTGAGCTGGTCACTTTGGATGGGGTGCCTTACAGAGGTAATTTAAGTTTATTCATTTCATATTTGGGGATATCTTATACTTCGTCATTGAACTCCAAAAAGGCAGGGCTTTTAACATGAGATGACACATATAGCTGACATACTTGATTAATATACGATACATCATATTATGTCAATTTTATATAAATGGGGCGTACCTACATAAGGAGTGAATGACATTTTTTATTTAATCTTGCTTTGTTGTGCACAATAAAAATTTACTTGATAAGGACTTTAAGGATCTGCATGTCTAGAACAAGTTTGATAGTTTGTCAAAAACTATTAAAGTTTACGTTTTCTCGCATACTAAGTGGCGCCTCTATTCTGAATGGCTTATCCTTTCACCACGTTCAATTTCAATACATAGTATTTGTCACTACACGCTACGAAGAAAAATATATAAAGGTACATAATTCTAAACTGCAACTGCAAGTTAATATCATACTAGATAATAAAAAATAAAAAACACGCACTCACGCCTTGTACTAATGTACTCCATTGCGGGGTAGGCAGAGGTGCATTGCTGCACCTACTTTTCGCCAGAGTGTTATGTTAGTTCCAATGTAATAGGGGGCGGGCCTATTGCCATTTTCCGGGCACATCCAAGACCCGAGAACAAATATCTGTGTTTAAACAAATATCTGCCCCAGCCGGGAATCGAACCCGGGACCATCGGCTCAGTAGTCAGGGTCACTAACCACTACGCCATTCGGCCGTCTACTAGATAATCATACTATAAATATAATTTTATTTGTTTCAGAACACAAGACTGAATTGGCGGCCGGTGATAGAACAAAGTCTCCGTCGCCGGCTAAAAGTAAAACTGCCATGAATGTAAGTACACAAATTATAATTACATTTCTTTGATGGCTTTCTTATTATCTCAACTCAAGAACTTGTCTACCCCAACGGTTTTCGGTTCTTTGGCATGTATGACCCGCCCCTGCCTCTTCTGCTTGACATATCCATAGCAGATCATAAAAACCTTATCAAAACATAAAATCGAAAATTTGAAATATTCGAAGGTCCCTGGTTCGATTCCCGGCTGGGGCAGATATTTGTTTTAAGACAGATATTGGTACTCGGGTCTTGGGTGTTCATATTTATATTTTATATTTATCTATCTTTGTCAAATACAAAGACTGTAGATGTATCATCTGTCCGATACCCATAACACAGGCTCTGCCTAGCTTGGGGTTCTATGGATAGATATACAGGGTGATTGGTAAGTCGATGTATTCCTTTAAATGGGTTGTAGTCGAAGGCATTTCCAGTCGATTGAATCCCATAATGCATTATCCGAAAGTCAACAATTTCTGAGTTATTTAAGTTTTAATTTTTTTTAAGAATTTTGCCAAAATTTATGTTTAAAAGCAAAATATTTCAAAAACCCACGATTTTTTTAATATTTTTTTTATTGTTTTGCATTGGTGGCACCTTAGTCAACTAATCATAATCATTAATTGCGTAATATTTAACTTAATTTAGACACAGTGCTTCAAAGTAGATGAAACATTAAGAAAATTTTACGAAAGATGAAAACAAAAAAGCTAATTTAAAAAATAATTTTATCTGACAATTTTTCAGGCACTACAGTTTAAAAACATAATCAATTTATAAGCTTTAAAATGACACATTTCAATCTAAAATCGATTAAGGTATGACCAAGATATAGCCAAAACAACCGCATAGGCGGACAAATCTCAGTAGGGAAACGAACTACATTTTGTTGAAATTTTATGGTAAAAAGTATTGTAACTGGACTTATCCGAACCGTTTACTAATTATTGTGTTCCAATAGTGCGGTTCCTCAAATGCACAGATCTAGGACAAGGTTGTTTCACCGAAATAATGCTTGTCCGATAACACGGTTAGCCGATTGTAATTTTCAATTTATATTATATATTGTATAATTTACGCAATTAATGATAATGATTAGTTGACTTAGGTGTATCCAATGCAAAACAATCAAAAAAGTATAAAAAAAATCGTTGTTTTTTGAAATATTTTGCTTTTAAACATAAATTTTGGCAAAATTCTTAAAAAAATTAAAACTCAAATAACTCAGAAATGGTTGACTTTCGGATAATGCATTATGGGGTTTAATCGACTGGAAATGCCTTCGAATACAACCCATTTAAAGGAATACATCGACTTTCCAATTCCAATCACCCTGTATATATATTCATAATACCCTGTACTCATTTTCCTGGCTGGGATTGAAACAGTATTTTTTTTCGAATGTAGGTGATAAGCTTATAACAATATTGATACTCCAGAACCGATAACCGATAGAGTAAACTACATTGCAACCGATAAGCTATGTATATCTAAAGGTAAACACTCGCCAAGGTAAACAAACATAGAGTAATAGAGTCAGGAAGTTTTTTCATATTTTTTCCTGTACTCGCTTTTGAACGCAAGCTTGATTGATATTCGGGATAAAAAAATGCATACAAGTTTAACGTCCAAAATACTGGGACAGAATTCCACCCCTCAGTGTATCCAAAGGTATTCTACTCCTTGCCTGTGAGTTTCGTAAATCCAAACTAAATTATTGACCAAAAAAAAGGCTAGTGGACGCTTTAGCTATTGAACAGTTTTGTCCCTCTCTGTCACAGAACAAATTGTTCTCTGTCAGCGAGTGACACAATATGAATAAGGGGGTTAGAATATAACATTTTTAAAACAGAAACCATAAAAAATACTTAACCATTGTTCACAGGGCACCCTCCCATCACAAGAAGAAGTGGCGAAGTGTACTCTGGAAGTGGGCGGGATGACGTGCGCGTCGTGTGTCTCGGCCATAGAGAAACACTGCTCCAAGCTGTACGGTGCGTTGTTTGTCGAAATAGATTTAGGTGTATGCACTTGGAATTGAAAACTCCACATTTTACATTCGTTTTGAAAATATTGTTATATGGTGTTTTCATTGCGTTTATGCCATAGAGAAACACTGCTGCAAGCTGTACGGTGCGTTGTTTGTCGACATGGATTTAGGTGGTGGCACTTAGAATTGCAAATTGCAGTTTTTATATTCGTGTCTCAATTGTTGCATGGAGAGCGTGATTTAGAATCACGTTTGTCTAGCGTTTGCTGATGATTATAAACGCTAGACTTATTTATTTATCTTTATTTAGGCTAAATATAAATAAATGCTGAATACGATTATAGAATTAGATCTATTCAAGTCCATAATGATTGTGTTTGAGAAAACAGCTCAGCAGACTGGGCTAAGCCTCTTCGTAGTCTATGTTACTTATTATTACCAATTTTGTATAAAATTTCTTACTCAACAACGAAACCTTTTACAGGCGTCCACTCAGTGCTAATAGCGCTCCTGGCAGCCAAGGCAGAAGTCAGCTACAACCCCACTCGGATATCAGCAGCGGACGTGGCTCGCTCCATCACTGAACTAGGCTTCCCCGCTGACGTTCTACAGGATGATACTGACCGTGGAGTGCAACGGGCGGAGATCCTAGTGAGTTAATAGGGTGCGATTTTATCAGTGACACCGTATTCACAAAAACTCCAGCCTGCATAAAGTATCACGGAAAAAAATCCTTCTTGATGAGGTGTCACTGATAAAATTCCTCCCTGTTTATGGTATCACGGATAAAATTTCGCTCTTAATTTGGTGTAATTCCGTTCTGCATATATGTTACGGATAAAATTTCGCCCTAAAAGAGGTGTCACTGATAAAATTCCACCTCGCATTTCGTGTATGAAAGTCGGTAAGTAGCTAGTAATAACAAACCAGCTTACCATACTAGTGAGTTAAGAGTTATATTATGGCATTGCAAAAGTGGTATACTAAGGTGAAATCTACTTATGCAGCGTATATACAAGGCCCAAAATTCGCATTTCTTTATTATTCTCCATAGTAAAAGTCACATGACAAGGTAGGAAGGAACAAGGTTTCTAGGAAAAATGTTTTGTTTTTTCGCGATTTTTTAAATTTTGATTTCATTTTCTTGTGGACTACGCCTAAAACCCTTCCTTCATTGGAAGGAGACCCGTGCCCCAGCAGTGGGGACGTAATGGGTCGTGATGATTTCATTTTCGGGCTTACATGAAGGTTTTGGCTAGTTTGCCCTTTTTGCAACACCCTGTATAGGGTGGGACTTTATCAATGACACCGTATTTAGGATGTTGTTTTAATGTCAGTGATAAAACTCTCTTGTAGGTATATATGGTTTCATGACAAAAAACCCAGCCTGTAAACAGTGTCACAGATAAAATTTCGCTCTTTATGAGGTGTTACAGATAATACTTCTCCCTGTATATAGGAATAATATAATACGGAAAATTCCGTTCTCCATATATGGCGTCCGACGCTTTTTTTTTTACTTCTTATAAAATTTACCTCACTTTATGACTACGTTTTAATTTTCAGTTTATTTTATGAATGCCATCTCTCTTTCAGATAAAAGGCATGACCTGCGCGTCATGTGTCAACAAGATTGAGAAGAGCGTCCTCAAGTTGACCGGCGTGGTGTCCTGCGCTGTCGCGCTCACCACCTCCAGGTAAGATAGATAGACAACACAAACACAAACACACACTCACGCCTTATACTAATGTACTCCCTTGCGGGGTAGGCAGAGGTGCATTGCTGCACCCACTTTTCGCCAGAGTGGTATGTTAGTCCCAATGTAATAGGGGGCGGGCCTATTGCCATTTTACGGGCACATCCAAGACCCGAGAACAAATATCTGTGTTTTTAAACAAATATCTGCTCCAGCCGGGAATCGAACCCGGGACCATCGGCTCAGTAGTCAGGGTCACTAACCATTACGCCATTCAGTTCACTAACCACTACGCCATTCAGTAAAAGATAGATAGATAAAACTTTTATTTATCAAGCATAAACATAAAAATAAGTCTGCATAATATAATATATTATTACATATAATCATACCAAAGCACACATTCTCACAAGACACACACATACATACATACATAACATACATTCACAATGACACACACCACTCACATATAATGTTCTATTTATTTAGTTAACACAACACCCAGGGACGTGCTGAAAAACAGCGCTGTCACAAAACATATGTTTACGGCAGCAAATGTTGAGCATGGCACCTTTTGCCGAAAGTCTGTATTTATAGGAATAATTATGTTAAGAAATAGGATTAGTACTAGTGTTTCTTTCCGCATGTTTGCAAATGTTTCGGCAATAAATATTATTTTCTTTCTTTTCTTTCTTTCTTTATTTTCTAAATGTACTGAGTAAACACACTCAAACAAACAAATCAAATAATAACAAGGCAAGTGCTGTGGTAATGAAAAAGGCTTTCAGCCCAGCAAAATGCAGTGTCTTGGTGCCTCTGCGTAAAGTTACAACACTTTCACTTATTTGAAACACAATGAAGGCGATTCTAAAGATACTAATTTTGAAAATAGCACTGTCACAACAGAAATATTCGGCATAGTAAATTACTAAAAATAAATAATTCAAAATAGGTGATGAAAGCACCGAGAATCGAAATCATGTATAAGATTTGAGATTCGGCGTAACAATCATAATCATTTATTTTAAGTATGTGAGTTTTTAACATAGTACCGTGTCAAAGTATAAAAAAGGAGATTCTAAGTGTAATTTATTCGATACACAATTTGGTGAACCTATTTTTCTGCAAGCTTTTGAATTCTATATTAACAATTTATCTTCATTTATTCCAGGGGCACAGTACAATACAACGCGGAACAGATCGGCCCGCGGACCATCTGCGAGGCGATCAACAGTCTCGGGTTCGAAGCCAGCCTGCTCAGCTCACAGAACAGAGGGCACAACTACTTAGAACACAAGTATGTATCATCATTATTGTCATAAAATTGTCATGTGGCATTATCATATATCATTAATTGCTAACAATAATTAACAATACAATACAGCACTCTTTATTTGCACCCGAACAGCAAAAATGTGGTCTTATTGCTTATAGCAAGCCCTGCCAGACAACCTGGATGCAAGAGAGTTAAAATTAAAATAAAAACTTCAAGATTCAAGATTCAAGATTCAAGATTCAAGATATATTTATTTGCATAAACACAGGTTAGTTACATTCATCTTATGTATAGGTTAGGACATGCCATGCTTTGCCATGAGGCGTACAAATAGAGAGGAGGCGTCATAGTCATAATTTTATAAATTTTACACAAATTAATTAAGAATTAATATTTTAATTACAGTTTTATATTTTTAATTAAGTTAGGTTTCAATAGTTTCAATTATGCCAAAAAATTATATAAAACACCAATTATCAAAAACAATTAAATTAATTAAAAAAATAATAATAATAGTAAAAGTACCTAATTATCAGACCTGCCAGCATACATAAATTTATCATTAGATATTGTCTGTGAAAAACTCGTTTAGATTATAATAGTTCCTTTCAAGTAAAAATTTATTTAGTTCTCTTTTGAAATGAAATAGGTTTTCAATGTCACGTAGAGCCTTTGGTAATTTATTGAAGATCTTTGGTCCCATACCAAGTATACTCCTGCTAAACACGGCTGTTTTACGAGGCATAGCTTTTAATAGGTTATTGTGACGCCTGTTATTGATTTTGTCAAAGTCCTTATAATTGTTTCTTATAAAAACTGATACTTCGTATATATAAAGGCAAGGAAATGTCAAAATTTTTAATTTTTTGTAATACTCCTTGCAACTGTCCGTTTTGCGCAATTTACAAATGGAGCGTAGGCATCTTTTTTGAGCTTTAAAAACGTTTTCTCTGTCTGTAGAGTTTCCCCAGAATATGATCCCATACCTTAATGTTGAGGTCACATAACCATGGTAAGAGATGAGAGCTGTGGATTGGCTTACAGTTTTTGATAATTGATAGAGAGCATAAGAGTACTGACTCAGCTTTTTGCATACAGTATCTACGTGGCTCTTCCATGTAAGTTTTTTGTCAATAATTAAGCCTAAAAATTTTGTTTCGTCCGTTTCATTAATTGTATGTCCTAAAATATTTATGTTCAAATTAGTTATGTCATTATTATAAAAGTCCATTAATTTAGTTTTACTAACATTTAATTTAAGATTATTAGCGGTCAACCAGCCAACAACGTTGTCAAGAGTATTATTAATGTCAAGGTTATAATCATTCTCATTAATTTTAGTAAAAACAATCGTACTGTCATCGGCAAATAGTATCATTGAATGTTTTGTTATATTAGGAAGATCATTAATATAAATAAGAAACAGCAGAGGACCTAACACGCTTCCCTGTGGAACACCATTTTTAACTGCCTTTTCGCTAGATAAAAAAACTTAGAATAAGCCTTTACGTAGCTTTTTGTATTCAACCACTATGATTACCTGTATAAGGTCGTCGGTTAGCTTTGGAGGGCGGCCCACGGTACCTTTGCGCTTTGCCTAGATAAATCTCTTCTAGACAAATCGACTCTCCTAATTATGACGAATTCCATAGAATTTACAGAACGAAAAGTAGCCTATTTCATCGTCGAGACCCTGTAGCACAGGGTGCTATTAAGACGTGACAATAGTTCTCCGTCGCGCTCGCTCTTGAGGTTGCGCGATGTGAGTGAGCGCGATGAAAAACTCTTGTCACGTCTTAAATGCGCCCCGTAGTAGGCCTTCTCTCTGCATCAAAACATAAGATGGTGTCTTTATCATGTGAAATAAATTAAGAAAATGCGCAATGAAGTGGTCATATTGAAGGAACAATTAAATACTTCATTCTATCATTTATTCACCTAATCCGCCGCCATCTTGCCCACAGAGAAGAAATAAAAAAATGGCGGACGGCTTTCCTGATATCGCTGCTCTTCGGTGGTCCGTGTATGGCGGCCATGGTGTACTTCATGAGCTCCATGGGAGGCCACGGACACAGTGCCACGGACATGTGCTGTGTAGTTCCGGGGCTGAGCTTCGAGAACCTTCTTATGTTCTTGTTGGCTACTCCTGTACAGGTGATAAGGATTATATGTAGTTTGTAAAATCTGGAGAAAACGTTTGTTTTTGTAGAATTTAGCTTTGATTTAAATCGATGTAACGATTCGATTTGTTTTAATTTAAAAAAGTTGTCGGTTTTGAGATCTGAATTTTAATAGTGATGGGTATAAAATATGGAATTGTGAATGCAGATGGATGTAAAATATGTAATTATTTGAATGTAAAATATGTGATCATGAGAATGGTAAACTAGATGAATGTAAAATATGATGTGAAACTAGATGAGTGTAAAATATGTAATCATGTGAATTTGTAACTAGAAGAATGTAAAACATGTAAGCATGAAAACGCACATCTAGTATTTATGTCGACATTTTTGTCGTTTGCTACGTTACGTTGTTATTATTTCTGACCATAATAATGGTAAATATTGCAACAAAATTTTCAAGCCTGGTCAGGCAGAACATGTTATATTAATTTGCAACATGTTAAATTAATATTTATTACTGACTGATATATATATTATTAAACATTTTTTATTCATTTTACAGTTCATCGGTGGGTGGCATTTCTACGTGCAGGCGTACAAGGCGCTGAAGCACGGCACTTCCAACATGGACGTCCTCATCTCTATGACCACTACTATAAGGTTGGTATTTTAATAAGAAACACGAAAAGAAAAAAAGAAACACGCACTCACGCCTTGTACTAATGTACTCCCTTGCGGGGTAGGCAGAGGTGCATTGCTGCACCCACTTTTCGCCAGAGTGTTATGTTAGTCCCAATATAATAGGGGGCGGGCCTATTGCCATTTTACGGGCACATCCAAGACCCGAGAACAAATATCTGTGTTTAAACAAATATCTGCCCCAGCCGGGAATCGAACCCGGGACCATCGGCTCAGTAGTCAGGTCACTAACCACTACGCCATTCGGTCGTCGTATTTTAATAATCATCATTTACTGCTGGGCATAGGCTTAACCCATGGAGCGACACAAAACTCTGTCCTCGGCTTTCCTCATCCAGTCATTAACAGGAATATGGAAGAGTGGGTAGAATATGTCACAACGGCGTTAAGTGTAATCGATAATCATTTGAACGCAAAACTAGATAAATGTAAAATATGTTATCATATGAATGCGAAAACTAGACGAGTGTAAAATATGATATCATGTGAATGCATAACCATAATTACAACATTGCTTGTTATTTGTTTATTGTGAAAAGGACGCGCTCCGCTGTACTTTAAATGGGGATAGATATGAAAAACTAATCACCGTACCCGATTCTTCAGTTCTAATTGGTTGGTTCAGACGCCCATTTCTCTCCCGATAATTTGATTGGTCAGATACATTCGATTGTGCTCCCAAAGTTTCACTTGGTTTTCTTCATCATTATTATTATTTCGATGCTCATAATGTTTATTTTTGTCCACAGTTACGTGTACTCTCTAATAGTGGTGATAGTGGCGATGGTGCTACAGAAGGACACAAGTCCGATGACGTTCTTCGACACGCCGCCGATGCTACTCGTGTTCATATCTCTCGGACGGTGGCTGGAGCATATTGCTAAGGTAATAAGTCCGTATTTATATATACAAAATTCGTATAGTAAGCGGAAATACGTATAGTTACTGTCGTAATCCATAAAGTATATTCTATTTCCATTCCATCACACATTACACACGTACAGTTTATAATATAACCTTGTTCATATAACTCGGACCTTGGATGAAAGTAATGTGTGTTTTGCTTCAAAATATAACATACAAATAAGTAAGTATATGGTATACTTGTCGTGTGCAATGAAGTTATTGCATATCTATTATATCACTCATTACAAACATGTATATTTTTATGGTTAATAAAGTAAGTTCAATTTCCATTCAATCACACTTTACACACTTACAGTTTAATATCTATATTTAAATATACTTTTTATATCTTTATCTTCGCTGGGCTCCTCAATGTAATGTTCTATAATAAACATTTTGTCTACAGGGTAAAACCTCCGAAGCGTTATCCAAGCTGCTATCTCTGAAAGCTACAGAAGCGGTGTTGTGCACGTTGGATGAAAATGGCGATGTTGTCAGCGAAAAAAACATATCTGTGGACCTAGTGGAGAGAGGAGATGTACTGAAGGTATACATTATACAATGCAATAGAATATTTATTTAAAAACATGTTATATATGTGGATAAATTCAGTATTATACAGTAAAATATCATTCAAAGCGAGGTAAACAGAAGGTCTACTAGAGTAAATGAAGGAGACAAATGTAAGGAAATAGGTAAGTATATTTTTAATGAATGAACTCGAAAACTAAAAAACTTTCTTTACTATTAAATAGAGTGCTGAAGGAAAACCCAATAAAGGCGTTGCAAAACTCACGTGCAGAAGCCAATATATAAAGTTTCTATCCCAACCAATAATAGGTATATTTTAACGGTCTTATTCATAAAAAGTTACGGGAGACCTATAGGCCTGCTATAAGCAAATGTCAAAAAAACTTTATTCATAAACGATCAATAGCGCTAAAGAACTCTCCAACTGATTCGTAAAACCTTGATATGCTAAAGTTGGCTGGACCCTACTATACACCTTCCGTAAACCTCCTATTGTACAAAAACATGGCGGCCGGTCAACAGCTGTTCTGCTTTATTGACGATTTGAAATTTGTTGTGAGTTAATATTTGCTGAAAATAAGTTGCCATGGTAACGTAAAAATTTAATTTTTTTTGTGGGTTTTGGCTTTTTTAAGTGCCGCGCCGTGGCTAACATAGATAATAGAGATTGATAAATGGATGAAAGTTTTCGCTATTTTTGTTTATGGTTTCGTCAGACCGGCAACTTAATAGGGTAAATGTCAAAATGTTTGGTCTGTGAAATCTATTAGCATCACTATAGTTATTGAAGGTTTACGGAACGATTATGAATAGAGATTTTTATGAAACCTCAAATAGGCTTAAAGTGTTCCGTAGCTATTGAGCTCAGTAAACCTACTTTAAGGTTTTTTTATGAATAAGACCGTAAGTTTTTAACTCTTCCTCCACTAAAATAATTAACAAACCGTCCCCAGGTGGTACCAGGAGCCAAGATCCCAGTGGACGGGCGCGTCATATCCGGCCAAAGCACCTGCGACGAGTCGCTTATCACTGGGGAGTCTATGCCCGTGCCTAAGAGCAAAGGTTAGTAAACATGATATGTGTATTTTCTTATATTTGCTTTTAAAAAGGTTGTTGGTATTTTGTGTGCAGTAGTATTTTTTTAATGTAATGATTGATATAAAGGATTATGAAAAAAGAGTGTCTCAGAGTGTTATTCAGAACTTCTCTCTGAGCTGCTGCCTAGCACGTTGAGCTGTTGCCTTTTTGATGCTCTGGACAGCAACCATTCTTGTTATTCTTTTATTGTATTGTATCCTGTAGGTTTTGTTGTCAATGTGTCAAATTCACGATTCTATATCTTAATATTCTTTAACCTTATTAACTTATTTTCTTCCCATAGACTCAATAGTAATAGGCGGCAGAATCAACCTTCATTTAACTTTAAAACCCATTTTCCCTTACAGACTCAATAGTAATAGGCGGCAGCATCAACCAACACGGCGCTTTACTCATTCTGGCGACACACACGGGCGAGGCGAGCACGCTGGCACAGATAGTGCGATTGGTGGAGGACGCACAGACCAGCAAGGCACCCATACAGCGGCTAGCTGACCGGATAGCCACGTGAGTCATCCACTCATTCTAATTAAGTAAAACACTTTAATATAGGATCATACAAACGATTTTATCAACAGTATAAGAAGTATTATACGGATTATTGATAAACGCAACCATACCGCGATGTAGAAAGTTTTACACCAGCGCCATCTAGTGGCCACTCTAGGGAAACTTAAACTTATACCAGCAAGGCGCCCATGCAGCGCCTAGCGGATAGGATAGCCACGTGAGTCTATCACTCATTCATTGACCGTATAGCCACGTGAGTCAATCATGAGATGAGTTCAAATTAAGTATAACACTTAAGTGTAGGATCACACACACGATTTTATTAACAGTATAAGGAGTATTATACGGATTGTTGATAAACGCCACCATACCGCGTTGTAGAAAGTTTTACACCAGCGCCATCTAGTGGCCACTCGAGGGAAACTTAAACTTATACCAGCAAGGCACCCATACAGCGGCTAGCCGACCGGATAGCCACGTGAGTCAATGTTAAAAAAGTAGTATAGTAGCCGAAAAGGGTTCGTCAACAAGTATACTCCTACGACTTCCGAAGGTTTACGTTCTATAACGTTTCAGTAACAGATTCCTGCGATATAAAGTTAATTTCCCCTTGAAAAACAAAAGACACATAAAATTTATGCATTTGACAACTGTCATACCGTTCTTGCTATATTTTACAAAGCACCTACGAGTATATCTAAGTCATCCCTGTAAAGTTTTCGGCTTCAAAATATTTCATGTCGGCACTTGCCTTAATGAAAAGAACATATTATTTTTAAAGATTTCATTGAACCTTTTCAACTTACAGAGTTTCTAATGCATATAATGTTATGTCTATTTAATATAGTATTCTTTATCCACAGTTACTTCGTCCCGCTCGTAGTTTTCCTGTCTCTGCTGACGCTCGTGAGCTGGATCATCAGCGGCGCCGTCGACATCAACAGAATCATCAACATTGTACCGGTAAGTTATTACACTCACGAGCTATGAAGTAAATAAATAATAAATAAATAAATATGTGGGGACATCTCACACACGGCCAGACGACCCCAAGCTAGGCAGAACCTGTGTTATGGCTGTCGGACAGCTGATATATCTACACAAATACATAGATAGTAGATAGATACTAAATATAAATATCAACACCCAAGACCCGAGTACAAATATCTGACTTTAAACAAATATCTGCCCCAGCCGGGAATCGAACCTGGGACCTTCGGCATAGCAGTCAGGGCCACTAACCACTACGCTATTCGACCGTCTACCGAAAATTTATCGGTCGGTATTTTTAGTAATTATATTATATTATATTCTCTGTTAGGGTGTAAGTAGCTGCCTTGGGAATCTTTATGCACAATATCGATGGCCTAAACTCCCTTACTAAGCTTCGATCATTTCTCACCACGCTGGTCCACTGCAGCTTGGTGGGGTGACACATCTCAGGTTTACTCACGATGTTTCATAGCAAGACCGATGGTATGCATTGTAAATAAATTTTAAAGAATTATGATATGAATCATCGATATATATGTCCTGGCTTCCGGGAAACTAGAATGAATCAAATCCTACTTGTATTACTGTTAATTTGCGCAGTAGGTACCTTCATCTTTAGTAATTAAATAGTTTCAGAAATATACGAACACTTTGTACCTTGTCAAAACCATCTGCACAAATCGGCAAAAATGTAGGTATTAGAACGTTTCATAATTTGCATTTAGCGGTTAAAAATCTTCTTGAACTTCCACTTTTACTACAGGACATGTACCTAAACTCGGGCTTCTCCCGCTGGGAACTAATCGTCCAGACTGCCTTCCACTTCGCCCTGTCTGTCCTGGCCATAGCCTGCCCCTGCGCGCTGGGGCTGGCCACGCCCACCGCCGTCATGGTGGCCAGTGGAGTCGGGGCCAGGAACGGGTTGCTGGTCAAAGGCGCTGAGCCGCTGGAGAATGCGCATAAGGTGGGTTGGATTTGTTTTACTTCTTCTTATAAGATTATATTCTATAAGGCCCGGGTCTCCTATTTACGCCGTAGGTTGAGTCCTGCGTCACGCCGTAGGCCGCGTCACGATGCTCACTACGTCTACGCGCCAACGTCGGCGTGTGAGGGAGACCGCATCAGTACATTTCTATAGTGAGCATCGTGACGCGGCCTACGGCGTGACGCTGGACGCGACTTGCGGTGTAAATAGGAGACCCAGGCCTTAGCTGTTCCCGCGAGCTTCGCTTCGCTTTAAAAAAAAATCCCGTGGGAATTCCGGGATAAAAAGTAGCCTATGTTCTTTCCCAGGGTCTAGACCGTATGTATACCAAATTTCATTAAAATTCGTTCAGTAGTTTTGTCGTGAAAGAGTAACAGACAGACAGACAGACACAGTTACTTTTGCATTTATAATATTAGTTAGGATTAGGATTGTCTTTGTTAGGTGTATGTAACTGCATCTGGCTGTGTCGAATGGATATTTTGTTGACGGTCCAGGGTAACCTGGATGAACATAGGGACTAATGATACGAAACTCGTGAGGAAGCTCCTTACGGGTACGCCAAAATCGATATTTATTAGACCATGTTGTACAGAATATGAAACAAGTAAATTTATGATTTCTATCTCGTTTATTCCAATGGACAACATTTCATTTTCTTTACCCTATATTTTTATTAGTTATTCGGAAAGTTTATAGAAAATTAGTGGACCCGTATTTTTTTATTTTGTATATACATAAATTTTTGCATGTTAATTTTAACTTTAAAGTTAATTATTTTAAAACCGGAAGTGACGTCACATATTAGGCTCAATTTTTATTTTTGTCTATTGCCTGAGTCTCGAAAAAAAACATAAATGACACTGACAAGTGACATTTAAACTTTGTTTACATGCCAACCAACAAATGGGTCATTTTCAAATGACCTTGATATTTCTGATGATGGAAAGTAGGTAGTTATCATGTAAAAAAATAAGCAGAAGCATTTTATCAGCTGTGTAGGCAGTGGCATGCTCTGGGACATATTATATAGAGGTCATTTCTTAATAATAAATAAAAAAAATAGTCAGAAAGTGTCAGAACAGAATTAATGAAAATGACCCAAATAAACAACAACGTCACGATAAAACGTCAACGTCAATCAAAAATGAAAGTGACAGTTACTTTGTTTTTAAATATATAGGCTTTGATAATCAAAATGCATCGCACCTGATGCATGACGTCATCAGCACTTTTTAACTATTTTATGATTTTCTCGAAAATGATACATCCAAAAAATACAAAATCATTTTTTTTGTGGCCTTTAGAGCTAAATCTCGAAATGGTTTTCGATTTATAGCAGCTTTAGATTTTTGAAATGTTGTCCATTTAAAATTTATATTTGCATTGTCTAGCAAGCGCATGACAAGTCAGCCTGCTGCGTTTACTCAGAGCTCCGTTATCTATTCTTTTTTTCCGCGGCAATTTTGTTTTTTTTTGCGCAACGTAGTAGGTAAGTTGTTCACTAGCTTTCAATCAACGCAGCTGAATGCTCTATACATATTTTATCTCCTACACATAAAGTCGAAACATTTCTAATCAAGCTTAACCTAAGTAGTGTACCTATTATACTCTTGCACCACAACTACCTCTAATCCTATTTTTAATTTATATAACTCTCTTCCATCCAAAGGTTGTCTGGTAGAGATTGCTATAAGCAATAAGGCCGCCTTTTTGTACTGTTGTTATTTTTAAGTTTTATTTTGTATTGATTCTGTTTTTTTTTGGTGCAAATAAAGAGGATTGTATTGTATTGTATTGTATTGTAACCTAACTGTCCCTAACAGGTGAAGACAGTGATCTTCGACAAGACCGGCACAATAACCCGCGGCACGGCGACCGTGGCCAAGCTGTCGCTGCTGACGTCACCGGCGGCGCTGGGCGAGGTGCTGGCCTGTCTGCTCAGCGCCGAGCTCAACTCCGAGCACCCTGTAGCTTCAGGTAGTTCACGAGACGAATGTTAGATGGCGCTAGTGGCTATACGTAGTTCACGAGATGAATGTTAGATGGCGCTAGTGGCGATACATCCTGTAGCTTCATCTAGCTATTGCGAATCATGAAGTATGACCAAATTGATACGTCTGAAATGGGGCCATAATGCCCACAATATGTATGCCAGCAGACTAAAGGGCGTCCCACGCTACGCTACGAAATGGATTTCATATAATTAACATAACTTTATGAAGCAGCGGCACCTCTGCCAAACCAGTAAACAAGTACAAGATGCAAACAGCTTACCTACAGTAAAAGTAAGCCTAACCTCACACAGTGGTTCATTTCAAATAACTATTGTTCAACGACTTCCATATCACTTTGATGGTCACTGGTTTTAGAATATTTTTTCCCGAATTTCCAAAACACATTAAACAAAACCATAAGCCTCCTGAAATACCAACACCACTTTTGTATTGACCTAAAAAGCTAAATGTAACCCCCCTTTTCCCCCCAACAGCGGTAGTAACCTTCTGCACAACAGTGGTGGGTCGGTCTTCAGCCGGCCGATGCTCGGGCTTCACGGCCGTGCCGGGCTGCGGGCTGCGCTGCCGGGTGACGGCTCCACGGGCTGCTGTCAACCTGAACAATCTGATTAATAATGTCGAGTGAGTTGTCTAGTTTTTGGTGGAGAAATCCACATCCAAATCGGTGGTATAGTTTGCGAGTTAGAGGTGTTTTTAAAAATCAAAATGGCGAATAAAATGATGTCGCGATTAAAGTTGTGAGCCGAAAGATATTATGAATGTGAGTGACCGCGCTGTGCGCCGCCGTCAACCTGAACAATCTCATCAACAGTGTCGAGTGAGTTGTCTAGTTTTTGGTAGAGAAAGAATGGTCCAAATCGGAGTGGTGGTTTTGGGAGTTATGAATGTTTTCAGCAAAAATCAAGTTGAAATTTTACCTATTAACTAATTTTGATTTCAACAACCATTGGGTATGCACCTAAGGATGGATGGAATGGAACTAAGGCGTCCCTCCTTATTTTGAATAATATCCATGTGAGAGAGTGTATATGTTTTTAATAATTATTATTTCGTGCCGACAACGTCACCTGTGATATCCGTTTTTCAACAACCTGTATAATCAAAGTCGCCAATAGAACGATACGTCACTTAATCACGAGAAAATCGACTGTTGATGAACCGTTCAGAATCTGTCAATTCAGTACTCGTATCTGAGATCGAAAACATACTTTAACACTATGTTACTTACCCCCACAGCGGAGCCACATCAGGCACCTTCATGCTACACAGCGTGCCGGTGGAGCTGATCCCGGCAGACGGCGACACGGCGCTCACGTCGGCCGCCGCGGCGCGCCGCCTGGGCTCGCTCATACACACGGGACAGGGGGAGGAGGTAAGAACCCAAAATAGATCTTTATGCCACCCCAGAAGGTCTAGAATGGGGCGCAAAACCCACACGTTATGACATGACAAAAGTTATCCGCCGCAATCGCTCTCGAAACTGCGCGATGTGAGTGAGCGCGACGAAAAACTTTCATCACATCTTAGCGTGCGCGTCTTACGCCCCATGCTAGTTCTTCAGCGCAAACGCTTGGGTCCACAGCCGAAGAAGTCTAGCAGATTCGAGATTGATCGCTGATGGACATAGGCAACTCTAAAGGTGGTTGAAAACACTGTCATCATTTTATTTTATAATATGTTACCGCGAGCTTCGCTTCGCCTTAAAAAGTTTTCCCGTTGGAATTCCGGGATAAAAAGTAGCCTATGTTCTTTCTCAGGGTCTAGACCGTGTGTATACCAAATTCCATTCAAATCCGTTCAGTAGTTTTGGCGTGAAAGAGTAACAGAAAGACACAGTTACTTTCGCATTTATAATATTAGTTAGGATTTATCGCACACTACGTCATGATTGCACGTTCATGCTGCACTTGGTGCCGGTGGAGCTGATCCCGGCAGACGGCGACACGGCGCTCACGTCGGCCGCCGCGGCGCGCCGCCTGGGCTCGCTCATACACACGGGGCGGGGGGAGGAGGTCATTACTACTATTTTACTTATGTACGTACATAGGAATATGTACAAGAAAAGAGATCTATAGAGGCCAGGCGACTATATAGGGTTTCTAATACATACACTTTTACCTATGTACGTAAGTACGAGAAAAGAGATCTATAGGCCCGGCGACTTGGCTCCTTGATACATAAGGGACAGGGCGAGGAGGTAATTACTACTGTTTTACATATGTACAAGAAAAGAGACACTATATTTTACCTATGTGCGTATAAGAAAAGAGGTCTATAGGCCCGCCGCCTGGGCTCGCTCGGGACAGGGGGAGGAGGTACGAACGACGCGACGTTACCTATGTACGTACAAGAAAAGAGACCTACAGAAATGGCGACCGGCCCAATAAACGCCCAACGGACGCCCAACGGTGGATATTTATCATACATAATACAGGGCATATTGCAGCCACGAAACCCCTTCGTTGGCGTTCGTTTGGCCGGCCTGTACGCAGCTTTCTACATACGGAGCGTAATTAATTTGGACAGTAATGTTTTACCTATGTAAGGTCAGCTAATGTAAGGTCAGCTAAAGAGATATGTAGGTCATCGTAGCGCAAACATGTGGCCCCAGAGAAGTCTAGCAGAGTCGAGAGCGAACAACTGCTGGATATAGGCATCTCCAAAGGTGGGTAACAACACTGTCCTCGGACTTATAATATTTCCTGTCTAAGGTCGTAAGTCCAGTTGGCTGTCGGCCCCACGCTTTGTTTGCATGATTGTAAACTGCAAGCAACTGATTGTCTACATTGTAGACTTACGGCAGTTACGACCTTAGACAGGAAGTCTACACAAAGGATTATGGGTTCTTTGGCAAAGTATGGTCTGCTTTCTGGGATACCAGCTTCACTCACCTTATTTTGTATTTTCGCACACTACGCCGCACTCTAGACATTGGAAATTGACCGTATCATTGCAAGTCACATTTCCTTTATGTCTACAAATATAAAAATTCATTCTCCATAGCAAAAAAGTCACGTGACCAACAGCGACGTTGCGACGTTTCTATGGAAAATACCTAATATATTTTTTTCGTGAATTTTGATTAAGTTGTTGGGCTTACATATAACATGCTGCACACGTAGGTTTCGGCTTAGTATCCCCTCTTTTGCAACATATTATATGTCCTGCATAATATTTTTGTCTAACCTCAATCCCCTTACCCACAGGAGACAGAATCGCTTGTGCTAGTCGGCAACCGGGAGTGGATGGCTCGCAACGGCATCACTGTACCCAGGAGAGTGCACGAGACCCTACTCCGAGATGAGGAGCTGGGGAGGACGGCTGTGCTGTGCGCTATTGATGGTAGGGGCCCTGGATTACAGAGATTTTTTTGTAACTAAAGTTGGTATAGCGTGGATAAAAGAAACAATATGATAATGGTGAACGGACTTGTCTTGCTGTTATTACTCTAATCGTAGGCTTCCTACTATGTAGTGGCCGCCATTTTCATTATATTTTAATTGCGAGGGCTATAAAGTCACATGAGTTATAAAACTATTATGGAATATACTTATCGAAAATCACTAAGTTCAGTAAGGATTACTTTTCCTCTTTCCCAAAACAATATGTTCACACATACATGGATGAATGTTTTTGACGCGAAAACGACAGAATATTTTTATTGAAATGTGACATGTAGTAATCTAGATCAGCAACTAGATAACCTATACGATAATTTTTTATTATGGTATGGAATACTCACGAAAAAAATATTTAAACTGAAGCTCCCGGGATAAACTTTTCATAGCTAAAAAATGAGCGACGGACGCAGGCGCCCAGGTAGACCTAGAAGGAGATGGCGGGATGACCTGGACAGATTTTTGCCGGATTGGCGTCAGGTGGTCGACGTCAGGGACGTGTGGAATAAACATGGGGAGGCCTTTGCCCAGCAGTGGGACAATTGGCTACTTAAAAAAAAAGCTTAAAAATATAATTTGTAACCTAAATAAACTGTACTTAATTGTGGTTGATTAAATAAATAATCCATATATTTTCCAGACGAGCTAGTCTGCACAATAGGCGTGGCGGACGAGGTGAAGCCCGAGGCGCACCTCACCGTGTACAGCCTCAAGAAGATGGGGCTGGAGGTGTGTCTGCTGACCGGCGACAACAGGAAGACCGCTGTGGCTATTGCTAGACAGGTGGGGGTCACCCAAAGTAAGTGAACCACAGACGTCTATTATTCCCCAACTGTGTAAGCGCGCATGTCAAAAACTAGTCAAAAGGTTGAGCATTTCTCAACTTTTGTACATACATTTAGTTCCGTCCAGCTGTCATTATCAGTTCAAAAATCGGCACGCGTGGTTTTCATAGAAATGTGTGCATTTGTGGTGTTTGTATACATATTATAGACGTCTGTGGGGTCACCAAAAAATAAGTGAAATCTTAAACGGGCATGACTACTAGTTTTTATCATTAACTCAATGGGATTAAGTTCGAAACGAAGTGGAAGCCATAATCATTATGCTCAATTAAGGGTTAAACCTGGTTGTAAAGAGAAACTTTGTGTAGTTTGCCTGAAACGTGAATTTTGATATATGTTGTCTAAAATAAGGCTTTTTTAAGTATTTAAAAGTTTCTTAGAACAAAGGTTGTTCAGAATGGCGAGTTGGTTCACCCCCTTTCGGATAACAATACCATTTTTGCAATAACTAACACAGATAACAAGATAAAGGTAATTGAAAAGTACCTATTTCTGCAGCCCAGTGAGCGTAGTTTTATAAAATAATACAAAGTACATATTATTTTCAGGTTGGAATAAACAAGGTATACGCAGAGGTGCTGCCGACGCACAAGGTGGCCAAAATACAGAAACTGCAGGAGCAAGGCCAGAAAGTTGCCATGGTAAGAACTATTTTATTCCATAGGTATACTTGTATACTTCTATTTTTTTTAAATTTTAATGCGTCTAATGTTTGTATGTATGTATATCGAAGACGAAGCTCCAACAGTGTACAGTGCTTTTCATCGATATGCTAAGAGTTCCTTTACAAAAGTTCGATCACTAAACTAACTTAAGTTTCGTAATATTATTGACAGGTTTACTTTTAACTTTATTACTTACTGACAGCCAACATTATAGGCTACACGTCTATTGAGTATTGTCGCCCTTCCTAGCTACGATAAACTTACATAATTAACTGTACCCAGCAATGCACCTTTGCCTACCCCGCAAGGGAGTACATTAGTACAAGGCGTGAGTGCGTGTTTTTTTTTTTTTTTTAATTAACTGTATCACTTTAGCAACACCCTGTATTCACCCAACAACACCACCCTGTATTCCCAGGTGGGTGACGGAGTGAACGACTCGCCGGCTCTAGCCCAAGCGGACGTGGGCATCGCCATAGCCAGCGGCACCGATGTGGCGGTGGAGGCCGCCGACCTTGTGCTTATGAGGGTAAGGACGGATTTTGAATGATTCAAACTACTATATAACCTATTCAACAAATACAAAATTTTGTTTTAGCTATTATGACATAATATATATAACGAAGCAGGAGGGGGCCCGAGCGTTCGTTATCATCATCATCAGACATGGCACGTGGTGTACGAGTAGGTGGACACATAAAACACAGCGGTAGTTCACAATTAAGATTTAATCAAAATCACAATTAACAAAACATCAAAGTGGAATCAACTTAACGGCACAGATCAACTAAACTAACACTTCACATGTACAGCACTTCACAAATACCACACTTTCCAACGACGATCAAAACGCACGATCAGTTCCCAACACGTCTACTTGGTAGCTTGCCTCCAGCACAAAGTGAGTGACCCACCGTCCCGGTCTTCAAAAGGTAAACGGTTGGACTCTGACAAAGCGCGCCAACGGCACACTTCGCGTCTCTTCCGGTGTGATGTCGGTAAAGCAGGTCGTTTCCACGATTACTAGGTATCATGACATGCACAATCTAACATCTAGTACAATGACATTTGCAGCAACTAGATATCATGACAGTTTCACGACATCCGCCACAACCAGGTACGAGTATCATGACAGTACCATGACATCGACCACTAGTATCATGACATCTCCGACATATATTATATCGAACTATATTATACATTTTGTCAGTTTAAAATAAGATTTACGGAGAATCTAGTAGTATTGAATTTTTTACGTAGAAATGTAGGTTTTGAAAAAAAAACTCGTGGATTTTTTTTTTTTTCGATCTCGTAGGTAATTACAAAGTTTTTTTTCCATGTTCAGTCCCAATTGGAGCGCATATTTTTTCCTGATTCATTGTTGTGCGTTGGTGCATCAATTTAGCGAAATGTGTTGTTTGATATTATAAATTTGTAAATCCACATTTGCACACTCCACACAGAACGACCTCCTCGACGTGGTGGCATGCCTCGAGTTGTCCCGCACGACGGTGCGGCGTGTCCGTCTGAACTTCCTGTTCGCTTCCATCTACAACCTGCTGGGGATTCCCCTGGCTAGTGGAGCCTTAGCTAGCTACGGGTTTATATTGCAGGTATGAGTGTGATGTGTGGTGGTCTGGAATTTATGTTCATGTTTTCTAGGTGTTTCACAAGTGCATAAGTGCAATGAATGTTTAAATAAGTTTAAAAGTATGCGATTTTAGCGAAATAGAGCTACTATATATTATGCCATGATTATAAATCGTTTATTAAACATAGTTCTTGTTAATAACCGGCTTTAGATACTCAAATATCACGAGCGATAAAGCTAACTTTTCGCGTCTATTTACAACGTACTGTGAGTTTATTTTAATACTACTATACTATGCATGTATGTGAAAAGTGTAATTATGAAATTTGATTAAGAGACACGGAATTTTATAATAATAAAGTGCTTGTTTTATTCACAGCCGTGGATGGCGTCAGCAGCTATGGCTATGAGTTCTGTGTCTGTCGTTTGCTCAAGTTTATTACTCAAAACGTAAGTATTCATATTTTATAGCTACGTCCATTTATAGCTTCGTACAAAAACCATTGACATTGTACATATTTTTGTGTCCATTAAGAATAATGGATTCCTTTCTACTAAAGTTCTGTTTAGCCTGTTATTTTACTTAAAAAAAACTTATTTTACGTCAGTAAGGCCATCCAGACTACAATTGTTATGATTTCAAGTACTAAATGTAACTATAAACTAAACTAACTTTCAAAACTCCACAGCTTCAAAAAGCCAACAGCGGAACAGCTAAGAACGCCCGAATACGAGCAAGCGAAAATGGCGGAACTAGACTCTATAACAGTGAGCCGAGGCCTCGACGACGGTATCACGACGGAGGGCCGTGGCTCCACGCCGCTATCCAAGTATGTACACGGCCTGCACCACAGGTTACTCGGCCTCAGATGTCGTTGTGAGTCTTTGAAGCCACTTAAAAGAGGGGGTCATAAAGATAGTTACGATGGTAAGACGATATTCTGGGGAGAATTCAAAGATAACATTGTTATTTCGTGTTTGTGGTTGTCCCGTTTGCGAGAATAGTGGGGCGATAATGATGGCAGTCAAACAATAGACGGGGAGGTGGAATGTTGTTCCAGCATTATACTGCTGCGAACTTGAAACTGCTACGAAACGCAGCTGATTTCGCCGCATCGCTTTCTTTATTTGAGGGTTTTTAAGCATTTTAGGTGGCTTTCAAAGTGTTTTTGAGTATTTATTTTATAGGTATTTTAAGATTAAGGAGTATGTGTTGAAGGGGGGTATAAACTTATGGGCTTAAGAAATGGGGCATTCTTGCATTCAATTCTATTAGCAGTAAATATCAAATTATGTTGAACGGAACTAAGTTCCTAACAGAACGTAATATAAATAAGCACAGTAGGTACATCAAATATATTCTATTTCTCATACCCATCCCAACATACTTATCATAACATACTTATCCCTACATATTTACTTTACTTTTGTTAATTTTTTTCAACAAAGTTTTCTTTTCTTTTTCGACGCCGTTTTAGTAAGAAGCGTGATACAGGAAAATCTGGATTATTGGTGTAGCCAGATCGGTTTGTAATCATTTATGGAATTGTGTTGTTTTGATTTTCGTTCAATGTGGATTCAAATTGTGGTATCAGTCATTGTACAAAGTTTTTTGTCTGTTCATTGCTGTGAAGTGTTATTTTAATATTCATGGAAAAGAAAAACACACTGGATTCAAATCATTCGTTCCTTTTTGACATTTCATTCATTCACTTTTTCATGTTGTGCAGGAATCATTAGGTAAAAGGGTAAAGCAGGTATAAAAGACAATATATTTGTATTATGCTTTAGTATGGGTACATTCATTAGACTTATGTAGATATGTAAAATATTGTTTTGCATCATTCCACCCAATATCACATTTAGTACTATGTTCTGTTTTCTGGGCTCTCTCGATCCCTTATGCATATCCTCTGAAGGCCTAAACTGCCATCCTATATCCCGTCATGCTGGTCCACTGCGGGTTGGTGGTTTCAAAAGATATTTGGCAGCATGACCTATCGCCGAACATTTCGTCGACGATTGAATGGTGTAGTGGTTAGTGACCCTGACTGCTATGCCGAAGGTCCTGGGTTCGATTCCCGGCTGGGCACATATTTGTTCAAAAGACAGATATTTGTACTCGGGTCTTGAGTGTTTATATTTATATTAAGTATGTATCTATCTATGTATTTGTGTAGATATATCAGCTGTCCGACACCCATAACACAAGTTCTGCCAAGGTTGGGGTCGGATTTCCGTTTAAATACAAGTTTGTGACCTTCCGAAAATATACAAGTACAAGCTACGATTACTTAGACTATGACATTTTTCTCATTCATTAATCATGCTTTTTATTCATGTCACATTGTTTTGTCACCGTTGTGTGAGTGAACATTAAATGTTATATGTCCGTGTGTGTGAGTGTATATGATTTAATCTTAGTTTGTAATTATTATACCAGCAAATATTTGTTTCTCTGCTCTACAGGGAGTTGCAAAAAGGGTATATTAAGCCAAAACTTTACGTGTCGTGAAAAAATATTATTTATTTTCTATAGAAAGTTTGATGGTCACGTGAATTTTTACTATGCAGAATATATATTTTTTCGCAATTTAAGACATTCTGATTTCATGCTTGGGCTTAAATATAACATGCTGCACACGTAGGTTTCGGCTTAGTATACCCTTTTCGCAACACCCTGTATAATAATAACACTTTATATTTTGTTTCACATTGTTATCAAAATGTCCGCCAAAAGTTTATTAACAACGTCAGTTACACAACAACAGACTACATATTTTCTTCAATGTACCTATAATAAAAAATATTTTTCCCTTTTTTTCATCAGGCTATTTGGCAGGACCAAAGCTAGCAACGGGTGTCTCTTGCAAGAAGAAGACGACATGATGACCGTCTCTTTCATTCCCAAGAGGCCGACGAGACAAGAACCCAGTTTAAATGGATAAAAAAATATTCTAAACATATTTACTGTTCAACAGACTTCGAGCGCTCAAATACAAATAACAGGCATATAAAAACGATTTTATGATAAGGGTAGCTTTTTCCATCAGATAAGATAAGCGCTATGCTACGTTGCTTTGTATGCATTTGATATCCACCAATCATATTCATAGCTTCACATAGCACGTATATGGCGGAAAGGCGCCCTAAAGAATAACGATTATTCATTCAAAATCAAACTGATCAAAACCCCATTGGATTATTGTATCGAGATTTGATCGCTTCTAGTCTCTAAAATGCGGTTGGCTGACTTCAGGCGGTCTCAAGAAAATGATGTTCTTACGTTAGTGACGATTTTCTCGAGCAAACAATTTAATTGCTTTGATTACTCAACATTCTGACGCTATGATATCTACGTGTTGCAAATTATTACATTTATATTAGCGTCGTAGGTAAGACTCAGTTTGCATTTCAAATAACACTCAACTTTTATGTATACATAATTATAAACTACTAGGGGCTGGTTTTTCAATAGTCAGATAAACGTTATCTGAGGAATAAAATTGTTACTGTCACTGTCAAATACAAACATTTAGATGACAGCATCATAATTATTCCCCGGATAACTTTTATCTGGCTGATGAATGAATGATTGGTCCGACCGATTTCGGCCATGGCGACCACTTCGACCCCTAGTTCTGTTATTTTTTATCTGGCTATTGAATAATCAGCCCTAAATAAGATTTTTTTCTCCCAAGAACCATGTAGTCACTTGATAAGTTAAATTATTTTCAGTCTATGCGTTAGAAAGCCATGTTTTCTGATATTTTAAGTAACCAGTGCTTGTCCTACAATAATCCAGTCAGAAAAATATAGAAATACCTAACCTACAATAGTTTTTAGCAAAAGGAAAAATGTATGCATTGGTGATTTATAAACTGTATACTATATGATGATTTTTGTGTGCTCTAAACGTTCAATATTGCCTTCTTGTACTTTTGTAAACGTAGAAATACATTTCTAGCGAAATTTCTTAAACCGTACCTATAAATTAACCGTAATACCTGATGTAGCCATAATTTGTATATACAGTTACCATTTTATATACCTAAAATATTACAGTTTGTATTTGTAAAATGTACCTATCTACTTTAGGACTCAATCATAACATAATACAATTTAAATGTTGAGTATGTCTACCCTATCCATTAAAGGGGAGAAATATGGGTGATATAGATATATAGATAGATAGATAGAGTATTCTTTATTTTTACACACGCATAAAAGAAACTTAAGGCTTAAACTAAAGGTATAATGTATTTTTAAACCATAAAAAACAGGCTAACTTAATTTTAAGACTCATATATTATGCTAAAAGTAGACTTCTGTAAATATAACATAATAATATTGTAAAGCGTAAATGGGGATTAGTATCAAAAGGATTTATTTTTGCCTGTGACGAAATATCACAAAATTTTTAATAACAGTATTTTTGAATAATTACTTTAAAGATGTGCTTCCTATAAAAAATCCTACTTGTAAAAAAAATCTAGCCCAAAGACTAATTTGAGTAATTTAGAAATCTAGTTATTTTCTCAATTATACTATGTTTTGTATAATTTATAATATTTACGAGATTTAATTTTGTAAGGATTACGTCATATTTACTTACAATGAATATATTTTTTGTAGAGAAAAGAAGGCAAATAAAAGTGCATTTTATTTTTGGATATTGTTTTTTTATTCATGTCCTATTTGTCGTTTATCAACCGAACTAAGTATAGGATAGTATACATATTTTTAAGATGATTAACTATACAATAAATATGATTTACATAATGTATCTATTGCCCAAGTACAATTTGTTTATCACATGTTTATAAACAAGTATACATATATCAATTATCTGATTCGTTTCGAAGCTACATATATTTTTATACATTTATATACTTTTTAATGGTGGAATGTTGTTCCAGCACTTTGCTGTCATATGTTTGAAATTGTCTCAAAACTCCGCTATAGTCTGTATGAAACAACGATTTCAACTTTTAACTCCCTGTAACAATTTCTGCATCACTTAAAACATGTCTTTTACCACTATGATGCTGCTTAAAACACGCATACAAACACATCGCAGTATTACAACCTTCGCAGTAGTTCCTAGTTCTTCTCTTGCAAACAGCGCACTTACGACGCAAACCCTCAACTTTCTTAGCTTTCGACTCCAAATTCTTTCCATATTCATTCGGAAAATGGTCCGTGGAGTTCACACTGGCTTTGGCTGTCATGTGATACTTGATTATTTCGACGATCAAAGTCTTTCTAAACTCCCTGTGCGATAGCGCAGGATTCTGTCTATTTGAAGGATTATGTCTATGCAAAATGTAGGCATTAAGCACGCTTGCATTTAGTAGTCGTCTAAAAAACTTTTTGTACCACACTCTCGTCCGTTTTCTCTCAATAGGGTGGGCGGACAACATTTGATCTTTACGGTCCACTTTAGATATCCAATTCACGTAGTCACACACGACTGCGGGTTTCCTAATATCACCGGCTTCAACAGTAGCCAATCCGTGATACGTCGAAATAAGGGTAACGATTTTTCTGTCCCGCCACGCTAATACATCTACATCACCACTTGTATAACCGACTATTTCGTTCGGCTTCAAATCCGAATTTTCTAATTTTTTTACTTGTTTTGGAACATACTGCTTATTTGTCCGTAAAGGTCCGACGCAGTCAAACCCGTGGGCTTTCAACTCTCTGGCTAGAAGCGGAGAACTATAGTTAGAATCCATCCATATAGTATGGCCTCTGTCTTCCAAACCTCTCAGTAACCTTAGCATGATAGAAGATGTTTCTACTGGAGTTGTATCGCTTTCAGTCTTAGCTTCGAACCTCCAAAGGTAACCGGTGTGACAGTCGCATAATTCATACACTTTGATACCAATTGACGCTGAACTACTTCTACTAAACACATTTATATCAGACGATCCTTTCCACTTCGTCAAACTCTCATCCAACGCAACATTCTGCCCTAAACTAAACAGGGACGCAAACTTATCATTCAAATGGTCAATCACAGGTTTTAATTTAAACAATTTAGCCTCAGACTTTGTCATTTCCCTACTATCCACCAAATCATTGTCTTGAAAGTGCAAGCATTTGTTCAACAGCATAAACCTATCGTAGGTCATAGTATTTGTGAACTCGGGTGTACTTAACAGAAACGGCTCTTTATTCCAATACTCCTCTATTCTAGATTTAACTACTACTCCAGTGGCTAGTACAATCGCAAAGAACATGTATATTTCGTCGGCGGTGGCGTCTCGCCAATCTACAATCCTGCTAGTGGGTCGTAAAGTCCCTCTCCTCATCATATCTTCAGTCAATTGTTGGGCATACCTATTCGTTTCATCAGCTATTCGTTCAACTATATCTCGACTCCATATGGCTTTGAATGCATCGTAAGGCGTTTGGAAGGAGCCTTTTGGACCGCAGCTGCTGGATTTAAAAGGCGTGCGACGGTCTAATGGCAACACTGCGGGTAAGGGTTGCCAGTCGAAATGGTGTTCGTCGGTTTTTAGGTAATTTTGTGTCTCTTCGGTGTCTTCAGCCTGTGGAAAAGAGAGAATATAATTTATTTTTTGTAAATATAATAATAATGACTATTTTGGCAGGGCACGTTCTGATGATGAGTTCATTTCAAGGCCTTAAGAGTAATATAATCACAAAAGTGGTGTAAGTATGTGCGCTATTTAATTTAATTTGGTCCTCTGCATGTTACATTTATACATTTTGAAGTGACGAACCAATAAGGAAATAAATGTAAGAAGGCGATGAATATTCTCGACGAACATAATTATTAACATGGAAGTAATAAGTACTTACAAGTTCCTAATACTTCCATGCATATTATACAGGAATGAATTTTATGAGAAACTTTTCCGTTTCAAAACATGAATCTTTTTCGCAATGTCAGATACAATGTGTCAACCAGACACCTACAATAACACACTTACACTTGTCCAAAATTAATAATGCACATGCAGATCTTCACACTTGAATCATTTAATCGTAAGAGCCTTAAAAAAACACTTGCATTTTGCATCTTGTTCGAAAGAAATAGGAGTCAATATCATGTGTCACATAATCGAAAACAACCGATCTGTCAAAGATTTCTATGCGCATTATCAATTTTGGAGCACTGTACCTCATCCAAGTCTAAGAACAGCCTAGCCGCCCTGGGTACGAGTATCTGTTGTCTCTCTCCATCCTCCCCCTCCCCCTCCGCCTCCTCGTCCGTGTCGTCCTCGCTACCTGCAGGAGCATCATCATCATCATCAGCACCATGAGACAACAGTCCGCATAGCTAGCACAGGGCAAAACACGCGCAAAACTGTTGCGTCGTGCTGGCGAATTTGTAACCTCTTTGGCAAGAGACAGCTACCGCTACACGGGTTCTTTATCGATGTAGATAAACAATATATCACGATTCGCCATACATACGGGCTGTGATTGCTGGAACGCGCATTATACGAGTATATCGTTTAAATCACAAAGCGCCAGACAGCAACACTACAAAATTCGTCACGCCGCCAGGATACACTGAGTCACACTGCTATCCTCAACCAACTCTTATAGATTCATATTAAGCCTTTCTAATCTTTAAGATAAGTTAGGCAAGGAAATCATTTTCATCATCATCATCATTAGCCAATAGCAGTCCACTGCTGGACGTAGGTCTCTCCCAAAGCACGCCGCTGGATGCGAGCTTTCCGCATCCAATCATGACCAGCCACCTTTCGTAAGTGGTCACTCCATCTAGCCGGACGGCGTCCCACACTACGTTTGCCTAGTCGCGGCCTTCACTCCAGAACACGTTTACCCCATCGGTCATCGGTTCTTCGACAGATGTGACCACACACATCTAATAGCATAAAATAAAATATACACACCATAGTTGATAGATGCACCTATTTTGCGCTTCTTGTGCGGTACCGGACTTGTATCTCGGTACGGGGGCGATTGATACTGCTCCTCTTCTGATTCTTGTTTCACGAAACTGGAATGAGTACAAATATACTGTGGTTATTATGCTCTACCTACTAAATCTTACAGTCTAGAAGGGCTCATTTTCATTAGTCAGATATTTGTGATGTTGACTTGACACTTGACTGAGAATAATAGGATGTTTCGGCGTGTTAAAGATGAAAGAGTAAAAGTATGATGAATGTAATAAATGCAATTATCAATTTACACAAAAAAGGGACATTGTATATTGACAACCTGATGATGTATGTCTGATGTGTTCAGTATCTAAAAGAGATAAAAATTTAATTAAATAACACTGCTCTCAGAGAATTGCATGAAATCCTACATACAGTCAGCAATAGATATATGTCACTAACATACAAATGTGACATTACTCATAAACTAGGTGAATTACTATTATGCTTCCACAGTCAGCTTCATATAAGTCATAAGTCTATAAACTTTTGTACCCCTATTACATTGGGACTAACACAACACTGGCGAAAAGTGGGTGCAGCAATGAACCTCTGCCTACCTCGCGAGGGAGTAGGTACAGTAAGTACAAGGTGTGAGTGTTTGTTTGTTTTACTTTTGTACCTTTACAAAAACTCTTTTTTATTCATTCAAACATTTATTGTTTGTTAGTTTGATATAGTCCTAACATACTACACTAACCTGTCACAGCTGGAGTCTCTACTAATTTGTTTTTTTGCAGCCCCATAATTTTTTTTTCTTTCGCTTTCCTTTTTTTGCAGCCCCATAATTTTTTTCTTTTGCTTTCCTTTTTTTGCTGCTAGTTTCTTTGAACTGTTAATACTATTGAAACTTTCTGGGTCCTGACTTATATCAGATGTGGTTCTGAAATAAAAGATTTTTACAAAGTGTAAGATGTCTGCTAAAATAATTTAAAACTTTGAATTAACTGTTGTTACACTGCGAAAAAATAATTTAATTTGTTGCAGTAAGATATTGCAATTATACTATCTTATGCAACCTCATGTCCATCACCAGTAAATGAGACATTTACTCGGAAAAGTATTCAATGATAACTTACAAGGAGCAGTGGTGCCAGTCAGCGTGGTGAACCCACCAACCCAGAGGATCAACATGGTGGGAAATAGTCCAATCATGCTTAGGAAGGCAGTTTAGACCTTGGGGATATGCATAAAGGTTCCACTCGAGGGAGCCAAGCACAGATACTTACACCGCCAGAGAGAATACAATAAAACTTACAGTTCTTCCTTAATATCAATGTGCTCATGCAGAAAGTTGATGGGGTCATCTTCGGTGCTGCTCACAACATCCAGAGGCTCAACTTTCAACTCTACTTGAACAAAAGAAATTCCTGGATTCTCCTCTTCTGCATCAAGATTGTTTTGAAGAGACATGTCAACTTAAAATAAGGAATATAATTCATTTATGACTTAGAGTAGCATTTTCTACTAGCAATTGCAAACTAAATTATAACAATAATATTTTTTAGTAATTAAAAACCTCTAGATTTCAATATAAACTTTTTTTATCATTTACTGGTCACAGGATTTTGAGACTGTATTTACTATGATGATATGCAATATTTCGGTTGTATTTAAAAACGACTTTATACCTGCAATTAGTTCTTCTACTGCGGTCTTCAGCTATGATCCAACTTTGTAGATGATAAATAAATATTATTTCCACTTACAGCTGAGATGAATATCAGAAACAGACTACTTATTTAAAATATGTTGAAAGTACGTTGTACTCGCTCACACCATTTCAACGGTGTAAAATGTAAGTTAATAGTGTAAATACTTTAATTTCTAATTTAATACTAATTTTGGGGATCGAGAGACTCGAAAATAAATAAAACAACATTCGACCACAGACCACTTCATTTACTTGACAGCGCATCAATCAACATCGCACCACAGACAATGATAGCTTAAAGACGCTGACACACTAGCGGACGCGGTTTACGGACTGTCAGCCGCGACTGATAGTGTGCACGGTTTTTTGGGACCGCTCTCGGACGTCTGACGACGTCGACGGTCAGTGTCCATCAATGAAGAAAGAAAAAAGAGATGACGTACGATAACACTAATAAGTTAAAAAGAAACGACGATATATTTTTAACTAAGATTTTTAAGTTAATGCCGGGTCCTCTCTTTTTTCTTTCGTCAATGGTGTCCATCTCCGTTTTAAAAAACTCAGCCCAAAATGGCATGGGAAAAGAGGTGCTACCGTGCTACTGCTTGATCTTCTCGTTAGAGAAGTAGATAAAAATAATATCATTTTTTGAATTTTTAGGTACTGGTTTGTAACTAGTGCAGGAATAGCGTGGTTCGATATGTCCATGAACAAGCAAGATGCTTGCGTGTAGTCTGTGAATCCAGATACTTTGTAAAAAAACTGTGATCATGTCATGTCAAATAAAAATGTCTTGTTTGTTTCATTTTAAAAATGTATTGATTTCTTGTTTTTGTGCCTAATGTACAGAATTTAAACCGACGCCACGTAATAAATGCGAAAAGAAGCGGTCTGCTATCATAGAACGGCTACTTTGAGGGCATCACGGTAAAATAATAGCTGTTTATTATCAAAAAACAAAACACAAATTTGGTAAAAAAAAAATTCGCTACAAGATTGAAGTCAATGGATATTTATTTGTTACTCCCGTAAGCTCTAACATGATTATGTGCTATCTGCCTACAACCTAACACTCTAGACCTGACTGGGACAAAGCACCTTTTTAATCAAAAAATATTAATTTACATGTGATATGCCAAAATCATTGTAAGAAAAGATCTTACTCGTGTACACTGGTGGGTATTGTCAGCTCTTTTATTACTTTTTATTGTTAAGCTTACAATCACTAACAGCTACTAAACAGAGAGGTGGTGGAGCAACCCAGAACTTTTGTCACATCTTGCGCGCCATGCTAGGCCTTCTGATATGTGTAGTCCACCTATCCTCGTAACACACTGCCTTTACTTGTAGCTACACATATACATTCTTGACACATATTACAATTTTTTTTCCATTTCAGGGACAATGTCATATGAAGGTGAAATGCAGGTTGATGAGGAAGATGGTGAGTCTTTGTACTGTTTTATTTTTAAGTTTAGTTTTTTGTAATTTTTGTTCTTGGTGCAAATAAAGTGTATTGTATTGTATTGTGAGTGCTGGTTAATATTCATAGTAAAATGATTAAATAATATACAAAATATTTTATGGTTATACTATGTTTTTATGCTTTCAATTTCTTCTGTCTGAATCTGTCCTGATTGGGAATGAAATGTAAGACCTCTGGGACTTTTAGTATATCAACCCCTTACAAATGAACATAGTTCTCTGGTTTTGAACTGCCTTTAGATAACCAAATGTTACTAACCAAAACTATATTTAGTTTAAGTTTTATAATAAGGTTGTCTGCATTTTTAGCTGTTTGTAATCAGTTTAACAATGATTAATCTATTAATGTTTTAAAAGAAACCCAAGAACTTGAAGGTAAATAAACATAGGTACATATTACACACTTTTAATTAATAAATTCTATTTCCAGTGGACATACCTTTATCTAAAATCAAAATGAAGGACCCTCTAGAGAGCTCAGAAGTTTTTGTGAAGTCAGAACCGCCTGATGACCCGCCGCTGGAGTGGGACACGGCTCGCGCTGACAGCTTCAAAGTTGAGGTCAAATTTGAGCCCTTGGACTACCTCGATGAGAACATTGATATTGAAGAAGCACCGTAAGTCATATAAACCTTATAATATAGCCATAACAAATGTGAGATCCAAGACAGAAAAGTAAAAAAAGAAAACTCTTTAAAAAAAAAACACTTTTATTTTCTTAGCAGCATTGCAATCTATAGCTATTGGCTACAATAGGAAATTTCTTTCTTATTAAACTAAATATAAATATGTGAAGAAGACACTAATATAATGATTGTGTATTGAAAGTATTAGTTTAAGTGCTGCAGATAAATAAATAATGATTTACAAAAGTACATAGTATAATAGACAGACCATTGAACACAAAGAGTTTTTCAATAAAAAATATATAGGTATATTATTTTATACAATGAACAAAAGTATTTGACTTGGACTTTAATCTTTAAACATCTGTCTAATTCCAGATCACCGCCAGCCGAAGAAGAAGAAGACGAGAAAAAAACTAAAAAGGGAAAAGGCAAGAAAAACAAAAAATCTGCCAAAAATGGCCCAGAAGAGGTCCTTAGTTGTGACAACTGCGGGTTTAAAACTGTCAAACCACATTTGCTGAAGCTACATAGACAGAAAATACATAAAGAAGAGTAAGTATTGAAATTTGAGCTCCGCTGAAAATCTCAGCTATTTCAACTATCTATCTATATTATGGTTAGGGATTTAAGTAGGTATATAAGAAATTAGTTGTAAGATTGAATGTTTAGAGTGCGTCACGCCAACAAACTGCTGTACAGTTTGGCCATTTTGTTTTTTGTTACCTGTGTTTGTTTTACTGAATAAATAAATTTAAAAAAAAAAAACACCCAGGCTTGCTGCTCCAGTTTGCTCGGGAGCTAGCTGTAATGTAACACGGTGGATTATATAATTCGGCTGCGACATATTCCCTAAATTTTTTATCATTCCTGTGGAAGAAACCTGTAGATTTTTCATATTCTTTATAAATACTGAACTCGTTACAACACATATTGAATAATTTGTATATATTAAATTTTCACTGTAAATAATCGTTATATCATCAATATTCTAATATTAAACTCATTTTCCAGCTGCAAATACACGTGCAGCGAGTGTGACTACCGAACCCCCGTGAAGTGCCACCTGCAGAGCCACGTCGTGGGCAAGCACGGAGCCGAGTCACCCTTCAAGTGTGACCTGTGCGCCTTCAGCACCAAGTATAGCACCATACTGCGGAGGCACAAGCTGAGGAAACATGCTGAGTGAGTTACCTTTAGTAGTGAGACATGCTGAGTGAGTTACCTTTAGCACACGCCCTTCAAGTGCGACCTGTGCGCCTTCAGCACCAAGTATAGCACCATACTGCGGAGGCAAAAGCTGAGCACCAAGTATAGCACCATACTGCGCCGCCACAAGCTGAGGAAACATGCTGAGTGAGTTACCTTTAGCACTAAATACGGTGTTGGTATAAACTGGCGAAACATGCTGAGTGAGTTAGCACCTAACTGCGCCGCCACAAAAAACTTGGCCAGCCAAGCATGCTGAGTGGGTTACCTTTAAAATTAATCTTAATCTTAACTTTTTGTTCAACACTTTTTTGGTTTTCTTTACTCTTATCTCTGTAGTGTGATACCTATAACTGACCAACTCGAATGGAACCTTTTTGTATTTATTTTTCTACCACGCTGGTCCAATGCGCGAATGTAACGAAATTCCTCCCTGTTTGAGTTTTTTGTTTTTAATAATCTATGTATATTCTCGTCGTTACAGGAGCCAACCGCCAGAAAAAGAGACTCCATCAAAACGCAGTGCTAGGTAAATATTATGATATTTATAAATTCAGTAGGTCTGAGAATAGTGTGTTGAAATACTTTTCATCAACAATTCCCACGGGAAAACCTTTTAAGTCAAAGTGCTCATAGGGCTTATAAATAAATAAATAAATAAATATGTGGGGACATCTCACACACGGCTATCCGACCCCAAGCTAGGCAGAACCTGTGTTATGGGTGTCGGACAGCTGATATATCTACACAAATACATAGATAGATAGATACTAAATATAAATATCAACACCCAAGACCCGAGTACAAATATCTGTCTTTAAACAAATATCTGCCCCAGCCGGGAATCGAACCCGGGACCTTCGGCTCAGTAGTCAGGGTCACTAACCACTACGCCATTCGGTCGTCTTAATAACATATAAGCGATAAGACCGCCATTTTTGTACATATGTGTTAGTATTTAAGTTATGTAAGTTTATTTTATGTATCTATCTATCTATATATCTAAGTAGCCATTTCACATTAGCAACCACATGAGTACTCCTGGACATAGGCCTCTCCAAGGGAATGCCTAAGCGTCAATTCACACGTACCACAACCACACCACGTCGCAGCGACATAATGTGGTCAAGCTGTGGTTACGTGTGAATTGAGTGACAGCGACTTTTTGCAGTTGCGTTGTGGCAGCGACAAAATGTCGGTGTGGTTGTGCTGTCGCTGTCGTTGCGATGTGGTAACCACGTGGTCGTATGCAGTTAATAGGGAGAGAAGGTGGCTGTCGTGCCGCCGCCGCGTGGCGGCGTTGCCGACGCGATGTGGTTGCGTTGTGGTTGCGATGTGGTCGTATTACACAGGTGGTCGATGACAACGGCAAAATGTGGCACGTGTGAATTGGATTATTCATTGTCAATACAAAATATACGCCCGACCACACCGCGTGGTTGTGGTGTGGTTGTGGCTGTGGTGTGGTTGTGGTACGTCTGAATTGACCCTAATAGAAAACTCTGTCCTCAGCATTCCTCCAGGTAGAACTGGCTATCTATTTTAGGTCGTAGTTCATGTATTTATAAACAACTACCAAATTCATAAGGTGGTTTAACACAGAAAAATCCCGCGCAATACAGTATTTTTTATATATAAATCGTATTTTTACATTTAAATGGTACGCGGTACCTAGCGCTAATCACCATATGCCTCTTTCCGCGCCGCAAATCTCACACATCTTTTTCGATTTCCTAGAATCGAAGAAGACAACCCAACGGGAAAAAAGTTCAGCTGTTGTGATTGCGACTATACGACCAACGTCAAGTCTAACATTAAAACCCACTTTATGGGCAAGCACTGTGACGAAGTATGGTACAGTTGCGATGAATGTGAGTTTAGCAGTAAATACACGAGAGCGTTGCGGCGGCATAAACAAACGAAGCATACCGAGTGAGTTATATGTGAGATTGTAAGCCGTGTAAATAAAGAAAGGAATCTAAAATGGCCGCTTGGTGTTGATATGTGCGGTATTATACAGACAGAATTGATTTAGAAAACCCGTCGATATCTTGTTAACATATCATCTGCCTTTATTCACCCCAAATATGAAAACTGCTATAACGTGTGTAGATAAAGATACAATATCAAAATGGCAGCCGTTACATAAGAGGGAGTAGGTAGTAAAAGCTTGCACCTAACCATATTGTTGATATTACAGCACGTTCAATTTTTTTTGTTGATAAACGGTTTGTGTAGCGTGTGCTTGATAGAAGGAATGATTTAATACCGCCATTTTAGATTCGTTTCTTCATTGGCGCGGCTTATACTAGTTTATCGTGATTAAATGGTTTTCCCGTGGACACAATATTTTAGGCGTGGCATTTTACCCCTTTTGGGATTATTAATAGGTAGGAGAGGCCTATGTGCTTCAGTGAAGATGTATTTTTATAAAAAAATTTAAGGCCGATACCTACATTCTAAACTTAGAACACCAATCTTACGGTCTTATTCATAAAAAAACCTTAAAGTAGGTTTACTGAGCTCAAGCCTATTTGAGGTTTCGTAAAAATCTCTATTCATAATAGTTCCGTAAACCTTCAGTTACTATAGTGATGCTAATAGATTTCACAGACCAAACATTTTGACATTTACCCTATTAAGTTGCCGGTCCGACGAAACCATAAACAAAAATAGCGAAAACTTTCATTCATTTATCAATCTCTATTATCTATGTTAGCCACGGCGCGGCACTTAAAAAAGTTTACGTTGGCTTAAAGGCGCAGTGGCCAAGCCAAAACCCACAAAAAAAATAATTAATTTTTTACGTTACCATGGCAACTTATTTTCAGCAAATAATATTAACTCACAACAAATGTCAAATCGTCAATAAAGCAGAACAGCTGTTGACCGGCCGCCATGTTTTTGTACAAGAGGAGGTTTACGGAAGGTGTATAGTAGGGTCCAGCCAACTTTAGCATATCAAGGTTTTACGAATCAGTTGGAGAGTTCTTTAGCGCTATTGATCGTTTATGAATAAAGTTTTTTTGACATTTGCTTATAGCAGGCCTATAGGTCTCCCGTAACTTTTTATGAATAAGACCGTAAATCTTTACTTTCATTACAGAGCAAGGAAAAGAGCATCGCCAGAAAACGGAGACACAAGGTAAATTATAAAGTTTCTCAAAAGTCTGTGCCAATTTTTAGAGGCTACCTTTTAATACACCTACCTCAAGCTTGAAGTCATTTAATTCAAGCTAGAAACGGCTGTTTTAGCGTTGTTAATATTAATTTCGAGGCTTACTTTTATAACACTCCCGTAACTTATTTCGTAAAAAACCTAAACCGAACTACCTAATCCTAACTAATCCTAACTAATATTATAAATGCGAAAGTAACTGTGTCTGTCTGTCTGTCTGTCTGTCTGTTACTCTTTCACGCCAAAACTACTGAACGGATTTGAATGAAATTTGGTATACATACGGTCTAGACCCTGGGACAGAATATAGGCTACTTTTTATCCCGGAATTCCCACGGGAAAACTTTTTAAGGCGAAGCGAAGCTCGCGGGAACAGCTAGTTCAAAATAAGAGCTCAGTGGTTGACGTTGCATATTATTTGTCGAGGCGTTTCTTTTGCACTAACACTCCATGTAGTTCGATTAAAATATCGTTTTTTTTTCCTCATTACAGTAATAATGAAGACGACCAAAACGACGAAGACTACATGCCCTCAGGCAAGAAGTTCAAATGCTGCGATTGCGACTACGCGACCGACGTCAAGAGTCACCTCAAGACTCACATCATGGGGAGGCATTCCAACGAAGTGCCATACAAGTGTGAAGTGTGCGGGTTCGCAACTAAGTACAGTCGGGCTTTGGCGCGGCACAAGATACTGCGGCATAGGTGAGTGAGGTGTGCAGGGTGGAGTTTTATAAGTGGATGGGTTGAGTGCTGTCTGTATTACAACCAAGAAGTAATTTAACATAAGGCATTTGATAGCTGCAACGCTGAACATATGTTATGTTAAACTAAATTATATTCACTTCTGTTGTATACGCATTTTGTTTATGTAAATTTTTTAAATTTATTTCACAACAATTGATAACGACTCGTTTTTAACCAAAAATGATGCCGATTCTGAATAAATTTTGTTAGCGGAAAACTGGATTTATGATGACCTTATAGAGTCATATTTTAAAGTTTTTGACTGCACTAAAATTAGAATTTCTACCTTCACATTCGACACCAACACCATAGTAATTAATAAAATGTATGTATCTAACTACTCTCCGTTTTCCCTCCAGCGCACAAGATCCGAGCTCAAGCTATGAGAAGAAATACCATTGCAATGACTGCGATTACGTAACTGCACACAAGAACGCGCTCCAACGACACTTCATGGGCAAGCACAACGATGAGGAACTCGCGTGCGATTTCTGCGAATATAAAACTAAATACACCACCTCTTTACGTCGCCATATGATGACAAAACACGAGGAAGGGTTAGCAAAAAAGATTGGTAGTGACAAAACCGTATTCATGTGTAAAAGGTGTGATTTTACGACGTATTTCAAGCTAATGCTGACGCTACATAGAAAGAAAGGCGTGTGTCGGGCTGAGGGTGAAGAGTGCGATTATGAAAATGGAAGGAAAGGGGAGATGAAGGAAGAAGAGGGGAGCGATGATGATGGAGGGGAGGAGGGCGAGTTTAAGGGGTCGCCGTGTGATGGGTATGTTACTTATTTGTATTTTTTGTAATTTGTTTTTTTTTCTGTCATTTTTAAAAAATTATTAGAGTTTGAAAACCATAATACGTACATGGCTATTTACTTTTTGGAGACTAGAGACATTTAAAACAGGATTTATATCTTGGATCTTCTTCTTCTCAGCCTTTTCCTTATTTAGGGTCGGCTTTGTGTGTCATGTCACGCCATTTTACCCTATCCTCTGTCATATCCTCATTCACTACACACTCTCTCATATTTTCTTACCCACAATAAAGCCACGTCTTTCTTGGTCTTCCTCTCTTACGCCATCCTTCAGGTCTTATTTCCAACACTTTCTTTGTAACGTAATCATCATCTGTTCTTATGACATGCCCATTTATCTACAGCTTATTTTTTCATTATTTCACAGACGCCCGCTCTCCGCATCAGGAAACATGCCACCGCGGATTCGGAAAAAACTCACCAAACTACACAAGTGTTCAACGTGCGACTACGTAACCCTTTACAAGAACGGACTCAAGATACACGAGCGAAAGCACGACCTCAGCAAACTGCTCAAGTGCGATGTTTGCGATTTCACAACTGCATATCCAGACACACTCAAACGGCACTTAGTACTTACACACGTAGACGACCCCGACAGCGAAAACGTGAGAAAATACAAGTGCAATATGTGCGATTACTTCTCTCTGTACCCGAATAACTTGAAATCGCACATGCGTAAACATAGCACAGTCAAAGAGTACAAGTGTCAGTTCTGCAATTATGAAACTGCGTATCCGAGTTCGTTCGCTAAACACTCACGAGTGCACAGCCGACAAGAGTCGTTCCAGTGTGACCACTGCGCCTTCCAAACGAAAACGGAGGGGCGATTGTCGCGCCATCTAGTCAACGCTCACAAAGTGCCGCTAGTCAACAAACACAAGTGTCTGCTCTGTGATTTCTCCACAGATACAAAATGGCGGCTCTCAATGCATGAACAGCGCAGCTTGCGACCGCGACCTATCAAATGCCTCATCAACCGATGCAACTTCGAGACGCGATACAAGTGTGAAATCAACTATCATAAGTCTAAGCATTTGGAGCTTATAGTTCAGAGCGCGAATCCCTCTAGTGAAAATAATGACACGCAACAGTTACCCGAACAAATAGTGCAACAGATCCCTCAAATCGCGCAACAGCTGTCGCAACAAATAGACCACATGTCGCAACAGATACCGCAACAGTTACTACCTCCTAAACCAGAAATACTAGAACACAATCCGACGAACGCAATGCCGGAACAGAATTACTCTAACTTTCAGTTTGGTTCGGAAATGTCGCATCTATTCATGAACCAAAGTCACCCTCCACATTACCAGAATCTCACGCCACAGTATGGGAAACAAGATCAGAACCTCATGCCTCAGTATGGAAAACAAGAGAACCTCCCACCACAGTATGGAAAACAAGAGGAGAAACCTCAGTACGATAATCCCACTAATGTAGCCGACTGGAAAACCATAGTTGTGAAAACAATTGACAGCGAGAAACCTTTTAGCTGTGCTTTATGCACTTACACGGCCAAATTCAAAGCGTTGATCCAAAAACACTTCTACAGACATCACTGTAGTAAGGAGAAAACGCACATATGTCGTTATTGCAACTTCGCAACGGCAACTAAAATGAGTTTAGATGTGCATATAAGAAGGAGTACTCAAACCGAAGAAATGGTTTGCCAATGCGGGCAGTTCCGATCTATGTACAAATGTGCTTATATGGTGCATCAAAAGATACATTACGAGTTCAAGTGCAATTTATGCGAGTATTCCTGCAAATCTAAATACGATCTAGAGAATCACACTCTAATGCATGCAGGGAAAGGGTACAAGTGTAGGTTCTGCGATTATCAAACTACGGTTAAGAATCGATTTATTACACACGAGGCGACACACACAGGTATGAAGCCATACAAGTGCAATGTTTGCGATTATTCGTCCGCGCGGCGTGACACGCTCGAGACGCATATAAAAAAGAAACATTTAGATGGAGAGAGTAATGAGGAAGAAACGGGTATGAGTAATGAAGTTGTTGTTTTAGTGCCGTGATATGTTTAGGGTTAGGGTTTTGTGTCTCAAGTCTATAGCAATAAGGCTCAACTCAGTTTAGCGCAGTGTTGATCGCAGGATAATGATTTTTATCTTAGGATGAATGTTTTTTTTTTTAATTTCTGTGTTTTTTTGACCGATGAATGAAATTCGATTGATGGTATGCAATAGATACCAGTGAAGGTATTCATTATTATTTGTGTGAATTATGTTTTAATAACTATTATCAATAATGATTACGAACTGCCACTTACGCAAAAGTATAAAACAGCCGTGTATAAAGGGGTTAATTTCAACTATGCGCTTGTGTGAATTGAGCCTAAGGGGTAATAATTAATGATAAATTTATGTATAATTGCCAAAATTCAACTCTGTTCGTCTTAAGTATAAGTGCGTGTTTAGCGTAATTTATTTACAAGTAGCTCTAGCTAAGTTACCTGGCATTATTGATTTTGCGATATTTTAAATATAGTTACTTAGTATAATTTTATTTCTAGGGATATCTTTCTTGGAAGATTATGTAGTTTCTATTGATCTCTGTAAGTATTTTCATACTTATGAATTTGTAATTTAATTAATTTTAATTAAATGAATTGTGTCTACCAGTTATTCTACTTTGATTTTGAACCTTGATTTACTTACTAGCTGTTCCCTTGAGCTTCGCTTCGCCTTAAAATGTTTTCCCGTGGGAATTCCAGGATAAAAAGTAGCCTATCTTCTTTCTCAGGGTCTAGACCATATCGCACATGACAATCCGAACCGTCATATCTTGAAAAACGTAGTTTCGAGATATCGCGTTTTGAAAGTTTGGTGTCTCATAATTTAAAGAATAATAAATAAAATAAATATATTTATTTTGTGATTGGTAGATTAACTCTTTGCCAATAAAAACATATAGTTCAATTGAGCCTAAGTCATTTCATTTTATATCTATAAGTGTTTTTCTGAGGCGGTCCGAAGATAATACGGTCTTGTCTGTCAAAATTTTCGATTTTCATATTTATGACTGTATAGCCCGTTTTTTGCTTACATACTTGCTGGTAATTTGTCATATGTCGAGATAATACATACGGTTTATCTTCTTTTAGGGAAAATTAAATAATACAAAGCGTTTGATACATATTTTTTTTATGGAAAATCGGTCCTTTTATTGATTAAACACGAATTTTAAAAACAAGAAATCTCACTTTTAGAACAATATTTGATATTTTTAGACTTAATTACAAAAAAAACAGAATTTAAGCCTTTGATTATCTAAATACTATGTACTCTTTCAATGAAATTATTAGGAACTTAGTAGATGGCATATTTTCTTAAGCCGTAGCGAAGAATGATACAAAAACAATTTTATTATTTATTGCTTTCCATAATAGATAATTACAAACTATGAGAGCGAATTGTGACTAACATTTCATCAGAATAACAGGCCCTCACCAATCGTATAAAGAAGCTGATACGAAAAGACCTTCGTTGCTACAATACACTAGTTATAGAAGCAGATATAGAGCTAAATCGCCGGTGAAAGTATTCGTTCAGCAGCATGGGAGATCGTCAACAACTATCTATGAAGTATCATACGAGGTTCTACCTTTTTTGGCATAAGATTTTTTTGCCTAATCTCGTATTGCATAGTAACGTTTGGTCAAAGTCTCGTTACGCCGAAAATCGTATGGCATAAATCTCGTTTAGTAAAAAGTTATTTCGCATAACATTGTTTAGCCTAATAATGGTATGGCCAAATCTTGAATAGCCCAATAATGCTATGGCATAGGTTTATACAAAGTAATAATATTCGTTTGGCGTTAACTTTGACGGAGCGTCTCCCTACATAGCGCAAACTGGTGCCTTGTTTGTTTCCGCTGTTTGGAAAACGCTCCGCTCCGCTTCGCTGCGCTCCGCTTTGGTTTTGATGAACATGTGCACCTAACACGCTCCTCCTCGCTTTGCTCGTCGTCGCACCTATTTTTAGGTTTCGATCTCATGGGGTTTGTAATAATTATATTGGTCGTTAACTTTCGATTTTTTGATCATACAATATCGTGATTTTTGGGATGTAGGAGAAAAATACCACAATTTGTACATTTACTACATACTTAATATATTATTTATTAAGATAACATTAGGAGAGACAAGATTATACATAGGTATAGACGAACATAAATTTGAGCAAACGAAACTTAGGTGTTTAAAGATTGTGCCTAAAGAGTTTTAGACGAAACGAGCCTTATGCCACATAAGTCTTGGCAAAGTGATGGTTCGGCCAAAAAAGTTTAGACCATACGAGTTATGCGAAATGAGTTTTGGTCAATAAAGATTATGCCAGATGAGCGGAACCCATCATACGAAGACAATGACCGAACACCATCACCAATATCGAGCTATGGAAGGTTACAAACCAAAAGCCTATAGACATAGACGTCCAAGAGCGAAAATGGCGATGGCTGGGCCACACACTGAAAAGACCTGATGATCATATCCCGAAAGTGGCCCTCCAATGGAAACCCCAGGGCGGTTCAAGGCGACCCGGTCGACCAGCTCATACCTGGAAGCGGTTCATATTCAGCGAGGCCCAAGAGAAAGGGAAGTCGTGGCCAGAGCTCAACTTGCTGGCCCACGACAGAGAAGGATGGAAGCGCCTGGTGTCAGCCCCAGACTCCTCGGAGGAGTAGCGGGATTGAAGAAGAAGAAGAAGCATGGGAGAACCACCAGACGAAGTTGAAAACTGAGGACAAGATTTGAATAGCCCTTGAGCAGCTATAAATCAAAAATAATCCTGGTGCAGACAGCATTACCTCATAGCTTCTGAAACCTGGAGGTATTACTAGTCTCGAAGCCTCGGACAGCTCAAGAAGTAGTGCAAGTAGGTTGCTTCTACTAGTATAACACCGGAGGCATCGTACTAGAGTGTCGTGGCATTTTTTCAACAATGGTAACCGTTCTAAGGAACTTTAAATAAAAACCTTTCTATGGAACTATAGACCGAGGCTATATAAGTGAGATTTATGTACGTTCTCAAGGATCATTTAGAACCGTTTCACTAATTAGTTTGCCGAATTCTTAATCACCATAGATCATCAAACAGTAAGGCTAGAAATAGTGCTCGACCGATGGTCAGCGCTGACCGTCGCTTGACGTAGCTATATCTATGCAAGTCTATGAGTGCAGCTACGCTGACGGTACGCGCGTGATTTCGTGTGACACGTCGGTGCAGCCGTCGGTCGGGTTCGTCGGTCAGCGTACGTGTCGGTCGACCAACGAGCTATGAGCTTGTAGGGACGCTTTCAGTGCTTCGCTGACGGAGCGACCGACCGCGTGACCGACCGCATGGATTTAACACGTATCGCAGTTTGCCGTCAGCGAAGCACTGAATGCATTTTGCAACCGACGCGACGGTAAGCGCTGACATTCAGATGGTACGGTCAGGACGTACCGTCGGTCAAGCACTATTTCCAACCTCAGGCAGATTATACAGAAGACCAAAGATTACAATTAAACTTGGTGGCCTTGGTTGACCAAAAGCTTTGGATATTTCATCGAGACGTGGACACTTCTGGAAACCTTGCAGAGATGTCAAATTGAATGTCGCTATATCGATGTGTTGAGGTACCTGTAAAACGCCGCTACTGGCATAGCATGGACTGTGTGCTTGTCTAGGACCACAAATCAAGACTGAATTGCAAAGAGTAATTCAACAGAGGGATTTAATATCGCCAAAACTGAACAGAAGTGCACTGTATTTAAGAAATAAGTCTTATTTAATTGAATGCTTACATTAAACCAAATTCGGTGGTAGTTGCATGGGAAGCCAAAGATCAAAGTTGCTCAGGAATTTGTCTAACTTGGGCAATGGGCAGACTATTAAACTAGGCAGAAGACAAGCACACTATAAGTTGACCTGCATAAGGTAAACTTCGTCACACATTTACCTTGAGTCCGTTTCTAAAGTCTGAACTCAAAGGTCTTCAATCAGTGCACCCTGCCAGTGATGACGTTTGGTTCAGAAACGGCTGTGACTGTTGGACTCCTCCAACGGATTAAAGTCGCTTATCGAGCAATAGAAACAGCTATGCTCGTCGTTTCTCTGAAGAACTACATCACAAATAAGGTAATTCGTAAGAGATCTCAACCAAGCTTTTAAAATCTTCCTCAAGCTGAAATGCCAGTGGGCCAAATATTTAAAGCAAACATCAGACTTCAGAACTGCTATGGGCATGCTCGCAATGTTGCTGTTGTTGCTCTGGAAGATTCGGAGAACTTGGACAGAGTTACTTTTTCTTCGACAGGTTTATACGTAAGTAGGATTAACCAAATCATCGTTAAAGTCATTGTATGGAGTCTTAGATTCCTTAGCTGCAATACCCTTCAGGTTCCAAGCCTTTTGTTCGAAGGAATTGCCGTCAAAACTAGTTTAGCAGCACGTTTATGTAGCTTCATGATGTTACTACAACTCAAATATTCCATGAATAATTACATTAAAAACCGTACAAACCGTATTATTTCTCTTATGACATAGAAAAATTATTGATTTAACTAGACAAACAGTATTATCTTGACGAATCCCATAGCTAAACCGTCACATAAAAACATGCAACAATCAAATTAGTAAAAATTCAATAATAAAACAGGCAAGATAGTACGGCTGTCCCATTTCAAAACACAGTAACCGCCAACTTTAAAAAAAAAACGGGTCTTTGATTTATACATTATTTTAGGCGATTCCGCACAAAACTGCATTGTCAGAATATCAAAAAACCGCTTAGAAACGAAAATAAAATTTCTAAAAACCTAGTAACTCCACCCTGCGAAATCAAAAATGCCACGAAAACCATTTCAAAACATAGTAAGAGCCACCAACCATTTTAAAACACAGTAAGTGAAAATGACTTACTAGGTTTTAAAATGGTCAATGGCGCTTACTAGGTTTTGAAATGGTCAGCAAAGGACAATTTTCGTCCGTTAATTTTAGTAAGTCACAAATGGCATACATTATTACTAACACTTTTTTCGAACAAAATATCAGACATTTCAGAACCTGTATCTTTGCACCAATGAAACCTAGAGAGTTGAATTAAAAGTAGAACATAAGTAAATTTTGTCTTCTTTATAAAAGCTATAGAGACCTTTCTCGTTAGAACCTTTCTACTAGCCCTATTTTGCATAAACAAAAAAAAAACAAGTTATAAAACTGATTTTTAGATAGAAATTTAGGAAATATTGTCTAATTGAAGGCAGCCATAAATAATTTTCATGTTAGAGCCTTCTGAATATGGCTATTTAATTCATTTACATAAAACAAAAAAACAAACATAAAAATATGCCCGTATTTCAGCTATTACTTATAGTGCCGTCGTGTAAAAGTGCTGCAAAATTGGATTTATAATATGTGAAGGATCCCAAACATATAAAAAATGAAATTATTACGCAATTATTGCAATTTCAATATACTTAACTTGTCTTAAATGACACAATAATGGCCCTTACTAGGTTATGAAATGGTCAGTGAGGGCGGTTTTAGGGTGAGAAAACCATATAAAACCTAGTAAGTGTTTTCTTTTGTGCATTACAGCAACAATTTTAGTCATATTTAAATGAAATAGTATTGTATATAAAGCCTAGGTTCTGCCGCTTCTTTTAAGCTTACATTTGTTCAGATATCTATCATAGTTTTACCAGGGCATTGAAATGAAGGTACAAAAACGTTTTTTGGCTCTCCTGAACATTTTGTCTCATGGCTGTTACTGTGTTTTAAAATGGGACAGCCGAGTATTATCTAGAAATAATACAATAAAAATTCTACGTGCGAAACAAGCAAAATAGTATTATTTACATTATAATACGTTTTGATTCATCACATTTTGCGTATTTTGTAACTACACTTGTCTTAACTTAAGATAAAACGACCGGAGCCCGCGCTTCAGACATGGTCAGCGTATTAAACTAAAATATGACTGTTTGTCCATCGACAATGCGTGTGCATCACAACAGGCAAGACAGTCGTATAGGTCCATATCTCGGCCCAGAAATGAGCTACAGATACGACTGTTTTACCAGATTGTAGAGCATGATCTGTAGAATGCAAAAATGTAATAAAAAAAAATTGCGATTTTGCAAGATATGACGGTTCGGATTGTCATGTGCGATAGGTATGTAATTATACCAAATTTCATTCAAATCCGTTCAGTAGTTTTGGCGTGAAAGAGTAACAGGCAGACAGACAGTTTCTTTCGCATTTATAATATTAGTTAGGATTAGGAATAGGATATACCCGTAGGTATTTCTATAGGGGCCGTCCATTAATCACGTGAGGTCTTTTTTCTCATTTTTTGACCCCCCCCTTCCCCCCTGGTGATATTTGGTGAGGTTTGGGAAAAACCCCCCTCCCCCCCCTAGATCACGTGTATTTTTTTTGAAATCTATGTAAAGGCTATTTTTGACTAGAAAAAATATAACATAAGAAATATCATACTACAAATCGTTAAAATTTTTGTGCCATTCAAAATTTCGGTTCAGAAATACATAGCGCTTTTTGTCAAAAAATTAATACACGTGATGCCTAACGAGAACCCCCCTCCCCCCTCGTGATGTTTCGTGAGGTTTTCCGTACCCCCTCCCCCCCCCCCTTTCGAGCCTCACGTGATAAAAGGACGGCCCCATACACCTGCACAGACACTTAGACTAGGTATACCTATATATACCTATACCTATGTGTTGGGATAGAACTGTGCAGTTTTTGAGCCAAATAGAAAATCAATTCATTGAAAGACCTTGGAATATTCTTGAAAAAAAATATCTACTCCCCATACACAGTGTCACGTAAACAACCTATTTTTGTATGGGGAACATCTTTTTTTTCGAGAATATCCGCCAAGGTCATCATAACAAAAAAAAACAGAATGAAAAGCTTTGTAGGCAATATACTTCCGGATATGCACCTACGAAAATCTCATCCTGTATAAGCAACAACCATTCGCACAGTTTCTTGCTGCCTACCCCATAGGGTTATTAAAAAGAAATAGAAAATAACGTTAAGAACGTTACGTAACGTTAAGCAGGTTGTGGTCTGGTGGATGCCGCGCCGCTAAGAAATCAACAGTTTCGAGCAGAAAAAATCGATAGGGTTAATAACTTAATCGAACCACGATAACTCTGCAAACGACTGAAAACATCTAAAACTGCAAAATTACAAAACACGAAAACGAAGTCTGGTACTCGGAATAATAACAGTTTAACATTTATGGTTTCATACGCAACAGGGTAACGTTCACAGAGTTTTCATAGTGTTTTGTTTGACATTTCATTTCATGTATTTTTCTGATCTGTGATTTTTGTTACGCATTTTTCGAGGCAGACGCATTTTTTCATTTTTATCGGCTTTTGATTTCCAATACCGTTCTAGAATTCTTTACTTCACTCGCTACTACATCCTACCACACTGCAAACCATGCAGGAAGGTAAGTCACTGATCCGAAAACCTATATCCACAAACCTATGCGACCTCCATTCAACCACCTCTTTCTTGACCCTCAGACTTAGAAGTGACAGGGGTGTCGCGCAGCGGGAGGGTCCGCAAGAAGAGCTCCAAGCTCATGGACTTCGAGTCCCCTGACGACATTGAGGCGAGGTACCGAAGACAGCCACTGGTGAAGAGCTATGGCCAGTTCAGAGCTGCTGAGGAGCAGGAGATGGCTGATACTGCGGCGGCGCAGGGCTCCCGGTCGGCTGATGATGGAGCGGGGACGGCGTCTGGCAGCGAGTCAGATTATTATGAGAATAACGGGGAGAATGCTGATAGGTAAGGCGTCTTGTTCGTAAATGTGTAGTTTTGTGCTTGGTAGCACTAGAATAAAAAGGATTAGATGTTCAGGAATAGACTGTTATTGGGCATCCATAGTGTTAGTAGTAATATCATTGCAGATAAAGCCAGTGAAATATACTTTAAATCATAAAATTGAGGTGCATAATTATTAAATATCAAATCACTCATTCAACATGGAAGCTAATGGAAATTGTTACATGGACCCTTTGCCACTGCTGGGCATCCATTCTGTAACAGTTTCAGCCCTATTTAGCTGCATACAATACAAGCTATAGAACTTATAAAAATAAATACCATACCATCTTGCAGCATGGAGTCGGACAGCTCGGAGGATGAGTTCAACGCAGCCACGCGTACACCGGCCAACTCACTGTACATGATGGAGAAGAGCTCCAAGAAGAAGCTCATCGTGAAGGATGGGAAGGTGGTTGGCCGAGCCAAGGCTCAGAGGAAGGATAAAGGTATTTTGTTCAGAGTCAAAAACTTTTACTTGCAAGAATATGTCAGCGTTGATCAGTTGATGATTGATAAATTTACTAGATTACTTATTATTAGTAAGTCATAAGTTTTAACTGAAAAACATTTTAAATAAACTAACTGAAAACAGAATAACTTTTTTAGTTTGAACTGTTTATCCATGTCTGCCACCACTTATTTCAGAAAATGAATAGTTTGATTCAAATTAGGTGATATTTGTTTCATAGGTCGCTTGCTCAGCATTTGTTCAACCATATCTCATACTCAAAAACTGCTCCCATATCAATCTTATAAAGAAGTTACAAAACTTGTTCAACTTTTGTGAACTCAACTATACCTGAAACATTACCTGCTGCAGGAAAGACCCGCATCACGGCATACATGATGTGGGCGAAGGAGGCCCGCAACGACCTGCTACGGAAGCACCCCGACATGGACTTCTCTGCCATCAGCAAGAGACTCGGGGAGATGTGGGCTAATGTGAGTATTGGATTGATTTTGATTAAAGCTTAAATAGTTTACTGGAAGCTGAAAACAAGTATGTGTCTTCAATCCAATTCATAACAATATGAAGGTACATCTATCTACTCTAGTTTGGCAGCAAACCCAGGACCTAAACTAAAAATGAATTGTAGATTTTTATATTTATACATAGTTTTATAGTTTACATAAGTCACAGTAAATACAGCAATTTTAGATCCTAAAATGTTCTAATATAAAAAGAGGAAGATACAGCATAGCCCTCCAAAAATGTAATTGTCTGGATCAAAATTCGACTACTGCTAAGCTAGTAGAAAAATAACAGATTGTCTTCCTTCCTTTCACCAAATTAGTCAGAAAATAGAATGATTTTGTTAGTTGCTTTGTGATTATATGGCCAATCTTTAATAAATAGCATACCTATTATTACTAATGCGGCCGCTTCACGGGTCTGTCATATGACGTCGATAAACTACTTAGCTGCGCGTTCCACCAATAACAGTGCTATAATTATGGCGAATCGCGATATTCGCGATATAGTGACGCTTATCTACGCCGATAAAGAACCCGTGAAGCGGCAACTGAGAGCCTTCATTATATTATTTGTTACCGCCAAAAACTCAACACAGATATTTTTTGTATAAGTCTAAAGTTAATTTTAGGCCATATTAATATTAAGTTACTTTTTGTGTGTTTTTTTTTTGGTCAAAAATAAACATTATTTATTTTTATTATTAATCTCCTCGTCACTATTCCAGGTGAACTACAACGAGCGGTACCTGTGGAAGCGCAAGGCGAAGCGGTTCGCGATGCAGAAGGAGCAGAGCCTCGCCGCCGCCGCCGCCAAGCTCATCTACAACTCCAGTGAGACTCTTTATTACATTAATAATTTTGTACTCTTCTAATTTAAGGTTTTTCCTGCTTCAGCCCTAATCTAACATAATTTCATACATTTCTATGTTTTTTAAATTATTTGATCTAAGTAATTTGACACATTTTTTATTTATTTCATTCTTTATAAATAAGTGTACCAATTGTGGATTTAATTCTAAAGGCATTTTTTAAATCAGCCAGAGAGACCACTACGATATGTCGGCAAAGACTCGAAAGGAACCTTTGTTTATATCCCCAAAATCTAAACTGCCCCCAAAGCTTGAACCATTTCTCACCACGCTGGTTCACTGCGAGGTTGTGGGTTCACACACCAGCATAAGGGTTTCTCACGATGTTTTCCGTACTAACCAATAATGATGTATAATTTCAGAGCCAGCCCCGCGCCAGTACGGCAGCGTGGGACGCCCCCCAGCGCGCCCGAAGCCCGCCTCGCCCACCACGCCGCCCTCGCAGGCGCTTGTGGTAAATACATTTTATATTTATTTGTGATGATTTTTTAATGCATTAGCCGTATAAATGGCTATCATGGTCGTACTAGGTAGAAGATAAAGGGATATACAGGGTGTTGCAAAATGGGTATACCAAGCCGAAAGGGTGTGGCTCAGGGCGTCATTCTGAACAACTTTTATTCTGAATTTTGACCCCCCACCCCGTAGAAGCCGGTCACTCATGTAGGTAGTCTAGTCTACTCATAAACTGTTTGGAAAATCTATCTGTTTAAACAGAAATATTAACCTACACAAGTTGACTTCTATAAATGTACACGTAGCCAATGACTCATAAGATGTTATGTGAACATCTTATGCGGTCGTGATGAGATTAAAAAAACAGGAGAGGTGCTAAAAAACAGGACTAATTTTTTGGTAGTTCTTAACATTTCCTTCCTTTCATTTATATTTTTCTTTTTGCAGCCGGTGTCCTCAGCGGGCGCGTCGGCGGCGGCGGCGCGCGCGCAGGGCTGCGGCGCGGCCGAGGTGGCAGCTCATTTGAGACTGTTGGGAGAGAGTCTCGCAATCATCGGGGAGAGATTGAAGGAACATGAGGTAAGAATATGTTCTGTGATGTGGTTAAAATTCTAAACAGGAGTACAAATTCCCCTTTTGGAATGACTTGAAGTGGCGATATCACGTATCTCTGTACTCTCGCGCATAGAAACGATATAACACTAAGGAGCTGGGTTAAGAATGAGGTAAGGGTATTCCCTTCTGAAAAAGGCGTTTTTGGCGGGGGGACTGTGGCGAGGTGGAGGTGGCATTGGCAGCCCATTTGAGGCTGTTGGGAGAGAGCTTGGCTATCATAGGAGAGAGGTTGAAGGAACATGAGGTAACTATGCTGTGGTGTGCTTAAAATTATACTTCTAAATCGCATGTATAATGTATATGTTCACGGAGCAAGCAATCCACCTGCGTTTTCGCAGTAGGCAGCAAAAAATCTAAATCATCTATTGCAAAGAATGTAGCTGTAGCAGTCCGTGATAGGTTGCTAGCTGTATTGCTGTTTTGAAATTGTTGAAGTGGCGATAATGAGAAAGAGTCTGGCAATCATAGGAGAGAGGCTGAAGGAACATGAGGTAAGGACGATGCTTTGTAACCTCTTGAGGATGTAATTTTTAGAGGAAGATTAAGGATCAAAGAAGACTCTTTTAGGATACATTTAGAGCCTCACTTGGAATGAGTCAAAATGAATGAGCGTTACCATTGGTTCGCTCCGAATCCTCTATACTTTCTCCATAGGTGGCCGCCATTTTATTCTTCCCCCTCCACTCGAAAGAAACTAGTACAGAAACTTTATTTATATTTTTCACTTAAAACATAAATCAGTAAGATGCACGGGTCACCATGAATACTTATGTAATTCATTCTCTCTCTCTCTCCACACTGTAGACCATCGATTAGCATATCATTGTACACCACTAAAAAACTCTCTCCTTCTCCCCCCAGGGTCAGATAGCGGTATCGGGCTCCGTCTCAGTCCTTCTAGACACGCTGCTGTGTGCGCTGGCGCCGCTGCTGGCCATCACGCGCGCGCTGCCCGCCGTCGCGCCGCCGCCGCCGCTCGCTGCTGACACGCTGCATAATATCGCCTATATTATGCCGGGGTTATAAGGAGAGAAGAGGAAAGTAGAGGACACGAGAGGAAGGTTGAGGACACTAGGGGAAGTTATGGATATGGCACGCTTCACAACATCGGGTAATGTAGAGGACATGGCTGGACTGTAGAGGAAAGAAGAGGACGCGAGAGGAAGGTTGAGGACAGTAGAGGAATAGACATAGTTTATATTAACCCGGGCTGTAATGAATGTGTCGGCGCTGCTGACACGCTGCATAATATCGCCTATATTATGCCGGGGCTGTGACGTTTTGAGGAATGTAAGTATAGAACAATTGAGGAAGATGGCGGACATCGAGAAAGGTTGAGGACAATAGAAGCATTGATGTTGTCATTTTATTCTTAACGATTTTTGTTATATTTCTTTGTAGAAGGTACGTTAATTTCTTCCGTGTGTTATTTTCTTTAGATACAATTGTAATGATAGTTTGTAGGTAGGTTTGTGTTGTACTAATTAAAATAAGAATTAATTTGACAATAAAATGCTCATTAATAAAATTGACGTTTCTATCAATATTCAGTACCTCACCCTAAAAATCATAACAGGTCGTAACATACAAAATATGAACCCCTATTTCATCCACTCACAGGTCGAAATTTCAAAAACGCTAGAACAAAATGTTTAATTATTGCTCATCAAGTGCTTAAATATAAAGTTTATTTAAAAAAGGTCTACCCCGGCCGGGAATCGAACCCGGGACCTTCGGCATAGCAGTCAGAGTCACTAACCACTACGCCAGTCAGCCGTCATATTTTTATCTTTTAAAATTAAATATTCGCATACAACTTTTAACCCCTTACAACCTCCGTTTCGGAATAAAAAGTAGCCTATGTTCTTTCTCAGGGTCTAGACCATATGTATACCAAATTTCATTCATATCCGTTCAGTAGTTTTGGCGTGAAAGAGTAACAGACAGACAGACAGTTCCGGATATAACCAACAGATGGCACTAAAAGCGCAATACAGAGAGCTTGTATGGAACCGAGGCCAATTAATATGAAATCCTACATCGCGGTAATAAAGTTTTTCAGTTGTCAGAAATAAATACAAAACCTAATATATTATGTGTAATCTATTCTATAGTAGGAGAGTCAGACAGTGACTTTCGCATTTATAATATTAGTTAGGATAGTTAGGAAGTTAGGATGAATGAGATGATGGTGTAAAAGTATCTGAAAGTCACAATGACATAAACTATAAACAATAAAAGGTTCCAAATTCAAACTATATACATGGGGCCTCATAATAAGGCGTCGTGGCGTCGTCAACAATACTTTTGTTATTGTTTAATTTACAATTAAGAAAAACATATGAATACAAATCATTATAATTTTGGTTGTTACCTACACGAAACGAACGCTTTGCCATTTGATTGAGTCTAATGAAAATTGAGATTGCAACTAGTTTTTATAAATCGGTGGGTCTTTCTGGCCCACTATCCCGGCAGAGGGGAACGTCTGCCTATTTCGTCTCCGTATTCATACTCAATGTTCCCGAGGGTAAACCCGAGTCCGCGTTGTTCTATGTATCTATCATGCTCCTCACTTCACACATACTTTTAAATCGCGTCGCATTGTATACGCGAATAGTAACAGTAGTAGTTCTGCTACTCGCCAATAGATGTCGCACTATGTCTTGAATACTTAAAAACCTTAAACAAAAATCATATAAATAGGCAAAAGAAAATTAGCACAATTCTAGGCCTCAAACAAAATATCATAACTTATATAGGTATATAAAACTAAAACATAACTTTAACACTGACTAACGGAGTACAAATAAACAATATCACAAAAAAAAACATATATGAAAACAAGTTAATCAGTTTTAAGTAGTTTAGACACAAACTTATAATGCTTCTCTGAAGTTAATGGCTTCGTTAACACGTCCGCCAACATTTCCTCAGTAGGAAGGTAACTTAAATCAATGACCTTCTTACTTATCAACTCTTTAACATAATGGTGCCTTATATCTATATGTTTGGTACGCGAGTGTGTTACAACATTCTTACAGATTTTCTGTGCTGATCGATTATCGTTAAACAAATCTATTTTGCACACAATACCAGTACATTCTTTAAGAAATGTTTGCAAGAACAGAGCCTCCTTGCAGGAGTCAGAGACCGCCATGTACTCAGCTTCAGTACTAGAAAGCGCTACAGTCCGTTGCTTTCGGCTTTCCCACGAAATAACTGAACTACCAAGACTAAAAACATACCCAGTATATGACCGACGATCCATCTGATCTCCTCCCCAATCAGCATCTGTAAAACCAGTAATTTTCAAATCGTCACCCTTTTGAAATAGTAGACTGTAATGTATTGTTCCTTTTAAATATCTCAGAACCCTTTTCGCTGCTTTCCAGTGAGTTTCACCAAAACAGTTATTGAACTGGCTTAGATAGCTGATGCTATGAGTAATATCCGGCCTGGAACATACTGACAGGTACATTAAACACCCAATAAGGCTCCTATAATCATATTTACATGCCGAATTCTCTTCCTTTTTAAGTTGAATTCCAACTTCCATAGGAGTCTTAGCTGCTTTGCATTCTGCCATATGCAGTTTATCTAAAACTTTCTTTATGTAGCTGGACTGATCCAAAGTATAGCTTCCATCAGGTAATCTAGCAATTTTCATACCTAGAACCTGATGAGCCGGTCCCAAATCATGCATCACGAACTCTTTCATCAGCCCTTCCTTAATAACTTTCTTTTTCTCAGAATTTTCGGAGCTAAATATCATGATGTCATCCACATACAGCGCTACGATTATTACTTCATCATCAGTATTATGAATATACACCGATTGCTCAGAAGATAGTCTGCTAAATTGCAATTTATTGATGAAAACATCATTAATGCGTTCATACCATGCTTTCGCCGCCTGTTTTAAGCCATAAATTGCTTTGTTCAGCTTATATACTTTCCTGACCTTTTCATCTTGACCTCCACCTTGGATGAAACCTTCAGGTTGCTCCATATATACAGTTTCGGTTAGTAACCCGTGCAAAAATGCAGTTTTTACATCTAGGTGCTCTATAACTAAATCATATTGAGCAGCTAATGCTAACAGTATTCTAACTGTTGAGTAGCGAACCACAGGTGCAAATGTTTCATTGTAGTCAATTCCGTATCTTTGTGTATAACCCTTCGCCACCAGACGAGCTTTATACTTTAACAATTTTCCATTTAGGTCTCTCTTTTTGCTAAATATCCATTTACATTTTACTGGTTTTTGCCCCGAAGGCAGATCAACCAGTGTCCAGCATTCATTAACTATGAAAGAGTTATACTCATCTTGTATAGCTTCCTTCCAATATTTAGACTCGCAGCCACCCAGAGCCTCTTCTATTGTCTTCGGTATATCTTCGTCTTCTGTAACCGCTGTAAACCCAGCATACCCATCCGTATCAGCATCTTCAAAATCAAGCGAGTCCTCCGAATCCATGCTTGAACATCCTGGAATATATGTAGGGTCCGAAGAGTGGTTATCCGAATTTACAGATTCTACTGATGAATCCAGACTAAACATGGTTTGTCTCCGAGGATTCACTGTGTCATCAGGTAACAACTGATCCATCTCGACCACGTCTGGCTGACATAATGATGTCTCAGAAGCTTCCGTCGACGACTGTGCTGGATCAGGTTGTACTATCTAAGTTATCAGATGAATCTAAAATTAACAATTCATCATGCTCCTTACTTTTATCATCATTGGACACTACTTTATCCAAAAACATACTTTCCATGAATGTGACGTGCCGGGCTTTAATACATTTCTTTGGAAAAGCAGGATCTACAAGTCTATACCCTTTACTATCCTCACAGTACCCTACAAAAATATACCTTTTGCATCTAGGGTCCAATTTCCTGGCTTTTTCATCAATGGCATATGCTACACAACCAAATACACGTAAGTGTGCTACATTCACCTTTTTGGATGTCCATTTTTCTTCAGGTGTTGTTCCCATGACCGCTCTGGTTGGTGTATAGTTCTTGAGTACGGCAGCCGTGTTCGCCGCCTCCGCCCAGTACTGTTTCTCCAACCCAGCCTCCTGGAGCATGCAGCGGGCTTTATCCATTATGGTGCGATTAGCCCGCTCCGCCACACCATTCTGCTGACTACAATGTGGGACGGTAGTTTGATGTTTTATCCCACTGCTCTTCAGATACTCCTGAAATTGATTAGACATGTACTCGCCCCCATTGTCACTTCTCAAGGTTTTGATTTTACTACCTGTTTCATTCTCTACAAGCACTTTGAATAGTTTAAATTTCTCAAAGACCTCGCTCTTTCTATCCATGAAGTAGATGAATGTTTTCCTCGAGAAATCATCAATGAAGGTAACAAAGTACCTTTTCCCACTAAATGATGGTACCTGCATAGGTCCACATACGTCTGAATGTACCAACCCTAGTTTGACAGACGACCTACTATAACTTTTCTTAGGAAATGGCAGTCTGGTCTGTTTACCTTCTATACAAGCTACACATGGATTAAAAGTAGTATTTGGATAATCCATACCTGTGACTAGCCCATTTTTCATCAGTTTCATACTCCTGGCATTCAGGTGTCCAAGTCGCTTATGCCACAACTCGTGATCAATGCCCTGCGCAGACACCAGCGCAGACACCTCCGGAACCTCGCTAGACTCTCCAGTCACCGACTCCTGCTCAATGCCCTGCTCAGAAACTAGTGCAGGCATCTCTGAAACCTCGCTAGACTGTGCAGTCACCGACTCCACACATGCTGAGTTCATGGCGATCCCTGACTTAACTACATCAAGCTCATAAACACCATTGAAACCAGTACCAGTGGCAATAACTTCACCTTCATCAACTATTTTACATAAATTATTATCAAAAACTACACGAAACCCTTTCCTATTTAACTCACTAACTGAAAGTAGATTTGCTGATAGTTTAGGAATATAGTAGACTTCACTTATAGTCTTAAAACCAGTCTTCAATAATACTTTTACTTTGCCGATACCCTCAGTCAGTAACTTCTCTCCGTTGGCAACATTTACTTCCAGCTTCTTGGTGCATTGCAGCTCTTGCATGATATGCTTGTTATTGCACATGTGATGAGTCGCCCCTGAGTCAATGTACCATACGTCGTTCTGAACTTTCACCGACAAGGCCGTCAGTAGCGAGTTTTCTTTTACACTACTTCGTCTTCCTCCCGCCTTAGGCTCCATGACCTCATCATTGGGGCAGTCCTTCTTCACGTGACCAGGCTTCTTACAACGAAAGCACCTCACTAGCCAAGGTCTCTTTACCGCCAGTGCATTCATTTCATTTTCCTTGCCATCACGCCGATGCTGCTCCTGGAGAAGTTTACTCCTGACTGTCTCGCTTGTCAGCTTCGTATTGGAGTTCTCCAGCGCCATAATTAGTGGGTCGAAGTCTGTAGATAGCCCGCTCAGCATTATTATTGCCAGGAACTCATCCTCTATTGCTGATCCTATATCCGACAACTGTTGCCCGAGCTCCGTAATATATGTTAGGTAGCTCTGCATACCATCTCTGTCCTGTAACTTCACACCAAACAGCGACCTCAACAGCCCGAGTCTTCTACACAGCCCCTTGTCCTCATATGCACGCTGGAGGTTGCTCCAGGCCTCATAAGGCGTCTTTGCATTGCGTACATGTTGCAACGCAGACGGACCTACTGACAGACATATTTTTGCCATCGCCTTTTGCTTCTTCCTCTCATCCTTACAACTGTCCTCACCTTCGATACAGTCGTGAAGATCCTCGTGCATGAGGAGCATTTTCAGCATAAATTTCCACTGGTTGTAGTCTTCCATCCCTTTTAGTTTGTCTACAGGGAGACCAATTGGTGTCGTAATAGAACTCGCCATTATTGCTGTTTGTATTTGTAAAACTGTTTGACAACCGGCCTTTTAATTAGATATTATTTTATTTTTGTAGTAGTATTTTCCAAAAATATTTATTGTATGACACGCGCCAAGCTGTCCTGGGCCCATAACCTATTGGGTTTTTATTAAAAGCCACTAGTTGATCAAGATTAGCCTCGATTTAATAGTCTCATATAAATCTTTTCACAAAAAGTCCTAGGGCAATCTATTCGTCACCTCCTAATACTTAACTTAATTGTGGCAGCAGGAACTTGAGACCTACATATTTAAAAGTGACTGACAAAATAATTTATAATATTTGGTAACTTAATGATAACATGAAAATATAACTTTTTTATTCATATTGAATTGAAATTTCATCTTTTATCGGCTTTCCTCTGTATAACGGATATTCGATAAGATATTTTATTTAGGTGAGCAAACAATAACAGATGCTTTTATCATTAGGGTATTATTTTTACCTCCTGACATAGGAAGTAGTGTTATAAGTTTAAAGTTACTGTCTGCCGATATCTTAATAGTACAATATCGTTTGTATTCAGTGTTACTAGCACCACAAATGAAATACACTCTCGAGAAACGAAAAACTTCCATTGACAATAGCACCAGCCGCGCAGTCTGTAAGATTGAAGTAGGTACCTACATTTAATAGCGCATCAGAATATTACTTACCAAGTACCAAAAACGTAAATATTTTGATCAAATTCTTAATTAAATTGACCTGCATTGGACCAGCGTGGTGGGAAATGGTCCAAGCTTAGGAAGGCAGTTTAGACCTTGGGGATATGCACAAAGGTTCCACTCGAGAGAGCCAGGTGCAGGTACACCCCCACAGAGAATAGAATAGAATAGAGGTCATAAAATTTGGTGTCGATATTCTGTCTGTATTAATTGGAACATTTTCATTGATCGTGAGTGTATAATTATTCTGTTGACACGACCCGTCTAAAGTTAGGATACGAGACGTAGAGTATTAATTTATACAAAATACATAGGTGTAACAATAAAAGAAACTTAAACTTAAACTAGACTCGTGTACAAGAGCGGACTTATCGCCTCAACGCGATCTCTTCCAGTCAACCTGTAAGTATGTATTATTAAATTTAAGGCATAGATACTCCAACTGTTACTAATTCTAGATAATTCTCGTGTAAAAGAAGATGTACCTACTTATCTAGGTAATGACTATGCCAATGTTAACAAAAACTTGTACTTATGTAATAATTAGCTTACAACATATAACATTACGTAAGAAAATATGCATAAAAACAGCTTAATGTGAACTTTGTCATTGGACCTACATAACCTAACCTAACCGAAGAATTTCGTGACTTATCTATCATATCAACATCATCAGGCAATAAACAGTTTGGACATAAGCCTCTCCTAAGTACCGCTCTGTGTCTGCCTATGAGTCCATCGAGCTGACCCCTTAGCATGAATTTTCATCGTGAACGTGAAGTAAAATGACTCGATGAATTGTACTTCAAGTTTAGGATGAAAATTCATGCTAAGAGGTCTAGCAATAAACAGTTTACTACTGGAGATAGGCCTCTCCTAAGAACCGCTACAACTCTCTGTCTACCTGCCTATGAGTCCAGCGAGCTGAAGGGCTTTCCACGCTACGATAGTTTGTTTTAGCACTTTTGACTGCACACATTTCTGTAGATGTACTTACAGTTTTTTTTTTACTGTTATCAGACTTAATTAAAACTTATATTAATTAGGTATATTCTTAATGCTACAATTGGGTATGCCATAGTTAAACGAGTTCTCGAGTGGATACCACGAACAGGCAAACGCAGCGTGGGACGCCCTCCTGCCCGCTGGACCGACAACCTTAGACATGTAGCCGGTAGGTGGCTGGATGAAGCCATTGTTCCATCAAGCAGTGGTTAATTATAGGTTGATAAAGTTGGTGTCGATTCTGAAGGCGCACAAAATATTCTAATTTTAGTGCTGACAAAACCTTAAATTCTTCGTTTAAAATTCGACTCTATGAGTGTATCCGTAAATATAATAATAATGTTTTGTCATTGCTTTTAAATCAAATTTAAATTTTGTTCCTTTAGATGCGACATCAATGTAGTAGTAAGATTATTGAAATAACTTATTTATTTATTTATTACGATAAGATCTTATATAAAAATAAACATGTCAGTACAGTACATAATAATATTATTTTATCATGAGATTGTATTTGACCTATTTCACCCAGGAATCTAAGCCCATCTGTTGTTTTATAAATAAATAATGTAGTAGTAGCGTAAAAGATACCTTAGGTCACCTATAAACGTTAGTACTTAGGTAACAAGTCGACCTAGGTCCGCCTAGCATTGTTACCAAGGCGACAGGAGTCAATGAGAGAATTCTAATGAAAAAGTTATTCTCTCATAGATTACTAACATAGGTTAGTATTTATCATTGGCCATGAGTAAAAGTATTACAGTTTTTTACCTGCTATAGTAAAATTCTCACACATTAATTCATAATAGTGGCAGGACATTGTAAGTTATAGGTATATTTTTAAGGGGTGAATCGGCCGAGGATGGCATAGGTTTACACTCGGGAGCAATGAAAAAGTTCCAGCCAATCCAAGTTCATCATCATCATCACGTCCCACTGCTGGGGCACGGGTCTCCTTCCGATGAAGGAAGGGTTTTAGGCCTAGTCCACCACGCTGGCCTAGTGCGGGTTCGTGGAACCCAACACAAGCGTGCTTGTGCTGAGAGAGTTGTCGGGTAAGTGGGCAACCCGACTGTCAGATGTTTTCAAGCTGCCCGAAGGCCTCTGACTAGGCTTCACGACTGCTGCCAAAGCAGCAACCAGGACCCACGGCTTAATGTGCCGTCCGATATCTTCAATACTCTAATAAATTTTAAACAACCGAATTGACTGGATTTTTCTTGCAAACCAATTTGCATAAACTTTAAACCGATTTGAATCGACTTACCATCAAATCGGTTTGAACCGAGTTGGTAAATCGAGTTACACTTTCACTTAATCTCATGACAAGACGTCGGATGCCAATTGATACCTTTATTGCAAGCTCATTAGAACTATTTCATTTTTTGTCTAAAGCCTTCATTAGTAGGTTAATCGTGGCTTCAGTGTATTCTCGGCAATAATTATTGAATACCTCCCTATTACGTTACATGAAATGGAATTAAAGTTCTTTCATCCGGAATAGGCTGTACGGACAGCAGTAGAGATGGGCCTAATTTGTCACTTTATTTCCGCAATATATTAAGGTTGCCTGTAAGAGATCGCTCTCAGCGGTAAGGCCACCTATTGTACATTAATTCTAGTCTATAAGTACGTTTTTTATATGTCTGATTTATATGATGTTCAATAAATAAGCTGCAAAAATATGACATTAATGGGGTCATTCTGGACAAATAAAAAAGTCGAAAGTCTAAAGATTATAAAAAATAAATACAGTAGGCCAATTGAGAACCTCCTTCTTTTTTCGAAGACAGTTAGGTTTTTCTAAAATTAGCGCACTAAGTTTGTTTCCGTATATTTGGTTATTGATCACTTGAGAAGTTTTACACTTCGTTTACGTACTTATAAAAATATTTAATTTATTATAAAAGTTTACGTTTTCTCGTAAGTATACAAAGTGGCGCTTCGTTAGCGGAAACTATCATGAAAATTTTGACAGAGAATGTATGCAGGTGACAGAAGCTAAAACTTTTTTCATTTACATAAATTGCAAACCTTGTACTTGAGGCCCAGGTGACAGAAGAAAATTTATACTTTTTTAGTTTACGTAAACTTCAAAAACCCGTGCTAAACGTACACTATTTAAATCATATCACTTTGGGATCTTGGTTTTTCTCGGATCATGAGCGTCATAACTTCATGTAATTGGATGACGATAGTCACAGAGAAAAAAACACTAGGTACGTTATAACGATAGTCCCCATTATAATGTTAACGTCACTGACAGAGACCTTACACACCTAACTGTTTGTAATGAAACTAATGAAGCAATAAGCAATGGAAAGATTTTCTATTCTAGGTTTACCGTCATAGTCATAATTCATAATACTTAGTCTATCGGCGCCCTGAAGAACCTATGCCTATTCCACTATAATTTTTTCAACTGAATTGCAATTAATAGAATTTGAGTATCTATAATTAAAACATAAAAAATACATACATACAGATGACCCTGAGGACCTCATCCTTTTTTCGAAGTTGGTTAGAAATATGCATTCACCTTTTATTTGGCAATCATTCATATTCACAATTACACTCTGTACACTTGTAGCTTTTTTGTAGCATGCTAGGGGACTTTGCAACAATACATATTACCTTCATCACAAATCACAACCCCATGTCCCCACTGCTGGGCCTCGGGTCTCCTTCCAATGAAGGAAGGGTTTAGGCCTAGTCCAACACGTGGGACCAGTGCGGGTTGTTAGAAGTAAGCATGTGCTGAGAGAGTTGTCGGGTAAGTGGGCAACCCGACCCTGTTTTCAAGCCGCCCGAAGGCCTCTGACTAGGCTTAACGACTGCTGCCGAAACAGCAACCGGGACCCACGGCTTAACGTGCCGTCCGAAGCACGGAAGCGTCCTGAAAACAAGCACTTGAAATCGGTCACGCATCCAATGGGTGATCGTGCCATGTTACGATCACTGAAGGTAGCTCGACTATGGACGCTTCTATACCCCTTAAAGATCCTGATAAATAGTGGAAAACCCCCTCGGGTTAATTATATTGACCTAAATCACCACAACATTGCTGTAAAATAACAATCTCTTTACAAAAGGTGAGGTGCAAAATAATGGATGTCAGTGAGCTAATTGTCCAACGTCTTATATCTTTACAGTGGCTTGCTATAAATTAGGTTCGCTTTTATAAAATATAGCAAGGATTTAAAAAAAATCAGAAAATGTAAATTGTACAATTTTCTTAATAAAAAAACGTAAGCATTATAACATGTTGTGAGGGATGCGACTTGCGTCAGAACTTTTGTCTTTTGAGAGCGAAGCCAAGACCGACGCTCGGAATCGTAGCTGGCTCAAAGAATCTCTCTGGCTATACAGCGGGGCAATGCAGCCAGCATTGTGGGAACCTTTGAGCCAGGTACGATAAGAGGAGGTCTTTTTGACATAATTTAGGTTAAGTAGTTTGTAAATTGTATATTTATTTGTTAAATAATATAATTTTATTGTATACAATATGTTAAAGTGACTCTTAAAATGCTGAATAAAATGCAAAATTAAAAAAGACTTCACTGAGTATAAAATTAAATTGTAAATACATTATACAGGGTGTTAACTTAATTGCGTTGGAGCGGGAAATGGTAGATACAGCTGATGATACTGAACACGATAAGACATTAAAAAACGTATTTTATTTGCTTTAAGCTGACCAACATAAAACAGTTTTATTTAGTACATTTTAAAATTTCATAGTCACCCTATTCAGGTTTAGGTACGTTTGACAGAATGACCATGAACTTGAAAGCCAAGATCAAGGCCAAACAATTCAAAGCCAAGGTCAATAAAAAAGTATGCGTGCATCTGCACCACACTCGTGGAGCCACATCGTCAAGGTACCTACCGAGATTTTGGGTACTCAAAGTACCCAATCCATTGTAGACATTTCATTTTACTCCATAAGTATCACTTTATTGGTACACAATTATCTTTTATGAATACAGAACATTTTCATTTTATGCTTCATAACATAGGTCACACGTATTCACAGCACAGCACAACATAAAACGAAATGAGGAACAAGGCTTGGTAATCAAAAGATAGAATTGTAGGTACCTTTTCCCTTTTAGGTAATAATTGTAAAAAATGATTGTAAACAAGTAAACAACAATGACTGACTGACAGACTAGATCCACAGAGAAGGTAATCTAGACTATCTTAAATACTCGATGGTTATGATACGCGAGATTGTTATTATTCTACTAGTATTTAAAGTGAGGCCATACTTATTATGAGGATTTCCGTACTATTCGTCAACAAAGACGTCTCAATCGCAAGTACACAACACAAATCGAGATGAGCGAGTGTAAGTATACCAATTCGTCATTGAAGTAGACCCTGTTATCATCCTGTTATGCATTGTGGTCTTTTAACTTTAGCTGCATACAGACCGGCCAAACGAACGCCAACGAACGGGTTTTGTTGACCTTCGTTGCTCAATCTGCCCCTGTATTATGTATGATAAATGTCCATCGGTGGGCGTTCGTTGGGCCGGTCTGTACGCATCTTTAGGTAATAAAAGAAAAATAAAATGTGGTGAGTATCAAGGGTGAATACTAAAGGCTTACCTTATTCTGAGTAAAAAGGTTTAATTATTGTTCTGAGCTCCTAGAAAGTCATAAATTATATTCTGTACGATCTATCAAACTTTATGACAATCAGCTGTTTAATTGTTGATTAGTATGTCATTAATCACCATGAATAATTTCAATTTTATTTAATTATTGTTATTACCTACTGTGTAATTAATTACAATCATAGTTACATCAAATAAATTATGAAAAGTGAAGTTGATAACAAATTTACAGTGTGTGTTCTTTTGCAATCGAATGTCTCATTGGTTATGTGTTTGTGTAGGGTGACCATGTTTTTGATTAAGGTAAAACTTTCCACTTTACTTTAGACTTTAAACATAAATATTCGAGATTCAGATGTTTTTTTTTCTTAGAAACGTGCTTGGTTAGACTAATACTAACCCCCATTTCCCGCTCAAACGCATTCTAGTTAACACCCTGTATTTATATATCTCTCTTCAATCGTGCCAATTATTATACCTGGATAGCTCATCCGATAGTGTAATTTTTGCACGTACCATTGAGCTGTTATTGTAATCATAGCAAATCGCCATACTTACTACATAGTTTGCTGAAGATACAGTGCAGAAAGATCAAAGTGATATTGATATTGCAATAGCGATCGATAGCTGTGCATGTGCATATCACGTGTTTATCCGAATTGTGTAGTTAAGATGATATATATCTCATTCATTCAGAGTAAATTAATTAAACAAGGTTGTCTGGTAGAGATTTCTATAAACAATTATTATTTTTTGGTACAATTAAAGTGTATGTAAATGTATTGTGTATCTGAGTATATTTATTGATTTATTATTTAATTTTATTATACAATTTAGAAAAGAAATATGTATAATCATGTGGACAGTATTTTCTACCAGTTACAGAGCAGGAGTTCTTTAAAAAAACGCAGAGGCTGTGTCACTGAGGAGAAGAATTGACGAAAGAAATCATAATAATAAAAAAGAAAACTTCTCTAACGGCCTTTCCAGTGCGACGCGGATGACCTACGGGCCTAGAAAAAAAGAAAGAAAGAAAGAAACATTTATTTGACACACTGAACAATAAAAAGAGAAACAAGAAAGAATACTTTACAAGAAAGATACAATACAAACAAACAAGGTTGCTGTCCAGAGCGTCAAAAAGGCACCAGCTCAGCGTGTGCTGTGGCTTAAGTCTCTTGTGAAGGCAATAACATCGTGAGGAAACCTTCACATCTAGGTATGTGAACCCACCAACCCGCAGTGGACCAGCGGGAAATGGCTTGTACAGCTAACCTTGGCTTATGTTGGCAGTGTGGACCTTGGGAATATGCACAAAGGTTCCATTCAAGAGAGCCAGGTGCAGGTAGGTAGTTACACATCCACAGAGAATAGAATAGAATAGAACTCCTCTAAGAAGAGTTAACCGAAAGGCTTTTAGAGCTTTCTAAGTGTAGTGGGATGGACGACCGAATGGCGTAGTAGTTAGTGACCTGACTACTGAGCCGAAGGTCCCGGGTTCGATTCCCGGCTGGGGCAGGTATTTGTTTAAACACAGATACTTGTTCTCGGGTCTTGGATGTGCCCGTAAAATGGCAATAGGCCCGCCCCCTATTACATTGGGACTAACATAACACTCTGGCAAAAAGTGGGTGCAGCAATGCACCTCTGCCTACCCCGCAAGGGTATACATTAGTACAAGGCGTGAGTGTGTGTGTGTGTGTGTGTGGGATGGTCACTTCTGTCGAAGAACCGATGACCGACTAGGCAAACGTAGTGTGGGACGCCCTCCAGCTAGATGGGGTGATGAATTGCGAAAGGTGGCTGGATATGATTGAATGCGGAAAGCTAAAGATCGCATCCAGTGGCGTGCTTTGGGAGAGGCCTTTGTCCAGCAGTGGACTGCTGTAGGCTGATGATGAAGTGTATCTATTTCTCTGCTCGCCACTGCACCGACACTCAGACCTATACGATACGTGTAAACACGTGTGTCTATTTCGCAGTGTCACCTCAAATTATAGAGTAATATATCTCTAATCTGCGGCGGACGCATCGTTCTACTCATAATTACGATAATAATGAAATAATGTTCTTGTTCTCGTTTCCTGGATGTAATTACCTCGATGGTTATGTCGCTTTTTTATACCTAGAACTTTTTTTTTCGCTATCTTATTTTGTCGCGTCGGAAAAATAAAGTTGTTATAAGTTGGTAGCTTATATACAGGTGTTGCAAAAAGGGTATACTAAGCCGAAAGCTACATGTGCAGCATGGTATACGAGTATCTAAGCCCGAAAAGGAAATCAGAATTTCAAAATTAGTGAAAAAAAATAATTATCATTGAAACTTGTCGGTCACATGACTTTTTACTATGTAGAATGCCTTTTTTTGGTAGGTCGAAAGAAGCTAATTTTGCATAAGAAAGAAATGCCAGTATCAAAAACCTCTATTAGAGATTAGCAACATACCACCAAAAGTCTAACCAAAAAAAAAGGTGCATTTGCAAGACTAGACTCTTTTTCTTAAATTCCTAATAAGTTATTGGTACCTACATGCCGAGATTCGATCCCGCATCTCTGGAGTGCGAAGCGGGCGCTTACCGGGCTGAGCTGCCACCGCTCCTATAGCGTGGCTATTACAAATCTTTTAATCTTAAAGCTGAATTGGCCTTGGGCCCGTCCATATCTGCCGAAGAACCCAGGACCATTGAGATAGAAGTTTGCACGGATATAGACCACGAACAGGCAATCGCAGCGTGGGAGGCCCATCAGTTCACATGACCTTGGTGGCCAGTTGCTGGATGAGGAAAACCGAGGACAGTGTTCTGGCGTTCCTTGGGAGATGCCTATGTCCAGCAGTGGATAATAACGGGATGATGATGATGACACACCATCTTGTCTCGTATTACGAGTATTGTTAATCTAAGATGTTGACCTTCAGGGCTGATGATGATGACACAAGACATCTACCTTGATGGGTGTCAAAATTAAAACAAGATGGTCGGTGCACCAGTTTTAAAATTATGTAGTGGTAGAGGTAACTAAGAAAACCAAAAATGTAATAAGTACTTAAAGAATACGTTTTTTATATAATAAATTTTGAGTGAAACAGTGACTCAGCATTTATTATTGAAAAACCATAAAGTGAATATTTCTAAACCTACCGTTACTGTGAAAAAAGAAGAAAAGAATGAATAAAAACAGTGAACATCTCATAGCCAGCCAGACACTTCATTTTACAACTTTCAGCCAAGAGAAATCTTCCGCGCCACAAATTCAGAAGCTTACAATAAAAAAGAAAAAAGTGAGGTGCAATTAAAAAAAAGTGCAGTGACGTTTCGCGTATCCACTTATAATAATGATTCAGTGAATGGCCGCAGAGTTCGCTAGGCTACGCTATGCAGTCGGGCTCTAAAGCCCGAATTGGCAGTACGCATTCAACCCATAGCCACGCGCGCGTAAAAAGCATATAAAAAAAAACTAACGACCGCGAGTTTCAAAATTCGAACGCGCGTTTTCCAGTGACAGTTCATAGAGAGCAAAGTTTTTTCTTTTTTACTGTGAGTGAATAGAATTTGAGTGTCAAAGTGCCAATAGTGCAGTGATTTTTGTCGAGTTTTTTTTGGATCTTAATTCGGGTAAGTCATAATAAGATTGCGTTGTGTTATGTCAGACGTTGGTTTTTGATAATTTGCTTTCACTTGCCGGCTAGTGGTGCAATGAGAGGGAAACAGGGCCAGTGGGTCGATGGAAAGTATAGTTGAAATACTCTGGGAGGCTGCATCTTGTCATAATAGCCACCTGCCATGAATTTGTAATGGCTCTATTCAATGTTTTTTTTAATAATTCTGGAGCGGAGTTTAGAAAATGATTTATAGTATTTTTTTGTAAAAAGGAAAACTTTAGGTTTATATACGGTAATTGTAGCCAGTAAGTGCTACTTCTGACTCAGTTATTACTTATTATTAAAATAAGCACACAATATCTATAATTTAAAAATAAACTTCATAATTTTACACAGTTAATTACTGTGCTTTTATGTATAAACTTACGAATTCAAGATGCAATTGAAATAAAGGTTTTCAGATAATAAAATTAAGATAAAACCTATTATAATGTATTAAGTACTTATTAATTATCGTGGGGACATCTCACACTCTGCCGTCCGTCCCCTAACTAGGCAGAGCCTGTGATATGGGTATCGGACAGCTGATATATTAATGTTTATCTTATAGGTTTAAATAGTGAGTAACATACTTAAATGACTAATTTATAAAATTTATTTATTTTATATTTAAATAAAAATATAAATAGGTTAATTTATAACAATTTATGCGATGTCACACAATGAAAGATTTAAATGCCTAATAATGTATCTTTTTATGAAACCAGGAAAAATAAGATCTCATTGTAGATAATATGATGTACTGATAAAACATTATGCATATAGCCACTTCTACATAAATATACCTAGATGAATATTGTAAGTACTTGCCTGCAATGAAAAAGTTCCAGTGAACTGAAAAAAAACTTTATATTTAAAAAGTTAATTAGGTACGAGTATATTAATTAATTTTAGCAAATTTAACCTATAAATTTTGGAAATCCTGATTTACGGACAACCTTATAGAGTTGAATTACAGTTCAAATTCTCATAGCACTAAAATCAGAATTTGTGCCTTCAGAATCGACATAATTCTCGCTCTAAAAAATTAAGATATCTAAAGAGGATTTAACAAATACCTACAATGAGCTTTATGTGTATGTGTAGATTTCGTGCAGATGTTTGAATAGTCACGATAAATGAGAAATAAAATTATTACTGTCATTGTCTACTACAAACATTCAGACGCAACAGAATTATCAGACCATTGAAAAAATCACCCTGTATAGGCATTATTCAGCTAATCTTTTCTGACTGCAAACTTATCGCCTGTTTCCCAGTGTCTTTGTTGAGATTACCTATTTGTGGCATAATACTTAAGCAATAGGTATAAATATTTTTATGTACATAATTGCACCACAACTACCTCACAATCATATAGACTCACTCTCTTCCATTCAAAGGTTGTCTGGTAGAGATTGCTATAAGCAATAAAGATGCCTCTTTGCATTGTTTTATTTTTAAGTTTTGTTTTTTTAAAAATATTTGTTCTTGATGCAAATAAAGTGTATTGTATTGTATCGAAATCATATATGCAGTCTCTAAGTTTAGTTTAAGACGGTGACGTGACTTTTAAGGCATGATTTTTCCGGATGAAATAGTTTAAGTAGGGTGGTAACCAATAGGCTTTGTTAACTATACCTACATAGCTTACGGGCCGCTATGAAAAAAACCTTGACACTTCTATATAATATATTTTTATAAAATAAATCAGAAAGTATATAATGAGTCCATTGCTCGAAGGTTGCCAATAAAATATATTATGTAAAATTATGCAAAATTATCAGGTATTTGGTAACATGGATCGTGGGGGATTCTGTAGAACAAGTTCAACGAATAAAAACAGCTGTTTTTAAGCTTAATGAAGTAAAAAAATAAAGTTCAAATGGTATATCTTTATAGATAGGTATGTAATAATAATAGTTTAAAACATGCGAAAGCATGGCCGTCTCCACAGGCAAGAGGATCGAGACGATTTGACGTTTCGCGCGCTCTCAACCATAGACTAAAATTGCTCTCAACCACTCGGCGATAATATCGTGTCCTGACCTGACCCCTTAGCATGAATTTTCATCGTGAACGTGAAGTAGAATTCATCGAGTCATTTTGTATGAAAATATGAACAGCGCCCCAGAACTAAAATTTCCCCACAAAATTCATCGAGAAATTTCACGTCACGTTCACGATGAAAATTCATGCTAAGGGGTCTGGATTTGATTCGTGTGACGTAGTGCGACACACAGAACTATTATTTTAGAAATAAAATTGCATAATTTACAAGCGTTGGTCAGTGAACATATATTCAGTATCAATTGCCGTATGAAACTGAGAACACTTAACTGATTTTAACTCACCATCTCGAGAAGTTACCTACGCCAACATAAAGTTCTATAAGTAACTATAAGTACCTGAAAAAAACCACCCGTTACTTAGATGTCTGTAAAACTTTAAACTCAAACCAGTGCACACCAAACACAAAGATTACAAAATAGAAATCGCATTGGTGTCCTTATTACTAAAACGATTATTTCACATTTTAAAGTATCTAAACAGTGATCTAACCGCACAGGTAAGCTGATTTTCGTCATCTACCACGATAAATCGAAGGCAGTTACATATCTGATATAATTAATCTTTAAGCCAAAGCAAGAAAATCAGAGCAAAACCAAAATTAACACAGATAATTTTTGCTTTGGTTAAAATTGATTTAAAATGGGCTTTAAGCACTATGCATATCTATTTACTTTCTTAAAATATGTAGGTATAATATAAAAATAAATTTGGATTAAACACTAAAGAATAACCACAAATAAAAAAGACACGTGGACACATAATTTTTTTACCGCGAATTTCCAAAGTCACAAGCACAAAAGTTATTCATTATGACACCCTGAGTAACCTCATTTCATCTTCCTAGGTATACCCTTTTTTGGATTAACACCTTCGGTATTTATTAGAAGGAATATGTTGTGGTGTGTGTGTGTTAAATGACTATGTCACGTGTAGATAATTTTAACGTTAAATTATATTTGATCCAAGCTCTCGTGTCACATAGCTCTGTTCTAAGTTAATTATTTGAATAATTGCTTCTTAGTAGACCACTTAGGTACAGGCACTTGAAGAGATACTAACCATAGATTACATACACCTAATGGCGTTAACTACGTGACTTATGAGGTGTGGGTATTCACCATCATCATCATCAGCAGCCCGTAGTCCTTCGTCGTCACCTGCTGGACATAGGCCTTCCAAAATACACTCACGGGCAATGAAAAGGTTCCACTCACAAAATGCCCACACCAAACGACCCCATTTTTTACAGACATTTAATTTAAAAAAATAACAAAATATTACCTTTTCTAGTTGGTAATATGCTGATGCTCTGTTAAATGTACTTCAATGTTGCAAAAGGCGTCATTAAACTAGACTTTTCCGTTTAGACGTAATTTGATGTTAGACGACCGAATGGCGTAGTGGTTAGTGACCCTGACTACTGAGCCGATGGTCCCGGGTTCGATTCCCGGCTGGGGCAGATATTTGTTTAAACACAGATATTTGTTCTCGGGTCTTGGATGTGCCCGTAAAATGGCAATAGGCCCGCCCCCTATTACATTGGGACTAACATACACTCTGGCGAAAAGTGGGTGCAGCAATGCACCTCTGCCTACCCCGCAAGGGAGTACATTAGTACAAGGCGTGAGTGCGTGTTTTTTTTTTTTTTTTGATGTTTTTCTCAGTGGAACCGTTTCATTTCCCGTGAGTGTAATGTATTTACACTGAACTGGTTCATTGCCCGCAAGTGTAATTAATTACCTAGTATAGTCAAAATTATATTGTGTTTACATTAGAGAAGTCTTAAATATTTATTTGTCATTTATCTAATTGTTAAATATAGTAATAGAAAAAATAGGCACAGGTCGAGTGCCAACATCAAAGTAATACCTAGTGATTATTGTTCCAGGCACCCCGTTTAATTCTTTTGTATGAAAAAACCATTTTGAAAGGAAAATAAATAAATTCAATTACGTTACTGTACAAATACATTATTTTGTACATTTATCATTACTGCTTGATAAAGTCTCAATTAGTGTGTCCTATAGGTTATGACCTACGGGGCTGAAACGTAGACACTTGCAGTGGGACTGGTTCACAAACTGAAGGTCACTCAGCGAGCTATGGAAAGAGCTATGCTTGGAGTCTCTCTGAAAGATCGCATCCACAACGAAGTGATCGTCCAGAGAACTAAAGTCACCGACATAGCTCACCGAGTTAGTAAGCTTAAGTGGCAGTGGGCTGGTCACATCTGTCGAAGAACCGATAACCGATTGGGTAAACGTGTTCTGGAGTGGAGGCCGCGACTATAGACAAACATAGTATACCTAGGACGCCCTCCGGCTAGATGGGGTGACGACTTTCGAAAGGTGGCTGGTAATGTCATCATTGAAAGCACATGCTGATACTATAGATCTCTAATATGGACGTAGGTAAAATTTATAAGACCGTTGGCTGTGGTAGCTCAGTCGGGTAAGCGTCCGCTTCTCACGCCAGAGATGCGGGTTCAAATCTCGGCGCTGACATGTATGAGTTCTTTATTGGAATTTAAGTATAGGTATATAGGTACCATCGAAAACATCGTGAGGAAACCTGCATATCTAAATTTAGCACATAATTAGATAACTATATGAAACCACCAACCCACAGGTTAATATTATAACTGTGCTATTAATTTACTTTATAGTGCTGTACTAATTAAGCGTGTATGTCTGTTACTCTTTCACGCCAAAACTACTGAACGGATTTGAATGAAATTTGGTATGCATACGGTCTAGACCCTGGGAAAGAACATAAGCTACTTTTTATCCCGGAACCCCCACGGGAAAACTTTTTAAGGGGAAGCGAAGCTCTCGTCAACAACTTGTAGAATATAAGACCCGTATTTCTGGGAGAGTTACGAAGGTTACGTTTATGTTATTAACGATAGGAAGATGACTTTACAGAGAACGTCAAGACAAGGCAATCCACTGAAGGAAATCCCAAATTGCATACTTCACATTGCATCGTGGGGAATAAAATGTCATTACAAGTGCAGTTAGCTTGATGAAGTACCGATGTGATATGTGATAATATGAATGTAAATTGTGATTGAATTCATTGTTTTAATTCGCAAAATGTACATTCATTCGTAATTTAGAAAAATTACAAATGGTACAAAGTTTAGATTTTTACAATCGTTATTTTTATTGGAACAGTTTATGGCTTAATTAAGCATTTTAATAGTGTCATTAATTTAATAGTAATGTAATAAAAAGGCTTATACCCAGCAGTGGGCAGATACGGGCTGAAAATGATGTAATAAAAAAACAAAATATATATATTTTTTTATTGAAATTTTTAACAGCCTTACTAGGAAATTTTACAGCCTGCCTATAAGGAGTTTTGTTTCAAAGGAAGTGTGGGAAAAAATATGTGAAATTAAGACAAAACCTATCCTTACTACGTAATACAGAGACAGAGACTCAAATTACTGTCGCATATTGTTTTTTTGGGATTCAAGTGGTTTATTTTGTGGGAGTTTATCATTGAACTACCAAACTCTTTGAGATGAGCCCTTTCATACATATTTTTAAGGGAGCGTTTCTTTATTGGTACCATAATATTGATGGAAGTTATACCTAATGTTCTTTAAAGTAATTGATATAACTTATTACATACTAGCTGTTCCCGCGCGCTTCGCTTCGCCTTAAAAAGTTTTCCCGTGGGAATTCCGGGATGAAAAGTAGCCTATGTTCTTTCCCAGGGTCTAGAACGTATGTATACCAAAATTCACTCAAATCCGTTCAGTAGTTTTGGCGTGAAAGAGTAACAGACAGACAGACAGACAGACACACAGTTCTTTACTTTCGCATTTATAATATTAGTTAGGATTTCATAATCTGAAACCTAGTGCGATGGTTATAATTTATTGTTCACTACATTATTATTATATTGAAATTAAGTCGTTATAACATCAAACATACGTACTGTTTAAGTCGGCAGATATTAGATATTTTAGCTGTAAAGTGAGTTTTGCAATTATAGCTAAGTACAGTCAGCTGCATAAGTAGCTATACACTTTTGAACCTTGTCAAACTCACTAACTGCCTATTTAGTAGGTAGTTTGATACGGTACAAAAGTGTATAGCTACTTATGCAGCTGACTGTACCTACATGTACATACTCGTTGGTCTGTAAAACTTGCGAAATTTAATACAATACATGTTAATTGTAGTTTTTCAGATATTCGACAGAATACCGACTTAATTTATTTATTTTAGTAGCTAACTAACTATAGTTCCATGCTGTCGGATGGGCATGTAAAGCAGTCGGTCCTGCGCCTAGCTCTCTCCAGTCGTGTCGGTCAATCCGTCCCATTGGGTTATGAGAGTGATGGAACAGAGAGTGCTCCTGTGTACTGCGCACACACTTGAGCACTATAATCTACTCCTGCGTAGATGGCTGATCTCAATTGAGATTGGCCGCCGTAGTCGAAATTCGGCTAGGAGGACATTATTATCATTATCATTATAACTATAGTTAGACCTTAGGCGGGTGGCGGGTAGTGGTTGGATGAGGAAGGCCGAGGACCGAGTGTTGTAGCGCTCCTTGGGATAGGCCTATGTACAGCAGTGGATGATTATTGGCTGATGATGATGAACTATAGTTAGTAATGTTTTACAACAATTGCTATTACTGCTTAGGTAGACCAAAATCCAATTCCATTTCGTCAAAAAAAATTATACCTACTATTCAATACACATTAATAACTCAAGTAGAACAGTCCTAAATCCTAACTAATATTATAAATGCGAAAGTAACTGTGTCTGTCTGTCTGTCTGTCTGTCTGTTACTCTTTCACGCCAAAACTACTGAACGGATTCGAATGAAATTTGGTATACATATGGTCTAGACCCTGAGAAAGAACATAGGCTACTTTTTATCCCGGAATTCCCACGGGAAAACTTTTTAAGGCGAAGCGAAGCGCGCGGGAACAGCTAGTTAAATATAAAATTGAATAGAAAAATATCAATCAAGTTTCAACCACCGGTGGCGTTAAATGCCACTTTTTGCTAACGTGCTAAATTACAATTATTTGTTGCATGTCTAGAAGTGTGTCAGTGGTGTGCATCACAAAAACTCTTCGGTGCGAGACCGACTAGACCGTCAGAATTGAACCTTCTAACGTTATGTCAAAGTTAAATTCAATTCAATTCTAAATTTAAATAATTTATTTCAGAATAAAAGTCCATAAATTAATACAGGCACAATAAATATTCGCGATCAAATTAAAATAATACACATAAAAATATATAAGTATATAAATTTCTGAAAATAATCTACACTATATTGCTTAAATAATTAAAATAATATTTTAAATGAAAGATTTTTTTTAAAACTTTGGCTTTTTAAACAGTTACTTACACCCTGACAGAGAATAGAATAGCATATATATAATAAATAAAACTAGCTCTTAACTAGGTAATATTATTAAAATTTAATCATTAATCTGATGTGTGCACTCTAGGTGGTTATAGGAATGAAATGTAACTTCATATTTATTCATAATAATTAAAAGACATAGAAAAACATAATTATACAAATAGCCCCCCCCCCCCCCCAGGACGCACCCGACCCAAAGGTTCCCATGACGCTGGCAGCATTACCGCGCTGCACTGCGAGGGAGATCCTCTGCATCAAGTACGCCCCAGAGCGCTTGTCATGTCCTCGATCCCTAAGACGACGCCCTAACTCTTTTATGAATGCCCTGCCCTGTGTTCCCCAGACCCCAGTTGTCTCCAATGCCAGGGGAACGAATGCGTATGAGGCCATGAGTGCGTGGTATTTGCCACATTTCTGCCTTGCCGCTGCCTCCGCTGCGGCACCAGCGGTTGCTGCAGTGAAGACTACGTGTGACTGCGCAAAAGTGCAGACACATGTCGCGTCCCACAACAGAAATCGCCCTCTTTCCCACTTCATATTGTATATGTTTGGAACTCTGTATTCTTATAACTGTTTGTGTACCAATATAATAAAATTAAATTAAATAAAATGTGGTCCATTCCATGCGGTCGATCGGGAACCAACCCGAAAGACTCGGTATTGCCAATCGGCCAATCACACGATACTAAATCAGCAAAAACGTTTTGTTTGTTTGACCTAGCCTTATTATTGTAACTTGCAACTGTTCATCATTCTTGGTGCATTGCTCAAATACCAACGTAATTAAAAATAACTTAATATTTTAATAAATTGAAAAAAGGGTGACTCAGGGTTCTGATAGCCTCTTTCGGCTGACTATACCAATTTTGAACATTCTTTTTAAATACGGGAGTAAGATTTTTTTTACTTTAATAATTTTTTTGCCATTAAGTAAGACTAATGACTAAGGAATTTTAGGGTGACTTGCACAAGAAAATTATAAACGTATTTAAATCTATCGCTGTCTTGCTCTGTCACTATACTGTCAAAGCAAGCGAGCAATAGATTTAATTTGACGACCGAATGGCGTAGTGGTTAGTGCCCTGACTACTGAGCCGAAGGTCCCGGGTTCGATTCCCGGCTGGGGCAGATATTTGTTTAAAGACAGATATTTGTACTCGGGTCTTGGGTGTTGATATTTATATTTAGTATCTATCTATCTATGTATTTGTGTAGATATATCAGCTGTCCGACACCCATAACACAGGTTCCGCCTAGCTTGGGGTCGGATGGCCGTGT